>NC_060130.1:269596958-269915228 GCF_021461395.2 Schistocerca americana | reverse complement strand
GCTGGGAAGTGGCGGTGCGGTCCCCTACGGCACTGCGTAGGATCCTACGGTCTTGGCGTGCATCCGTGCGTCGCTACGGTCCGGTCCCAGGTCGACGGGCACGTGCACCTTCCGCCGACCACTGGCGACAACATCGATGTACTGTGGAGACCTCACGCCCCACGTGTTGAGCAATTCGGCGGAACGTCCACCCGGCCTCCCACATGCCCACTATACGCCCTCGCTCAAAGTCCGTCAACTGCACATACGGTTCACGTCCACGCTGTCGCGGCATGCTACCAGTGTTAAAGACTGCGATGGAGCTCCGTATGCCACGGCAAACTGGCTGACACTGACGGCGGCGGTGCACAAATGCTGCGCAGCTAGCGCCATTCGACGGCCAACACCGCGGGCTTGTACAGCCCTCTCGCAGTGTCCGGAGCAAGTATGGTGGGTCTGACACACCGGTGTCAATGTGTTCTTTTTTCCATTTCCAGGAGTGTAGTCCACCATGACGCTACTAACTGATGTTGCAGGATACAGTCACATTACTCAACAGAAGAGTTTTACATTCACGTATTTATTGAGTGCCGATAATAGTTTTCCACGGACTGTTAAATACTTCTACGTTTGAGTAAAAAACGTTCAGGTTGATTCCGCGATGATGTTACAAACTTTCAGGGGTGATGGAGAAGGTTAACTGTATCAGTCTGAGGTAACAGACCCTGGTCCGAAAGTGACCGAGTCGGAACTTATAAGAGAAAATATTTCTGGTGTCTTTGACAGTGGAATACATGCACCGGTACTGTTGTTGCTTAGACTGCACGGTAGGCAACTTTGAGAGGTGGTAGTATGGAACAAAATAAGAAAAAAAATCTAGTAAATAAGGACTGTAAAATACATACCTTAACAGCTACGGGCATTTGTGCAGCATAAGAGATGTTTCACAGTAGTGAACTTGCACTAGTTCCCATAGCTCTTTAGGTATGCAGTCCAGAGCCCATGATTACTGGAGAGAAAGAGAGAAGTGTGGGGAGAAGAGGGGGCCACCAGAAAAGGTGGAATGATAGGACGTATAAGACTAGTGTATGGAAATTATTTTAATTACTCATTGCGAGGCTGTTGTATTAAGGGACAGTCATTACTGATCACAAAAATAATCTGTTGTATTCATTCTCTTTATTCAGCATGTCAGTGGGTTGGGAAGACAGTTTGTGAATACAGCAGATTACTTTCTGTATCCAGTAATAACTGTCTCTTAGTCCAATAGCCTCACACCAAGCAATGAACACAATTTCATCATCCCTTTCTCAAACGTAAATACGCCCAATCATCTCCATCTCAGACCATCCATCATAGTCTCTCTCTCTCTCTCTCTCTCTCTCTCTCTCTCTCTCTCTCTCTCTCTCCCTCTCTCCCTCTCCCTCCCCCTCCCTCATAAACCCTAGATCGTACTCACAGACATTTTGGGTTAGGTACTTTCATTATGATGTGCAAAAACTTTTTAACTGTCTATCCTATAGCTAATTTTTTAATTTTTTTTTTATTTCATCAGTCGAAATAAATGGTAATAATATGAAATTGGATACGCCATCACATCACTGAAACATTAGTTAAATGGGCGTCACTGTGACTCAGGTAGTACTGTCATAAGCATGTTAAATCGTTAAAAACGTTGGTGCGAATGTTTTCCGCCAATGCAGAAGACCTGAGTTTTGTGGCCAAACGCAGGTAAAATATTACAATACTTCATTTCTCTTGTTTACCGCCTGAGTTAGATTTCTCGTCAAATGTGAGAACTATGTCGTTCTGTTGGTGTCAGGTGAAAACCTGAAGCAGATTTAAGGCCCACTTTGTTTATACAAACCTTGAAAACGGAGCTGTAGCCCCAAAACGCGTTGAACAGTAATTGTAAAATAAAATATTGTGACTGAGGGCGGAATGTTACTAATAAACATATCCTTAACCTAGAAGTTACATTCACGGACAGCCCACGAATTTTTTGTGTATTAATAAGGTAATGTTTAAGAATATCTAACTATCTCATTGAAAGACTGAATATTATTTATCACAATCTCAGCTGTACTTGCGGAAACGCCCATGAAAAACGTAAACACGTCGATTATCTAAATATGGAGACAAGAAGTGTAATCATAAATGGATGTAGTTTTAAATTATTTTCGTATAATCAATTAATAATGCATATCTTGAAGTGCAGCAGTAGTACATTATGCTGCAATTTATGTAACAACAGAGGTCGTGTTGTGACATTGTAGTACCACTTTCTCGTTTATGCTGTAGTTAGCACAGTTTGCCATAGCCACTAGATTTTGAGCTGTCATCAGCGCCATCTGTGAGCAGCCTTATACTGCTAACAGGATGGGCTGATACGGTTCCTGTAGAATGGTGCTGGCCTAGGAATGTGGCACATTTAGATAGCAAATGATATTCCTGATATCGAGCCCCCTCTGAAATCAAACCTAAGATTTAATATCCTTTCTTCTCCTCCGAGAAATACTCATTGCAGCAATAAACGGTGTCTCTTCTACGGTCCCTTCCAGTCTAATCGACATGTGCAGTATTTTACAGGTTTGATGTGGCGCTTTCTGTAAGCAGCTACTAAAGCTACTACTAAAACTACGTCGTCACGTATTCCTTTGACAACGACGTGGTCCATTTACTTCCCATCCTTCTTATATATGATCATGTACTCCACCATTAAATGAGCTCGTCTTCTTTGGGAAATCCAACTTTAATCTTTCTTCCTCTACTGTGCGTGTGCTCGACAATAGCAGTGGTGACTGTAAATGGAATTATGTGTGATTTGTAATACAAAGTAGACTGACTTCATAATGGATGAGCTAATTGTATGGCCTGCAAGCCAAATACTAACAACGTTAAAAAAATAGCACATACACACTTACTAAGTATGTGAATAAATTAGCGATCTCTGCGGAATAATTCTTCTGTCAGATTTGTTCGTGATTCGTAGGAACAGTGTAACAATTTCTGATTCCATTGCTCGTATAGACCACATCTGTAAACCACATTTATGTTGAGGATAAGCAAGGGATCCATAGTCGGACCGTGTGTTATTGCCGAGACACAAAGTTTGAGACATGAAACTGCTAATGCGAATCAACAGTGCATTCATAGCTCCATTTAAAGTTTTTTAACAATAAATTGCAGATCTCCTCTTGTACTTAGTCTTATCTTATTGCTGTAGTGCTAATTTGTGGAGTATTGGTTGTTACTACAAAGTCAGAAGGCATGAAGTGATACCCCTTAGTGTTTTTAGAGACCGAACACGCAATAAGCCGAAGGATTCGAAACTAAAATACACAGAAATCTTTTGATTCCCTCTGTTCGTAGGATTAGCAAGTTTATGCTAATCATGTGTTTTATAGTATTGTACAAGATTTTTAACTGTATAGTAGCGGACAGTGTTGTACCCTGGTAAATATCTCAGACTTCCTCCTCTATAGTGCCCTGTAACGGAAGTTTAATATAACTACTTATTCTATTGTTAAACGACGACATTAAATTTTTACATTCTCCAGCCTTTTTCTGAAATTACAAAAATTACCCTGGAAAATTAAAGTTTCTCCCTAAATATACATCTACATCTATACTCTGAAAACCACTGGGATTTGTACATGGCAGAGGGTACGTCCCATTGTACCAGTTATTGGGGTTTTTCTCGATTCAGTTCACGTATAGAGTACCGAAAGGATGGTTGTGTGAATGCCTCCGAGCGTGATGTAATTATTCTAATCTTACCCCCACGAACCTTATATCCCTATGTGAGCGATGCGTGAGAGGTTGTAGTATATTCCTAGAGTCATCATTTACAGCCGATTACTGAAAGTTTGTTAACAGACTTTCTAGGGATAGTTTACGTCTATCTTCAAGAGTCTGCCAGTTTATTCCTTCAGTATCTCTGTGACACTCTCCGACGGATCAAACAAACCTGTGAGCATTCGTGCTGCCCTTCTATGTATCCATTCAATATCCCCCATTAATCCTATTGGGTATGGGTCCCACACACTTAAGCAAAATTCCAAACCAGTAGTAGGAGTGACTTGTAAACAATCTACTCTGTAGGTTGACTGCACTTCCCCAATATTCGACCAATAAACCGAAGCTACTATCTATTTTGCCCACGACTGAGCCTATGTAATCATTCCGTTTCATATCTCTACAAAGTGTTACACCCAGGTATTTGTCTGAGTTGGCCGATTCCAACAGTGACCTATTGATATTACAGTCATAGGAAACTCTATTTTTTCATTTTGTGAAGTTTACAGTTTTACGTTTTTGATATATAAAACAACCTGCCAATCTTTGTACCACTTTGAATTCCAACCAAGATCTGTCCTAACATTTATGCAGCTTCTTGCAGATAGTAATCATTATAGATAACTGCATCATCTGTAAAAAGCCACAGGTTACTATTAATATTGTCTGTAACGTCACTAATATACAGCATGAACAGCAAGAGTACCAACACACTTCCCTGGGGCACACTTCTACATTTGTTGATGACTCTCCATCCAAGATAACATGCTGCGTCCTCCCTAGCAAGAAATCTTCAATCCAATAACAAATTTCACTTGATACCCCATACTATCGTACTTTTGATAATAAGCGTAGGCGTGGCACTGTGTCAAATGCTTTTCGGAAATCAAGAAATACTGCATGTACCTGCCAGCCTTGATCCAAAGCTTTCAGTGCGTCACGTGAGAAAAGTGCAAGTTGTGTTTCACATGATCGATGTTTTTGGAATACGTACTGGTTGGCATTAAGGAGGCCATTCTGTTCAAAATACGTCATTATGCTTGTGCTCAGAGTATGTTCTAAGATTATACAACAAATCGATATAAAGGATATTGGAAGGTAGTTTTGTGGATCACTTCTACTACCTTTCGTGTAGATGGGTGTGACCTGTGCTTTTTTTCCAAGAACTGGGCACAGTTTCTTGTTTCAGGGATCTACAATAGATTATAGGTAGAAGAAGGTCTAACTTAGCCGCAAATTCAGTATAGAATCTGATAGGGATTTGTTCATTGTTTACGATTTCAGCTGTTTCTCAACACCGCTGATATTAATACTATTTCACTCATCTTTTCAGTGCTACATGGGTTAAATTGGGGCAATTTTCTTGCATTTTCCTTTGTAAAGGAACATTTGAAAATGGAATTAAGCACTTCAGCTTTTGCATTGTTATCCTCAGTTTCAGTTCCTGTGTCACTCGCTAGGGACTGGACACAAACTTCGTTGCCAGTAACAACAATTACATACGAGTAGAATTTCTTTGGAGTTTGTGAAACATCATTTCACAATATTCTGCTATGGTAATCACTGAACGCTTCTTTCATTGCTCCCTTGACAGCCAAATCTGTTTCATTCAGCATCTCTCTATCTATAGACCTATGCTTTGTCTTACATCTATTATGCAGTAATCTGTGCTTCTTTAAAAGTATGGAAACTTGTTCCCAGGTGATCATGTACCTAGGAACAAATATTTGATAGAAATTTAAAAAGCGTTGCAATCGAGGAAAATATTGTCAGTACTGTGTTTCATCGTGTATCTGTTACATTATTACTCTGCTACACACAAAGTAAGTGAAAACACATCAAGTAGAAGTATTGTCAAAAAACCAATTGCTAGTTAAATGCGCTTTGAAATAGAAGTTACTGAAAACTAACACAAAATTCCATTTTCCAGACAGGTAAACTTATTAAAACGCTGAAGAAATTCAGTTCATTTGCGAGTATTGCATGTTCTATAGTAAAAGATCTGTTTCAAGCTACAAGATGGTGCACGACCGAGGACGCATGGCGTAACTTCTCACATGTCATATCAATGGTTCTAAAATATGTAGCATTTGACTCGCCATAATATTCTGTACCTGAAGAATCAACAGTATATTCAAAACAGCTTTAATATATTATATAGCACTTCAATGTGTAGAACGCGAAATATTTACAAATGCTGTGCAAAACACAACCTCATGTCCAACAACAACAAAAACTGTACAGTACGGCGGAACCTATAGCGCGCATTCCTTCATGTGATACTAAGATTAGTCACTAGCCGTAAATATAGGCCAAATAACAGTGTGTATTATTAGGTACACCATTCTCTACGTTCAACACTCTCTACTATACTCGGCAAAAATCTGTTGCAGTTGACAGATGTGGCAGTAAACGTTCTCGTGTCCCAACGTTTGTCACAGAATAACAGAAAAAGGTGAATTCTTTCGAGGCACATATTCTCGCTTAGCACAGCTACGACAGGAAAACTCTATAATATTTCCAATTGTTCCTGGATGATAGAGACTACCGCGTTTTCTTCATATTATATCAATATACGATCGTTCTACCACACTGTCCACTTTCAGCAGGTACATTTCACATACAACGTTAGTGTGTTGGTCTTTTCAGACGTGTATTGCGTAAACGGTTAAGTACCACTCTTTGCATACCGTGCTCAAACGAATAAGGTTTCTAACTTAATAACACCTTCAGGTATTCTTGTAATATTGGCATATTGGACATTACAGATAGATTTGCGCTAGAAGAATTGTTAATTGATGTATTGTGGAAAAAATGTAGCTTCTAGCCTCAGTACAAAATTAAGACTCAAACGTCATACACCACTCAAGCGAAACATTCATGATTCAGATCTACACAGCTACTAAATTCCAGAATTGTTTAGTATCTGATCAGCGCCCGTGGGCGGGCACGCACGCATATGTGTGTGTGTGTGTGTGTGTGTGTGTGTGTGCGTGTGCGTGTGTGTGTGTGTGTGTATCAACTACCTGTTAAGCACCATATTGCCCCCAGAGACCGCAAGCACGCTTTGCAAATAATGGCGCCCATAATGACCCATAAAGACCAGGTGCTTGTATTGATTTCCCGTCTCATTCCCTTTAACAGGTCTTTCATTGCTTATACGTGGCCCGTTATTGACAACGCCATATAGCAGTCTTTCTTGTAGGTCGGGTCCTCTCCTGTGCTGCGTTATTTATTGGTGTCGAAGGACGCCCGTAAGGGAATCGTGGTAAAAAACCGCATGCGTGCACTTTCAACGACACGTTATGGCGTGGATGAGATGACTAAGCTCACATCGTCCCATGATAAAGGGCTGCAAGAATCATCTCTTTTCTGAATTTATTTATATGCTCGATTATTAATTTACTGCATGTCAGTTTTGTGATCAAAAGAGATTTTGGCTTACGTATTCAGTGAACACTGGGGACAGTGTGAGTGGATCTGTTGGGTCACCACTGTGAGATAGCATAGGCGTTCTTGCGTCAGATTTTTCGTCTTCTTTCTTTGTAACTGCGATGTTCACCTTCTTCGGTAATAAACAATATACCGCTTTATTTCATTATGTTACTGGAAATCGCAAAACTTTGTCCTCGCAGCTCATTCACGTTTACTTCTAGCTACTTGGCACTTTTACATTTTGTGAAAAAAAGTTCCTGTTTGTTAATTAATTTTGTGTTCTTCTCTATCAGTTGTTAAATAAACCGAGAAATTTAGTACCTTATGAAGTTTTTATGCCTACCTCATCTTGTTCAAAACTTTTGTGAGTGTGTTATTTTGTATACATAATAATATGAATTAATTTCTGTGATGACTAAGTTATTTGCTGCTTATATTCGTACAATATTTGGTCAGTTACACTGTTCCTCTTCTTAAGTTGCCGTCTCGTTTCGGAAGTTGTCTGTCATTAAGCTAATCTTGTTTTTGACTTTGCGGATCCAAACAATTGTAGGGAAGTGCATACTAACCACTCTCTGATTCTGTAGCCACGATGCTCGTCTTCTTGCTACTAATTATTTCCCTACAACATTTCCTTCCATTCTGAGTTTTAGAATATTGTACGTTGCTCCTCTCATGATACAGCCAAAATATTCTAGTTTGCTGGTTTGACTGTGCTCCTCAATTCCATAATCTTATTAACTCGCCCTAGAATTTCTTCCTTGATAATTCTTAACACTCATCGATATAGCAACATTTCGAGACCCTCAATCTTCTTCATTTTTTGCGTTATTAAGCGTCCGTGCTACCATTCCATACAAGAGTAATGGAATTATATAACATTTAATCATTATGAGTCTTAGATCTAAGATTAAATTACCGTTGGTGAAAAACGATCTCATCTTTAAAAAAGGCAACTGAAGCTTGTTCGATTATGCTATTTGTTTCCTGGGTCTGATCTAGTTTAATATTGACACAGAAACTGAGATATTTACATATTGATACTCTTCCAATGGGCATGGTGTTAAAGTAATACATGATGGAATCTTTGGATTTTTGCTAATAATTATGTATTTGGTTTTACTATAATTCATTTTGAGGGCAAAATCGTTGCCGACTCTCTTAATTTCTACAATTAGTGTGTTTAGCTGTTACATTTTCTGCCAGTATGCTATACAGTGGGTCAATAAGTCGAAAACTAGGTCGAAAAATAACAAGTGAAAAATAAGTGTTAATGTATTTTCCGTCTGCTTCTGAACATTCATATAAAATTTATGGCCTTTAATTTCGTTTTTTAACACACATTCTTAGAGATTGTAGGGAGGCAGAACTATGACTTATTGTGTCCATACCAGGTGGTAAGTGGAGGAGGACGTTATTTGGAATGACAGTCGTTTCAGAAAAGTGAGATGTATACCTTCTCAGAAATATTTGACTTTTGATGATCCACGACATTGAATAAAATACCTGTACAGCTGCTGACGGTGTAAGCCCCGACGGCCCATAGCTACAAATAATAACAATCAACGCAAATAATAGTCATCTAATAAAATATTTATTGTCTGCGCTATGTCGGTATTTAACGGATATTCTTTCCCGTGAGGTAACTGACTGTCGGTGCTTAACAGACTCCCAAATGAAGAGCGTGTCTAGATGTGAACATTAACCCGCCTTACCTACTGTCGGTGCCATTCCATGGGGCTCTGGGATTAGACATCAGATCTTCGCTTGCTTTCAACCATATCTTTGTATGTTACGCTCCATCTACACGCATCCGTATGGCATCCTAGAATGGATATAGACTACAGAGTTTTTCTGTGTTTATCGCTGGATCGCTGGTGTAAGTCTTGTCAGCCAATAACATTTGTTCCCCTTATGGTCATGATTTGGCGTAACATGGTAGTTCAACAGGAACATAGCTAATGATGCATTGCGGAACCATGGATACTTCCCATGTTATAACACAATCTTATTCCATTTTATGCACAAACACTCTCTCTCTCTCTCTCTCTCTCTCTCTCTCTCTCTCACACACACACACACACACACACACACACACATATATATATATATATATATATATATATATATATATATATATATATAATATTGTTCGGGTGCAAAAACTTAGGTAAAAATCAACAACGTACAGCAATGTGTGTATGTCCATACTCACAAAAACCAGGTATTATAACACAGTCATCGAACCTGAAGCCTTGTACGTTAGTGAAACACCCATACTCCACAGAAAAGGTGATTTGGAAGATACCCTACATCTACATCTGCATGATTACTCTGCAATTGACTTTTAAGTGCTTGGCAGAGGGTTCATCGAACCACTATCATACTATCTCTCTACCACTCCACTCCCGAACAGCGCGCGGGAAAAACGAACACCTAAACCTTTCTGTTCGAGCTCTGATTTCTCTTATTTTATTTTGATGATCATTCCTACCTATGTAGGTTGGGCTCAACAAAATATTTTTGCATTCGGAAGAGAAAGTTGGTGACTGAAATTTCGTAAATAGATCTCGCCGCTACGAAAAGCGTCTTTGCTTTAATTACTTCCATCCCAACTCGCGTATCATATCTGCCACACTCTCTCCCCTATTACGTGATAATACAAAACGAGCTGCCCTTTTTTGCACCCTTTCGATGTCCTCCGTCAATCCCACCTGGTAAGGATCCCACACCGCGCAGCAATATTCTAACAGAGGACGAACGAGTGTAGTGTAAGCTGTCTCTTTAGTGGACTTGTTGCATCTTCTAAGTGTCCTGCCAATGAAACGCAACCTTTGGCTCGCCTTCCCTAAAAAAATGGTTCAAATGGCTCTGAGCACTATGGGACTTAACATCTATGGTCATCAGTCCCCTAGAACTTAGCACTACTCACACTTAAGTAACCTAAGGACAGCACACAACACCCAGTCATCACGAGGCAGAGAAAATCCCTGACCCCGCCGGAAATCGAACGCGGGAACCCGGGCGTGGGAAGCGAGAACGCTACCGCACGACCACGAGCTGCGGACTCCTAAAAGAAAAAGGCATAATTTAAAAAAAAATACTCGGCCCCAAAGGAACATAAGATGAACACAGATTACAATCCCGTAAAACTACAGAATCTGGCTGCAGACTTCAGAAAAAGATGACTAAAATTTTATTAGCATATCCACAGACTCCCAGTAATAGGAACCACAAAACTGCAACGTACGTGGAACAATTCAGAGCCATACACTGAATCCAGAAGGTCCTTCAGACAGTTTCAACAGAAACGTCCACGCTGTCGCGGCATGCTACCAGTGTTAACGACTGCGATGGAGCTCCGTATGCCACGGCAAACTGGCTGACACTGACGGCGGCGGTGCACAAATGCTGCGCAGCTAGCGCCATTCGACGGCCAACACCGCGGTTCCTGGTGTGTCCGCTGTGCCGTGCGTGTGATCATTGCTTGTACAACCCTCTCGCAGTGTCCGGAGCAAGTATGGTGGGTCTGACACACCGGTGTCAATGTGTTCTTTTTTCCATTTCCAGGAGTGTATATACTGAAGAGCCAAAGAAACTGGTACACCTGCCTAATATCGTGTAGGACCACGCGAGCACGCAGAAGTGCAGCAACACGACGTGGCATGAACTCGACCAATGTCGGAAGTAGTGCTGGAGGGAACTGACACCATGAATCCTGCAGGGCTCTCCATAAACCGGTAAGAGTACGAAGGGGTGAACAGAACGTTGCACGGCATCCCAGATATGCTCAAACGGAAGTGTTTAAACTCAGAAGAGTGTTCCTGGTGCACTCTGTAGCAATTCTGGATGTGTGAGGTGATGTACTGTCGCCGTCCGCTGTGGCCGTGCGGTTTAGACGCTTCAGTCTGGAACCGCGTGATCGCTACGGTCGCAGGTTCGAATCCTGCCTATGGGCATGGATGTGTGTGATGTCCTTAGGTTAGTTAGGTTTAATTAGTTCTAAGTTCTAGGCGACTGATGACCTCAGTAGTTAAGTCGCATAGTGCTCAGAACCATTTGAACCATTTTTTTGATGCACTGTCCTGCTGGAACTGCCCAAGCCCCTCCGAATGCACAGTGTACTTGAATTGATGTACGTGATCAGACAGGATGCTTACTTAAGTGTCACCTGTCAGAGTTGTATCTAGACGTATCAGGGGTCCCATATCACTCCAACTGCACACGCCCCACGGAATTACAGAGCCTCCACCAGCTTGAACAGTCCCCTGCTGACATGCAGGGTCCATGTATTCATACAGTTGTTTGCATACCCGTATACGTCCATCCGCTCAATACAATTTGAAACGAGACTCGGCCGACCAGGCAACATGTATCCAGTTATCAACAGTCCAATGTCAGTGTTGACAGGCCCAGGTGAGGCGTAAAGCTTTCTTTCGCGCAGTCATCAAGGTACACGAGCTGGCCTTCGGCTCCGAAAGCCCACATCGATGATGTTTCGTTGAACACTTGTTGATGGCCCAGCATTGAAATCTGCAGCAATTTGCGGAAGGGTTGCACTTCTGTCACGTTGAACGAATCTCTTCAGTCGTCGTTGGTCCCGTTCTTGCAGGATCTTTCTCCAGCCGCAGCAGTGTTGTAGATTTGATGTTTTACCGGATTCCTGATACTCACGGTACACTCTGGAAATGATCGTACGGGAAAATTCCCACTTCATCGTTACCTCGGAGATGCTGTGTCCCATCGCTCGTGCGCCGACTGTAACACCACGTTCAAACTCACTTAAGTCTTGATAACCTGCCATTGTAGGAGCAGTAACCGGTCTAACAACTGCGCCGGACACTCGTTGTCTTATATAGGCGTTGGGGATTGCAACGCCGTATTCTGCCTGTTTACACACCTCTGTACTTGAATACGCATGCCTATACCAGTTTCTTTGGCGCGTCAGAGTATAGCGGGTAGGGCTTCCCGTAGGATGGGGAGATCTAGTTAACATCTTCCTAAATCAATTGGTCAACAAAATTTCAAATAATACACAAAAACACAACATAATTAGATCTCACAATACATAGGAATAACAAACATCACTTTATTATATACAGGAAACTCACCACGGCCAGCACAGTCAATCACAAAAAATTGAACGACCCAATAACACATAAGCAATTCTGTTTCCGATTTATGTTACACATGAGTAAAATGCCAATAGGTGAAGACAACTACAAGTAGTAGTTCCAGACAATAAAACAAATAGAGATTTCAAATGTGTATGAAACGAACGTGCTAGACAATCTCAACGGTCAAATTAAAACAAAGATGAAGGGGGCACCCATGACACAAAAAATAAATAGAATATCAGCAATACGCAAACGCAGGCACACAGAACAGTCACACGAACGCACAGAATCCACCAGAACAAGAAACATTCACAACAAACCAACAAATTCTTCATATTCACCTACAGCAATAAAGCCACTCACAAGGTTGGCAACATGTCACACACAAGCACTGAAAATAGCCATCAGAACAGAGAACTCAGTACAAAAGAAACTAAGGACAAGACACACTGACACAGACAAACATTATAGAGCTGACGTTTATTAGTTCATATGTCAAAATTGCAACTCAAATTAAATTGGACAGACATTTAAAAATTTCAACATTTGGTACACAGCACATAGAGGTACTCAAATTTCCACCTCAAAACTTGCTTACAAGCCAAACTTAAAAATTCCCAAGCAGAACGCAGAAAACAGGTTCAGTGTATTCTAAACAGTGGAACATTTCGTCGTGAAAGTGGGATCCATAGAGTTTTCACGACGTGGAGACCGCAAGCGCAAAAGACAGTAAGCTACAACAAATTACAAACAACTTCTTACGCTCTCAAATTTTACAAGTTCCATCACTAGTGACTTGTCTCCTAAACTAAGAAGAAAGCATATTTTTTCCAAATAGTTAAAACAATCGAGAAGAGAAAACTGTTGGCAGTAAGAGTAACAAATAAATTATATCAATAAGATAATAACATTAACATAGTGAAAATACTATAGACACAAGAAGTTTTAATTTTGAGCCTAAATTATTCGCTCCATGAAAGTACATTACTTTAGGGACATCGTCTTGAGTTGCAGATGACAAACTGTATTGAAATATTATTCATACTGCAGAAAAGAGACAGCGACACGAAAAACGAAATGTGATGTTAAGGTATACATTTTTCTTAATTATTTTAATAGGATGACCACAGTTCCAATTTAAATGTATTCTCACTTAACCCATTGACTCTGGTGTAATATCACCGAAACATGTATGGGTGAAGAGAGTTGAAAGAAGGAAATTGTGTTTTTCAAAAGCAAATCTTCAAAACATATTTACTGGTTGTTAACGTTTTCAAGTTTGTTACGTCTGACATCAAGGACATGCTGTGATTTGTTATTTGTACTGCAGCTCATTTTAATGCCGTATCAGCCAATTCCAAAGATATGCGAGAGGGAAAAAAAACCTGCCCTTCCACCGTGTGTGCGTATAATTTTATTTTAGTTTACTTCCTTTGTTTCTGTAATTTAAAATGACATTTCCTACTTTAATGCATAGTCGAATAATAAATTAAACTGTCATTTCAATCAGGCAGTACAATCATACTCACTCTAAATTAGATGAAGTCTAACTGCAAATGTGTAATTTTTTTCAGAGGGCGAACATTTCGTGACCAAAAAAGTGTCGTTATTTTACTGCTAGCTGATATACTGAAACAGATGTCACACGAAACAATAGAAATGTTGTACTTGAAATTTGTATTGTAACTCCGAAATACGTTAAACTTAAACAGAGAAACAAGATATTGTTAAGATGGCGTATTACTAGTAAAAAATGTTAGAAATTCATAAACTGTTAAAAACCAAATGCGCTGCCAGAGCCGCAACTGAATGAAGAAATGACGGTTGTGACAGCTGAGTAATTTATCGTATTTATTAAACCGAAAATCAGAATACCAGTTACGTAAGTCAATGGTCCAAAAGCCGACCTGGAGCAAGAAAATAAATAATGGTTATGACCAGAAGTAAAGCAAAGCACAAAATTCAGATTGTAGCAGGTACAGCCTTAAGTAACAAAAATGAGATGGAAATTTTTAACTTCTGAGAAAATACTGTAAGTGCGAATGCGATAAATTATGTGTCAGGAGAACTGAGAAATGGAACGGAAGACATCTTAATGCACTGGTCATCAGCGTGTGTAATCCTTCTTAAAGGTAGAAAGCGCAAAACAATAACGCCTAATCAGAATTCCTCAAATACAAAACGTCATTCATTTTCTAATATTCGCGCTTCATGAAGAAAGAAGGAGGTCAGGGTGTAACGTACCGTCGACGGCGACGATTTATGAACGAACAAGGAAAGAATTCGGCAGTGTCTTTCTCAATATCATTCAGCATTTACCTCCCGTGATTTAGGAAACAAGGGAAAACCAAAATCCGTTAGTCTAAACGGGGATGTAAGCCACGCTCCTCCGGATTGTGAGTCTAATCTCTTAATCAACACTTCGCTCGGATCGTAATTCTTTACCGTCGCCTTTATCTGCAGTATCTAAGTAACACGCAACTACCGAAAATTCTCGAGAAAGTTTATTTTGAAGTTTTCCTGGGATCTTTAGTTCTCTAAAGCAAAGCTGACATTCCAACAGTCCGTATGGCTTTCCGGTAAAATGCTCACCTCTCACATGGGTGGCCGAGGTTCGATTCCTGGCCTATGCAAAATCTTAATGGTGGGTGTTCTACAAGGATTTCTGTGAAGTACAAAATAATTAAAAATTGAAAAAAAATCTGTATTGCTCGAGACTGGTAATAGCTAGCTCGCTGATTCGAGTGTGGCATCGACCCTTTTTTTCCCTTTATCTTTTCGTTCAGTTCGAATACCTAAGTCATTTAAATGTAAAATTCATCAAATATATAATTGTCATTTTATGAAAAATATATGTCTTGTTACTTCTAATTACACACTGCACACAAAAATTCTTCATTACTATTCTTTAATAAAGTAGTGTTAATAAAGATTCTTCGAATTTAAAAAATTAAGAGTTATTCTTTTAACCATTATGTATTTTATGATTCATGGAAATACTCGTAGAGCACGCATCTTCGCTTAAAAATGTACACCCATTGGGAATAGAATGACGGCCACCCAGATGGAACTGAGCATTCTAGCACAGAGCTAAGTGGTACAGCGAAAAATCGGTCTTATTTTAGGGTCTTAAACACACTCAAAAAATCTAAAAGTCTATTTTCTTGAGATTTTTTTGAGAGTTGCAGCGGCTTGCGTCGGATGAGTGGTATTTGAGGTTTTAACTTCACATACCGTCAGTATAAAAAACATACAAAAATCCGATCGCCGTGTGGTCTCCTTCCAACCTATAATTGGCAAGTGATACCCATATGAAGACGAATCTACCATTACGTGAAGAAACAATGCTGAAGAAAGTACCCTTCTTCTACCGACAATTTATCATAGGTCACAAGAACAAGCGAGGATCTCACGAAAACGAGAAAAAGGAACATGCCGTTGAAGCCTATAAGGATGTTCGCAGATCTGCAGGACCTCAGAATTACTTCGTTAACGTCTGTTTGTTGTGAAATTAAGGACATTATTTAGTACTTACGTATGATGAATTTTTTGGATATAGCACAACGCCTATTCCGTATCCGCTGACGATTTGAAACCAAGTCTGCTCTGTTCGTTCACAAGATCCACAAGGCAGTAGATAGTGGTCCCAGGTCTATGTTGTGTGTTTTGACTGCCGGGAACCTTTCAGTACTGTTGCGAACTGTAAAATGGCAAACAGAACGTTTTTACATAACGTCCAAATAGATATGCAGTTTATTCCTGAAATTGCAGCGTAGCTTACGTTGCGAAATAATTGTTAAGAAAATTCGATACTTTGCGCCGTTTCCCAGTTAATTAGCATTGAACTTAGCCAATTAGGCCGTTCGCGAGCGAATTCAAGCGGTCCGCCAGATACAATTAGTGTCAGTTGTTCACGTAGCGCTCGAGACTGCTCATCCTTTGGCACTGATTTGATCTGTACTACCGTCCCACGACTAATTTTTATATCGCTCACTTGTTCGGTTCTATGAAACCAAACGAAGAATACGTCTAGTGCCGGCCGGTGCGGCCGTGCGGTTCTAGGCGCTTCAGTCTGGAACCGCGTGACCGCTACGGTCGCAGGTTCGAGTCCTGCCTCGGGCATGGATGTGTGTGATATCCTTAAGTTAGTTAGGTTTAAGTAGTTCTAAGTTCTAGGGGATTGATGACCTCAGTAGTTGAGTCCCATAGTGCTCAGAGCCATTTGAACCATTTTGAACATGTCTAGCGACACCGGCCGCTTGAAACTGGGCGCACAACGGCCTAACTGAATGAGATTTTCACTCTGCAGCTGAGTGTGCGCTGATATGAAACTTCCTGGCAGATTAAAACTGTGTGCAGGACCGAGACTCGAACTCGGGACCTTTGCCTTTCTTGGGCAAGTGCTCTACCATCTGAGCTACCCAAGCATGACTCACACCCCCTCCTCATAGCTTTACTTCTGCCAGTACCTCGTCTCCTACCTTCCAAACTTTACAGAAGCTCTCCTGCGAACCTTCTAGAACTAGCACTCCTGAAAGAAAGGATATTCCGGAGTCATGCTTGAGTAGCTCAGTTGGTAGAGCCCTTGCCCGCGAAAGGCAAAGGTCCCGAGTTCGAGTCCCGGCCCGGCACACAGTTTTAATCTGCCAGGAAGTTCCATATCAGCGCACACTCAGCTGCAGAGTGAAAATCTCATTCTGGAAACATCCCCCAGGCTGTGGCTAAGCCATGTCTCCGCAGTTTCCTTTCTTCCAGGAGTGCTAGTTCCGCAAGGTTCGCAGGAGAGCTGTGTGAAGTTTGGAAGGTAGGAGACGAGGTACTGGCGGATGTAAGACTATGAGAACGGGGCGTGAACCGCGCTTTGGTTGCTCAGATGGTAGAGCGCTTGCCCGCGAAAGACATAGGTCCCGAGTTGGGGTCTCGGTCCGGCACACAGTTTAAATATGCCAGGACGTTTCAACGGCCAAACTGTCTAACTGCAATGCTAATTAACCTGGAAACGGTGAACCGTATCGAATTTTTTTTTCCTTAGCAGATATTTCTCATCATAGCCTACGCTGCAACACCCTTACAAGCTTTTCAGACTGTTTATGACTACACTGTATAATCAGTCTGAAATCCACCAGTGTCTCCAGGTCTCTCCCACGTACGCAATCTTCTTTTCATGTAATTTACTAAGTGTTAGCGGTGGTTAAATCATGCTCTGTGTAAAATTCCACCAAGCGACTATCTCTTTCATTCCTCTCCTCGAGCCCACATTCTCCTATTATTTTTCCTTCTCATCCTTTTCCTACTATCGAATTTCAGTCCCCGTTGCAATTTAGTTTTCCTTTTCCTTCACTATCTGAATAATTTCTTTTCTCTCATCGTACATCCTTTCAATCTCTTCACAATCTGCGGTCCTAATTTGCGCATATATTTATGCTACTGCAGTCGATGTTCACTTCGTGTCTATATTGGCTACGGTAACGCCTTCACTATGCTGTTCGTAGCAGCTTTGTTTCCTGTTCCTTCTCCCATCGAACACCACGAATTCCCGCTATATCTAATTTCAACCTGCCCGTTTCCCTTTTTACGTTTTCTAGCCTATCTGCTCGAAAAATAGATCTAGCATTCCACGTTCCGGCCGTAGAATGCCCGTTCTGTTTTTCCTAATGACGACATCCTCCTGAGCAGTCCCCTCCCGGTGAACCGAATGGTGGACTATTTTGCCTACGGAATATTTAATCCAGGAGGATACCATCATCATTTAACCATGCAGAAGACCTACATGTGAAATAAAATGGTTCAAATGGCTCTAAGCACTATGGGACTTAACATCTGAGGTGATCAGTCCCCTAGACTTAGAACTACGTGAACCTAACTAACCTAAGGACATCACACACATCCATGCCCAAGGCAGGATTCGAACCTGCGACCGTAGCAGCCGCGTGGTTCCGGACTGAAGCGCCTAGAATCGCTCGGCCACAGTGGCCGGCTACCTACATGTCCTCGGAAAAAATAACAGCTGCAGTTACCTCTTCATTTCAGTCGTTCGCAGTACCAGCACAACGAGGTCATGCTGGCTGATGCAAAAAGGCCCCTGCAACCACCGAACAGCCTGCCGCCCCTTTGCAGGAACTACATGCTTCTTTGGCCTCTCCACAGACACCAGTCCGTTGTGGTTGCACCTACGGTACGGCTATATGCATCATTGAGGCACTCAAACCACCCCACCGCGGCAGAGTCCATGGTTCATGGGTGGGACCTTTGTTTTATCTGAACACGTTTTCGGCCGCTAATGACCCTTTCACTGACGGGACGTGGAGTTGTTACACTACACCTTTTCTTCCTTCCTTCCTTCTCCGTTAATGGTGGATCCTTTCAGGGAAAGCCAGTGTACATCATTTTACGAAACATTGTCGGTAAAACATCAGGCCAGCTACTGAATAAATAGCTACTGAATAAATAGCTACAGAATAAACTGTGCGCACTCATTTGTAAACATTTGTAACAATAGTTAGAGGAACTACATCTCCAAAATACCCGAACTACATCTCTTAAAATATTTGCTTTCCCTCTATAATTACTTTGTTCTTACAATTTTCCGTTCTCTTATTAATGTTAGTTATACTCAATGAGTAATTCCGTGTTTCTGCAGTAAGCACATGTCGTTCTGTGTGAATTGTTTTTGTTTTATATGGAACACTGCGTTCATGTTCTGCAAGGCATTCGGCATTCGGTGTTTGTTCTCTGCCTCGAACATCAGTGTTCTTCGTGGATTTACACTTTCTAGCCTTCTTTTGTTTATTTAGTGGGCGTTGTGATAGATGCCGACGCTGTTGCTCTGTATTGTCGCCAGTATTGCTGATTCTGAGTTCGGCGAAAAGAACTTTTGTAATAGCTTCAGTGTATTCAGTACCAAAACGATACGTTATAAAGTGTCATGCTCATTAGCATAAGACGTGCAGGGCTGAGATCTTTAAGGCGGCTGTTCTTAATTTCACAGCCAAGACCCGATATGCGCCAGCTGACCGGTTCCATGGAAACTTAATGGCGCGGAAGCGACCACTGTGTGCTCAGGCTCCCCATGAAAGGAAATGCGGATTTTTTAAATATCTGCTTTGAAAGTTTGTAGCCGATGTATATTCGGGATTTTTTCCGGAATAAGCAGAAGTGCAGTACCATAATTCAGCAAAAGCATGAAGCTGAAGAATGGTATAACACAATTACAAAGTTTTCAAATTTATGTGTACGCCGTTTCGTACTCGCACAGAAAGCGGGGGAAAGTTCGTGGAAGACTCAATATTTCGCCACAGAGGCAGTAGGTTACTATTAAAATAAATCAAAGTAACCGTGGCAATCTCAGCAAAACTTTTAACGCCTCATTCCATAAGATATAACAGAAATGTAGTCGGCAGACGTCTGTAATAACATGATTAACAATGAGCTCTTGATGTTTTTATAGTATTGCCTTCTGAGTGATGAGTTATTTCACATATAGCATCAGTACTACGACGAAACATAACTTCATTGGCTGGTGCACTCATTGCTGATACATTTTATATCACATATTTCATAAAATCCCAATCGTTTTATACGATAACGCACTAATTGTAATATATGCTTAGTGTTAAAGTCTACATATGAATATCTACAACCACAGATACAATAGAAAAAGTACAGTAAGGCATGCTGGGTGGCCCATACAGATATTATTTACTTCATGCTTTGTTCTGTTCGTGTAATGCGCAACGAGAAGAATTACTATCTGTAGACCATGGTAAGCAGCCTATCTCTCTTATCTTATTCTCTTTATGCGAGGTATACGATGAAAGAAGTAGAGATGTTATACTGTCTGTCTCTAATTCTGATTCTTTAAATTAACCAAATATGATTTCCGGAAAACAACGTCAAAAATCTTTCAACGATACCCATAAATTTCCCTTTAAGCATCTCTGTTACATTTTCGTAAGGGCTATACAGACCTGTTACAATCTAAAAAGCCCGGTCCGAGTTCCTTCGACGTCTTCTATTAGGCTTAGTTGGCGAGGACACCAAACGTGCGAACAAGATTCGGGAACATATCTCATTAGAGTCTAGTATGCTGCTTGCTTAATAGAAGAGCTCCACTACTCTAGCATTATCCCAACAGATCCATGTTTTCTTTTTCGGCTTCTCTGTATCTGATCTCATATCGCTTCGTAATGTTACCCCTACGAATTCAACTAATGCGATGCGCTCGGAAGATTTAACACTAACATCAATAAACAATCTCGGAAATTGCAGACGCTATACGACAAATTTTACACTTTTATTGGATACGACAGCGGTTCTGTTACGCTACTTTGAGACATCATCCGATTTTACTGCCGTTGTAGCTGAAAATTTTCCGTCCACTATAATGTACTGGGTCTATGATGCAAATTTTCTTCTTGACAGTCACATAGTTGAGAAGGTACTCCATGTTATCCTACCTTCATTATTTAGTACTGCGCCGAACACCATGCGGCAACTATTTTTTTCCGCTCTGCAGTATTGAGAGCAACACTTGCGTGCGTCTGCTTTCTGCGAGAATGTTCTCCAAAGCATGGTGCACCAAAGAAAAGTGAAAGTCGTTAGAATTCGTATCTGAAGTAAAGTTTTATTTCGCCTTTGGTGTCAAAGTTCATAGTTGCTATTTCGGGAGGCCAGGCTGAGACCTAAAAATACTTGTCGCGCTACTGAAGCGTGCAGGTGACACGCGGGCACGTCCTCTTGATACAGTACTTCTCCACACTCACCTGCAATACAGAACTTCTCCGAATATACACTAACATGCGTGTGCATATTCTGTACTTGATGACTCAGCTACTGTACATAACACTTTCCTGTGCTGCTTGAACAGAGCAAATCAGGAATGGCATCATATGTAATGATAGCCGGTAATAGATACGGTGGAAACGATACAAGGCAATAACATTCATCATAAAAAAATCCATAAATCTAACTGCAGGATTAAAGAAACATGTAAAACAATTTGAGAAACTTCTAGCTTTTAGAATGGGATAGAAGACTTTCCCGTCGTCAGAGCTCAGGTAAGAACGAAATTGCATACAGTGGTACCGAATTTGTTTATGAACACAAGTCAACAAGAAATTGTTAGTAGTCAATTTTGGTGTTGCAAAAGACATTCAATCAAACATTAAATGAATAGTGTCAGCTGATGTTGTCAGGTATACATATCCTGTCAAACAGGTTAATCTAAAGAGTTATGGAAGCAATCATGGAAGCCAATGTAAAAGAACGTTCCCGCGAAATGTTAACTGTCTAATTATATATATAAATAACACATCTTGTTATCATTGATCAGAGGTGTGGAAAATTCTGTCACTCTTATAATTACGTTTCTTTTCTGCTCTTTACAAAAAATGGTTCAAATGGCTCTGAGTACTATGGGACTTAACATCTGAGGTCATCAGTCCCCTATAACTTAGAACTACTTAAACCTAACTAACCTAAAGACATCACACTCATCCATGACCGAGGCAGGATTCGAACCTGCGACCGTAGCGATCGCGCGGTTCCAGACTGAAGCGCCTAGAACCGCTCGGTCACAACGGCCGGCTGCTCTTTACAACTCCAGAAACAAAGCAATGGTTTTCATCGTGCACAGCAAAAGACATATCTTTTGCAATACTGTAACGTTTATCCGCTTAAAAACGTTAGTATCACAAGCCAATTGTCGAAATGGCAACTAACTTCACTGAACTCTACGCATATTTAACGTGAGACAATTAAGTGATATTAATTTATTTTTCATAGGCGTTTGTGAAACTAGTAACACTTTCAGATTCTTTTTTGAGTACCTTACAAGTACTAACGACTTTTTTTACTCTGGAGCTAGGGTAGACGTGCGTTAAAACTTTTATTGCGCAAAGTACTGTACTATTCAGAGGTTACTTGCGTTTGTGTCTTTTACAATGCCTGTATCTACCACGTTTCTTTCACGAACGTCAGCAGCGAATATAAAGGGGGTTGGCAACAAATATGGACACACCAAAAATACAAAACATTATCATGCCTAATATTGTGTAGGAAAACAATTAGCATTCATAACAGCTCCCAGTCGCCTGAAAATGCATAAATAGAGGTCCCGTATGTATTTCAAGTGAATCTTACACCATTCTTCCTCCAAATCAGTGAAAAGTTCAGATAACGACGACGGAGGTGAACAGTGACCACGCACCCTTCTCTCTAAATTAAACCGCAGAGGCCCAATAATATTAATATCTGGTGATGGTAGTCAGGGAAGATGTGACGATTCATCGTCGTGCTCAAAAAACCAGTACTCGACGATGCTAGCCGTCCGAACAGGGACACTGTCGTCTCGGAACACAGCGTCACCATTGGGAAACAGACGTTGTGCCATGAGATTGATCTGATCAGCCAAACTGCTCAAATATTCTTGGCTGTAATGCTATGTTGCAGAACACCCATGTGGACCATGGAATACCACGATATGGCTGCTCAAATCATCACCGAACTCACGCCAAGTTTCACTGTTGGGACACAAACTCGGCCATAGGTTGGAAACAGTGTGAAACAAGACTTATTCGACCAAATGACTTTATTCCATTGCTCCACAGTCCAGGTTTTCGCAACCACTATTTCCTGTTACCGGCATTTGCATCATCGTTGAGTGATTTTGAAATTAATGCTCGCCCGCAATTCCCTGCTTATGGTGCTCCCGTCTTGTTGTTTTGGTGCTGACTAGGTTTGAGAGTGCAACATCCATTTCTGCGGCGATTTTTGCAGCTGTCGTCCTCTTGCTTTTCGTTACAGTCCTCGTCAACGTCAGTACGCCCAAACCGCGCGGCTATCCCACGGGCCGCATTTATGTTCAAGCATGAATTTCTGGCGGTGTTCCCATATTTTTGTCAAACCCCTGTACGTGCATACATGTGAACGTAGATGTTTGTACTTTCTTAAAGAACCACGAATGGTGTGCAATAATCATCTCCACACGTTACTCTCACAGTTCGTGGCCGTAGCACATAAACTTTCAGTGCTATTGCTGTTTTTCATCGGAACATTTTCCTCTAGAACATCTGAGAGTGTAAATACGCATCGTGTGACACACACAATCTTAAAAAAGTATTCCAAAATAATGCATTTTCAAACATTATTCCTTGCAGCCAATGCATAATTACTTTTTGTTTACGTTTCACTGGGTACGTTCTGGCACAGCATCATCAGTGCTTCGTGAGGGTAGCGACGTTCGTGTTCTTTGTAAACAAAAGTCCATAATCTGACAAGGAAGGACTAGCCATCATTTCATTTTGTACATATTCATTCGTGTAGACGTAGATTATGTGATACATAAAACAGAGATAACTATTGATGCGTGACGATGCGAAATGTCTGTTTCAGGAGTAGAAAGCATGTGAATTCTAGCCCACTACAAACTAGCTCTTACCATTGTAATAGAAAATGACAGCCGCAGCGCACTAGTGAAAGTGTTATCTCATAAACAAGCTGTTGCGTTTCACTGAAGTATGCATATTGTGTCATGTGCGAAAATAGATGTAAAGCGTACAGATTATCTCAAGATCGAATGAACATCTCGAAACGCACAACCTGAACAGCCTTAACTGAATGCAAACTTCCAAACTTTTGATAACCACCAACGACCAACTAGTACGGTACAAAGAATGCCGATAGCATACAATATGTAAAGCAAATTTTACGCAAGTATCAGCAGTAACTTTGCTGTTCCGCCAGGCGTGCTGCGTGTAAACTGAAACATTACTGTTATGTGCCGGCCGGGATGGCCGAGCGGTTCTAGGCGCTATAGTTGGGAACCGCGCGACCGCTACGGTCGCAGGTTCGAATCCTGCCTCGGGGATGGATGTGTGTGATGTCCTTAGGTTAGTTAGGTTTAAGTAGTTCTAAGTTCTAGGGGACTGATGACCTCAGAAGTTAAGTCCCATAGTTCTCAGAGCCATTTTTTTTTTAAGGCTAGTGTATTAATTTTCGTGAAAGTATTGCTTCTACAATTTTTATATCGTAATCCAAAGCTCCCGTCGAAATTGGGGGGAATGTTGATTGCTAGATCAACGAAATGAATATGATCGTATGATTAAAATACTTACACGTGTTTTGCGATTGTTTTATCTTTCAAAACAAAATTTTATACAATTTCAAGAGCTTTTGCCTGATTCTACGATCTTTTAAGCTCTTTGAACCACAGAACGTTGGGGAAAATACGAAGGTATGTACTTTACACTACACAGTTTGTGGAATGGTCAGTGATTAAAATAAAATCACAGACATGCGTTGGTCCGAGAAAATTAAAGAATTAAGATAGTATTCTCACTTTCCTTGTCTACTTCAACATATTCATCGTCTATAGGTATGGGTCAAATGTTAGTCTTTTTCTCATCCCGCAAAATAGCCTCAATTTTGGAAGGAATTAAGTTTAAAACCATGACCAGCCATTTTGATTAACGTTTTTCATTGTTTTCCTAAACAGCTTCAGGCGAATGCTTAATCTGGTAGCGCCCGATTTTCTAATACATTCCTTCAACCAACTCCTCCCCGTCTTACGTCTCTCATATTGAATTCTCAAATTCTACAAATAACTTTATTGTTCATTGCATCTCATACAGAATTTAAAAGAAAATAAGAAAAACGCATGCTTCTGAAGGTTCATTTCCAGCAAACGTGTTCATTAGCAAAGAATAGTCATGTTTCGTGAGTATAAAATACACGTACGGGAGTTTTACTGCGTCTGTCACAGAAGATTACCACATGTTATAAAAATGCACTCGCCTATTTGAGGACGAAGATAATCATTTGGTAAATGATACTGACAGGAATCATTGTACAAATATAGCTTTACGTCGTTTACATCTTGTACTTAACACGTCTCAACACATTTTTACCTAAGCTCGTATTCAGCAGACAATTCAGAATATTATTAATAGTAAATAGAATGATAAAGTCGTATGACATTTTTGGCTGGAATACACCGGAATGTAGGTTCAGCTGCCTAATTGGAAAGATTTTCCTCTCTTTCACGCACTGCGTGATAGTTGTGTGTTTGGGTGTATCTGGTAAGTGCAGGTGACTGTAATGTGTGTGTGTGTGTGTGTGTGTGTGTGTGTGTGTGTGTGTGTGTGTGTGTGTGTGTATGTGTGTGTACAGTATGGTGTCATGTTTGAGTGGACTTTCAAGCGCCGGAGATGTGAGGCCTGCACCACGGTCCGATGTCATAATTTCGAACACCATTTACGACTATCGTTGTCTGTTTTGTTCCCATTTCTTGGTTTCTGTTGTACTAAGCATAAAAAACATGTTTTCTCACTCTGTTCGTGCCCTTTCTTTCTTGTGTTTCGTGTCATCACTACAGCGCCAGGAAAGCGCTTCTGACCATGCAGTACTATGTGGTTTTCCATCGTCTAAGTGTATTCTATCTATCCTGAAAGTTTGTAACTGCTGTGCTGAAACACCGTGTATAAAGATCTAGTAGGTGGCGTCGGAAGTTCCATGAGGCCTTTTGGGGATGATGCTGTTGTATAGAGAGAAGTCGTTACGCTAGAAAATTGTAGCGAAATGCAGGAAGACGTGCAGACAATCGACGTGTGGTGCAGAGAGTGACAATTGACCCTCAACATGAACAGATCTAACGTATTGCGAATACATAGGCAGAAAGGCATGATTAAACAGCTGCAGAACAATCAATGGAACCAGCTACTTCCATAAATATCTAGGAGTAGCATACGGAGCTATTTGAAGTAGAACGACCACATGAAATTAATCGCGAGTAAGGCAGATGCCAGACTGAGATTCATTGAAATAATCTTCAGGAAATATAGTCCTCCAACAAAGAAAGTAGCTTACAAAACATTCCTTCGACCAGTACTTGAATATTGCTCGTCAGTTCGGAATCCGTACCAGATAGGACTGATAGGGGAAATAGAGAAGATCCAAAGAAGAGCAGCGTATTTCGTTACTGGCTTATTTAGTAAGCACGAAAGCGTCACAGAGATGATCAACCCACTCCAGTGACAAACACTGCAAGAGAGGCGTTCTGCTTCACGGGGTGGTCTGCTGATAAAGTTCCGAGAGCGTACGTTCACAGAAAAATCAACAAATGTATTGCTTCCTCCTACGTATATCTCGCGGAAAGACCATGAAGATAAAATTAGAGAGATTCTAGCCCACACGGAAGCCTACGGTAATCTTTCTTCCCTCGGGCTATTCGCGACTGGAACAGGAAAGGGGGGAAGTGACAGTGGTACAGAAAGTACCCTCCGCCACACACCGCAAGATGGCCTGCAGATTACAGATATTGATGTAGACAGATAGCCCTTAAATCGTAAATATAGGATTAAAAACATTCACAAAATAAAATTGACTGGAACTATTCGCGGCTAGAACAGGAAAGGGATGAACTGACAGCAGTACACAAAATACCCTCCGCTACACACCGTAAGATAGCCTGTAGGTTATAGATGTGGATGCGGACAGATAGCCTTTAAATATTAAACATGAGATTAAAAATATTCACAAAATAAAACTGACTGCTATAGAAAGACTTAAGAAAGTGAAAACTAGTAGAAAATTGCCTAACTACTAGTGTAAACAAGGTAGACGTGCACTGGAAGCAGGGCTGATAGCGCCCGCGAGTAAATACTATTACACTACTGGCCATTAAAATTGCTACACCACGAAGATGACGTGCTACAGACGCGAAATTTAACCGACAGGCAGAAGATGCTGTGATATGCAAATGATTAGCTTTACAGAGCATTCACATGAGGTTGGCGCCGGTGGCGACACCTACAACGTGCTGACATGAGGAAAGTTTCCAACCGATTTCTCGTACACATACAGCAGTTGACCGGCGTTGCCTGGTGAAACGTTTTTGGATGAGTCCAGGTTCTGTTTACAGCATCATGATGGTCGCATCCGTGTTTGGCGACATCGCGGTAAACGCACATTGGAAGCGTGTATTCGTCAACGCCATACTGGCGTATCACCCGGCGTGATGGTATGTGGTGCCATTGGTTTCACGTCTCGATCACCTCTTGTTCGCATTGACGGCACTTTGAACTGTGGACGTTGGATTTCAGATTTGTTACGACCCGTGGCTCTACCCTTCATTCGGTCCCTGCGAAACCCTACATTTCAGCAGGATAATGCACGACCGCATGTTGCAGGTCCTGTACGGGCCTTTCTGGATACAGAAAGTGTTCGACTGCTGCCCTGGCCAACACATTCTCCAGATCTCTCACCAATTGAAATCGTCTGGCCAATGGTGGCCGAGCAACTGGCTCGTCACAATACGCCAGTCACTACTCTTGATGAACTGTGGTATCGTATTGAAACTGCATGGGCAGGTGTACTTGTACACGCCATCCAAGCTCTGTTTGACTCATTGCCCAGGCGTATCAAGGCCGTTATTACGGCCAGAGGAGGTTGTTCTGGGTACCTACTGATTTCTCAGGATCTATGCACCCAAATTGCGTGAAAATGTAATCACATGTCAGTTCTAGTATACTATATTTGTCCAATGAATACCCGTTTATCATCTGCATTTCTTCTTGGTGTAGGAGTTTTAGTGGCCAGTAGTGCAAGTACCGGCCGCACGTGACGATATGAGACAACTGTTAAATCAGTCCAGTAGTTCCCGAAATACTGATCTACGGCCACCACAACCTCTGCACTGGACTTAATGTTTTCCAGTCATTATTTTCTTTAGATGTAGCGCTAGTTGCAAGTCAGAGAGTATTCAGAGTGTATAGTACAACAATCCATACCCTAAATGCTTCAGTTTCCGATTACGAAATCACCTCTGTGGACACTTTCAATGTCTTGGTGAAAAATGTTTCACTTATTTTTGCAATTCAGACCTCTTCTCACACATTTTTCCTCCAGTCTGTCCAGGAGACTTGTACAGTATTCGCCTTAGATAGTTCCACACTCTACAGAGTAATCGATTACGAGTACCCTCTTTAAAGCTAAAAGAAATGCTTGTCTTCTTTACTCATTCGCCTTTTATGGTGCAACGCTACCGGCCTCCATCCATTGGTTAGATTGCTATTTCGTTTCTAGCGTGAAGTGGTGCGTCCACCTCTCGTGAACACACGTCTCATTACGAGTAACAAATATGGATACAAAAATCAGTTGCACTCTTTTTAAAATATTTCAAACATTACTGAAAAATCTCTATTTGGATAAGCACCCCATCCCCGATATCTGCTGTAAGTAAAGGCACAGTTTCTATATAAAGCCTCACCTGCTTTGAATGAATTTCTCGGCAATAATTTCATGACATCCCAGGTTGCCAGGTTATCCATCTGAACGAAATACATGCAACATGAGTGCTTTAAACGGCCGTATGAACAAAGTTAATCCTCAGATCCCGTTTAAGCTTGGCGTGTTTGATTATGCAACATTTATCGACTTTATAATATCAAAATTTCATTGATATTGACACGCTAAATTTTCTCCTTTCCCTTTTGCACTAACAGGATACACAGAACGTACACTCAGAAGAACATAAAGAATGGTTACAGGTTTGGCGCTCATAGAAAGACTAACAAAATGCTAGTAGCAGGTATTTGATGAGGAGTCCGGCAATATCGAGCAACCAGCTGCATTTCATCTGCGTAGTTGCTTAAAGGAGAGATGACAATAATTACAACTCGCACAGAGGCATGTAGGTAGACGTTCTTTCCACGCTCCATTTGCGAGCGGAACGAGAGGAAATTGTAATATGTGAGAAATAAAAATTACGATCAACACTTTGCTGCGATTTATGTAGTACATATGCAGATGTAGGGTAGACGAAGTTAACGACAGTGTGCGATATGCTTGCTAGGGTACTTTAAAACTACAGCCGAAGAATGCAGCGTACCAGTTGGACAGCGTGCTTTCCACGTGTGGGGTGCTTTCTGCTTTGTATTGGAGAGTATAGCTGTGGCGCGGCGGCGCACATTTAGATTGCACGGCGGACAGCGCCTGGTCAGTCGGCCGCCGGCGCTTCTGCCGTGCTAAGAATACCCTCAGACGGTCGCAGCTGGATACTAATTATTCAGAATCGTGTTTTGTTTCTTTTTTATTTTAGGTGTGTTCGTGCAGGTTTTGGAGGCCTCCTGAGGCCGCGGGCTGTAGACGCAGAACTGTTTTGTCACATACATCGACATCCCTGGCGCGAGGTTTAGGAGCCCTTGTCGAAACGAGGCGAATGGGAATGAAGAGCCAGCTTATTGTAGCACTGATATTCAGTTACGTTTCCTTTCAGTTAGTTACACGTTCCGGTGTTTGTTGTTAACAGTAAAACTGTTCTGTAAGCTTCCTTCACACTAGCTAAGATCAGTAAAATATAATCACTGAAAAGGTAATTTAAAAATTAGTTGAATATTTGCAGGTCAGTGTTCTTGCGCTGTTACAGGCTTTTTAATGCACAAACGAGCACTCGTGGGATATTTTACGCGTTGTTCCTGCAGAAGACTACGTTTTTCACGTGTGTCTCCATTCAAAACCACACCTACTCGGTCGTCACAAAATAGGTCAAAGTTCGCTAGGGCATTTTAGAACCATGCTGTATATTACAGAATCTGTCTTTGGAATAAACAGTATCATGAGTGCAGAATATGGATTGAGAGTAAATCGAAGAAAGACGAAACTAACGGGAAGTAGCAGAAATAAGAATAGCGAGAAACTTAACATCAGAATTGGTGATCACGAAATAGATGACGTTAAGACATTCTGCTGCCTAAGTATCAAACTCGCTCATGACGGACGAAGCAAGGAGGAAATAAAAAGCAGGCTATCACTGGCAAAAAGGGCATTCCTGACCAAGGGAAGTCTTCCAGTATCAAACATAGGCCTTAATTTGAGAAATAGATCCCTGAGAATGTACGTTTGGACCACAGTATTCTATGGTGTTGAAATGTGGACTCTCGGGAAAACCGGAACAGAATAGAATCGAAGCATTGGAGATGTGGCGCTACAGAAAAATGTTGAAAATTAGGTGGACTGATAAGGTAAGAAATGAGGAGAGTCTCCGCAGAATCGGCAAGGAAAGGGATGTATGGAAAACACCGACAAGAAGAAGGGACAGGATGATAGTACATCTGTTTAGACATGGTAGAATAACTTCCACATGTCCGCAGCTCATGGTCGTGCGGTAGCGTTCTCGCTTCCCGCGCCCGGGTTCAAGCTTCAATTCCCGGCGGGGTCAGGGATTTTCTCTGCCTCGTGATGACTGGGTGTTGTGTGATGTCCTTAGCTTAGTTAGGTTTAAGTAGTTCTAAGTTCTAGGGGAATGATGACCATAGATGTTAAGTCCCATAGTGCTCAGAGCCATTTGAACCATTTTTTAACTTCCACGGTGCTAGACGGAGCTGTGGCGGGCAGAAACTGTAGAACAAGAGAGAGACTGGAATAAATCCAGCAGATAATTGAGGACGTAGGGCGCAACTGCTACTGTGAGATGAAGAGGTTACCACAGGAGAGGAATTCGTGGCGGACCGCATCAAACCAGTCAGAAGACGGCTGACGAAAAATCTTAGACACAGTAGGGGTTTCAGGACTAGAGAAGGGCTGGGGATTGGCCTTGAAAGATTAAAATAAAATAAATAAATCACTTATACACTCCTGGAAATTGAAATAAGAACACCGTGAATTCATTGTCCCAGGAAGGGGAAACTTTATTGACACATTCCTGGGGTCAGATACATCACATGATCACACTGACAGAACCACAGGCACATAGACACAGGCAACAGAGCATGCACAATGTCGACACTAGTACAGTGTATATCCACCTTTCGCAGCAATGCAGGCTGCTATTCTCCCATGGAGACGATCGTAGAGATGCTGGATGTAGTCCTGTGGAACGGCTTCCCATGCTATTTCCACCTGGCGCCTCAGTTGGACCAGCGTTCGTGCTGGACGTGCAGACCGCGTGAGACGACACTTCATCCAGTCCCAAACATGCTCGATGGGGGACAGATCCGGAGATCTTGCTGGCCAGGGTAGTTGACTTACACCTTCTAGAGCACGTTGGGTGGCACGGGATACATGCGGACGTGCATTGTCCTGTTGGAACAGCAAGTTCCCTTGCCGGTCTAGGAATGGTAGAACGATGGGTTCGATGACGGTTTGGATGTACCGTGCACTATTCAGTGTCCCCTCGACGATCACCAGTGGTGTACGGCCAGTGTAGGAGATCGCTCCCCACACCATGATGCCGGGTGTTGGCCCTGTGTGCCTCGGTCGTATGCAGTCCTGATTGTGGCGCTCACCTGCACGGCGCCAAACACGCATACGACCATCATTGGCACCAAGGCAGAAGCGACTCTCATCGCTGAAGACGACACGTCTCCATTCGTCCCTCCATTCACGCCTGTCGCGACACCACTGGAGGCGGGCTGCACGATGTTGGGGCGTGAGCGGAAGACGGCCTAACGGTGTGCGGGACCGTAGCCCAGCTTCATGGAGACGGTTGCGAATGGTCCTCGCCGATACCCCAGGAGCAACAGTGTCCCTAATTTGCTGGGAAGTGGCGGTGCGGTCCCTACGGCACTGCGTAGGATCCTACGGTCTTGGCGTGCATCCGTGCGTCGCTGCGGTCCGGTCCCAGGTCGACGGGCACGTGCACCTTCCGCCGACCACTGGCGACAACATCGATGTACTGTGGAGACCTCACGCCCCACGTGTTGAGCAATTCGGCGGTACGTCCACCCGGCCTCCCGCATGCCCACTATACGCCCTCGCTCAAAGTGCGTCAACTGCACATACGGTTCACGTCCACGCTGTCGCGGCATGCTACCAGTGTTAAAGACTGCGATGGAGCTCCGTATGCCACGGCAAACTGGCTGACACTGACGGCGGCGGTGCACAAATGCTGCGCAGCTAGCGCCATTCGACGGCCAACACCGCGGTTCCTGGTGTGTCCGCTGTGCCGTGCGTGTGATCATTGCTTGTACAGCCCTCTCGCAGTGTCCGGAGCAAGTATGGTGGGTCTGACACACCGGTGTCAATGTGTTCTTTTTTCCATTTCCAGGAGTGTAATTCAGATTCATCGCTATACATAATTTTTCTCAAATCCGAGTAATGTGACTGGCTGTCCGAATTATTTTAGGTTTCTCAGTTATCACTATCGCGCCAGACCTGCCAATCCGTGATATAACTGAGCCAGTTATTTTCGTAGTGTAGGAACGGAAGGTTCCAAATGATTGGAAAAGAGCACAGGTAGTCCCAGTCTTCAAGAAGGGTCGTCGAGCAGATGCGCAAAACTATAGACCTATATCTCTGACGTCGATCTGTTGTAGAATTTTAGAACATGTTTTTTGCTCGAGTATCATGTCGTTTTTGGAAACCCAGAATCTACTCTGTAGGAATCAACATGGGTTCCGGAAACAGCGATCGTGTGAGACCCAACTCGCTTTATTTGTTCATGAGACCCAGAAAATATTAGATACAGGCTCCCAGGTAGATGCTATTTTTCTTGACTTCCGGAAGGCGTTCGATACAGTTCCGCACTGTCGCCTGATAAACAAAGTAAGAGCCTACGGAATATCAGACCAGCTGTGTGGCTGGATTGAAGAGTTTTTAGCAAATAGAACACTGCATGTTGTTCTCAATGGAGAGACGTCTACAGACGTTAAAGTAACTTCTGGTGTGCCACAGGGGAGTGTTATGGGACCATTGCTTTTCACAATATATGTAAATGACCTAGTAGGTAGTGTCGGAAGTTCCATGCGGCTTTTCGCGGATGATGCTGTAGTATACAGAGAAGTTGCAGCATTAGAAAATTGTAGCGAAATGCAGGAAGATCTGCAGTGGATAGGCACTTGGTGCAGGGAGTGGCAACTGACCCTTAACATAGACAAATGTAATGTATTGCGAATATATAGAAAGAAGGATCCTTTATTGTATGATTATATGATAGCGGAACAAACACTGGTAGCAGTTACTTCTGTAAAATATCTGGGAGTATGCGTGCGGAACGATTTGAAGTGGAATGATCATATAAAATTAATTGTTGGTAAGGCGGGTACCAGGTTGAGATTCATTGGGAGAGTCCTTAGAAAATGTAGTCCATCAACAAAGGAGGTGGCTTACAAAACACTCGTTCGACCTATACTTGAGTATTGCTCATAAGTGTGGGATCCGTACCAGATCGGGTTGACGGAGGAGATAGAGAAGATCCAAAGAAGAGCGGCGCGTTTCGTCACAGGGTTATTTGGTAACCGTGATAGCGTTACGGAGAAGTTTAACAAACTCAAGTGGCAGACTCTGCAAGAGAGGCGCTCTGCATCGCGGTGTAGCTTGCTCGCCAGGTTTCGAGAGGGTGCGTTTCTGGATGAGGTATCGAATATATTGCTTCCCCCTACTTATACCTCCCGAGGAGATCACGAATGTAAAATTAGAGAGACCAGAGCGCGCACGGAGGCTTTCAGACAGTCGTTCTTCCCGCGAACCATACGCGACTGGAACAGGAAAGGGAGGTAATGACAGTGGCACGTAAAGTGCCCTCCGCCACACACCGTTGGGTGGCTTGCGGAGTATAAATGTAGATGTAGATGTAGATGTAGATGTACCATCACTAAACGTTGAGTATACCACAAAAACCAAGGCAAAAGTACACGGAAATATTGAAAAACTACCCCTTGAGGTACTTCCGAATTTGTGTGTGTGTGTGTGTGTGTGTACTTTTTGAGAACGGGTACGGTGGTGTGTTTTTATTAATATTAGTACAGAGATGATTTATACTTAAACCCCTCAACAATGACATCTGGAACTACCTTCGTACATTCACCGAGAGTGTGTTATAGTTCTAGTACTGTGGCGAGGGAGACCCGCGAATCTTTTTCTATCAGAATATCGTTTGTTACGTAAGGTGTATCTGAGTATCGCAAAGCAGCAATCGTCAGGAGAAAGTACTTAGCTTCGATTTACACAGTTGGGCGGAAGTATGAAGTATGCAAATAGTGTTTCTTCAGTCGACTTGGATCCGTCACTATATATCGTGATAACCTTCGGCTCAACTATCATAATGCACTGAATGGCGTTTAGTTCCCCTGCGGCAGAATAGCACAAGAACCTTACTTGCTATTGTATGTGTGGTTTGTAATACAGGATTTCATACTCAAGTCCGACCCGGCTCTAACTGGAGGCTTATAGCAGAAAGCCCTCCCCTTCTTCCCCACCCCACCTCCCCTCCCGCACTCAAATCTTCATCTCCTCGGTACAATCCTGGCGCTCATAAATTCATTGATCGCTCAGGTTTCGAGTGGATATGTTGACACTACTGCTCAGAAAAGTATAAATCTTTGACCTGTTAGATGTTGTTTACGAATTTTCAACGGCACGTGTTTGGCTTATACCAGCAGCACATACGCTACTTCGCCAAAACACTACGACAACCTACTATTGTGGGTTGGTCCACCTTTGCAACGCAAAGTAATTCGATAAGCCTTGGTATGTTACCAGACGTATGTAATGGCAAATGTCTACACACAAGTCACGCGCCGGCCGCTGGTGGCCGATCGGTTCTAGGCGCTTCAGTCTGGAATGTATCACCTGCCAAAAGCCTGAATAACCGCCTTTTGCAACGTAGACCGCAGCGAGACGTACAGGAATAGTCAATGAGGTTCTGGAAGGTACAGACAGGGATGTAGCGCCGTGCCGACTCTCGTGCCGTGACGGGCTGCGCTAGGTTTCTCGGTTGAGGATCCACGGCGCGTCCAGCGCGATCGAGGTGGTCCCACATATTCTCGTTTGGGTCCAAATCCGGGGAGTTTGGTGGCCAGGGGAGTACAGTAAACTCATTTTGGTGCTCTTCAAACCACGCACGTACACTAAGAGCTGTGTGACACGATGCAGTGCCCTGCTGCTAGATGCCATCTTGCCGAGGAAAAACAAACTGTATGTAAGGATAGACATGATCCCAAAGGAGAAATGCATGCTTCTGTCGATCCGTTGTGCCTTCCAGAATGACGAGATCACCCAGGAAATCCTACGTAAGGACTCACTAGGCCATAACGGTCCCTTCTGATTGCAGGGTGTTTGCTTTCAGACATTTCATGCCGTGCACGCAAACGGCCGTCTGTCCTATGGAGTATAAAACGTGATTCACCTGAAAAGGCCACCTCTTACCGTTCCTCGTTCGTCCAGCTGCGATATTGGCGTGCAAATTCCAATCTTCGTCGCCGATGAAAAGCAGTCACCATGGGTGCATGAACAGGACGCCTGCTGTGGATCAACGTTCACTCAATGGTCTTTGAAGAGACGCTGCCTGGGCGGTCAGTTGTCCAACAGTTGCGCGTCTATTCGTCCGTACACATGTCTGAAGCCACTGTTCACCACTGCCATCTATGGCTCGTGGCGCACCACGGTTGCCTCGGCGTGGGATTTGGATAGAGCCATTTTGCCATGCACGGTATCCTTAGCACAGCAGCACGCGAACATTTTAGAAACTTAGCGGCTTCGGAAATGCTTCCACTTCTGGCCCGAAAGCCAATGACGATGCCCTTTCAGAAGTCAGATAAATCAGTCCTTTTCAGCATTACGACGACTACACCGTTTTCCGCGTCTCCCCCCGCCCCCCTCCCGACACTGCTAATGCTGGCAGCTGCCTTCTGTGGGTGGTTACAGAACGTTGACAGCGAACATAGGCGATCATCTCATCAACGTGACCGTGTACTACCCCACCGGCTTGCGTTCGTGGGAGGTGCACGTTTCGACCAGGCGTTCGACTGGATAACCGTATTCAGACATCACAATCGACTTGGTGTAACTAGAAACTTGATTCGTCCTACCAGGCGACGCAGTTCGCTTGATCCACGGTCCAGTCTCTCTGTTCCCGTGCACATCACAATCCTAACTGACTTTGTCATTTGGTCAACATATGAAAGCGGTCTTCATCAGAGCCGCGCGATTAGCCGACGGTGAAGAGCGGCGGGTACGGCAGTTTTGGTTTGAGGACGAGGTTAAGCAGTGTAATACTGTGTTGTTCGTTTGAGCTTGTCGAATTTAATCTCTCAAAATGTCTGCTGCTATGCCAATTAACCCCAAACCCGTCCTTAATAGCTTGACGGGAAAACCAGTTACGGTAAAACTGAAATGGGGCAACGAATACAAAGGATATTTGGTTTCTGTGGACGGTTACATGAACATGCAGCTAGCAAATACTGAGGAACATATAGATGGCTCTTCTACAGGCAATTTGGGCGAAGCGCTTATCAGGTGCAACAATGTGCTGTACATTCGTGGAGTGGAAGAGGAGGATGAAGAAGGTGAAATGAAAGACTGAATGAAAAACTTGATTGTGTTTGTGTACATTGACATAGTGCTTTAGCTTAATACTTTACTTTTATACAGTATGTGTTTCTTCAGAAATTCTTATTCAAAAAAAAAAAAAAAAAAAAAAAAAAAAGCGGTCTAAGGCGCTGTAGTCACGGACTGTGAGGCTGGTCCCGACGGAGGTTCGAATCCTCCCTCGGGCATGGGTGTGTGTGTGTTTGTCCTTAGGATAATTTAGTTTAAGTAGTGTGTAAGCTTAGGGACTGATGACCTTAGCAGTTAAGTCCCATAACATTTCACACACATTTGAACATTTTTTTGGTCTCCATCAGAGACGTTCAACGATAGTGGTGTGCTCGAAAACTCATGTACCTGCACCACCACTGCACTATCTCGTTCAATTTGCCATAGATTGCCGCATATACTCCCTTGAGTTTTGTGATGAGGCGTGGAGGCCCAACACCTTGTTGCCTACTCATGGTTTCACCGTCCATCAACCGGTTTCCACAAATTCTCACGAGAGTAGCACGCGAACTGCTAGCTAGCTCCGCCGTTTCTGAGATGCCCGTTCCCAGGATTCGGGCCATAAAAAGCTCCCCGTTGCTAAAGTCGCTTTTACCGGTAGATTTCCCAATTATCTGCCTTTGCCGTCGGTAGAATGATTCCTCATTCGTCTCTGCTCCGCTTGTGTACTTTCCTTACCGCATAACATGCATTTAATGGCACCAATCGGTATTCGGTCTCGTGGTGACTCTTCAATGCACGTAAGGGCAGAATTAATATTGCCACCGAGCGAGGTGGCGCAGTGGTTAGACACTGGACTCGCATTCGGGAGGACGACGGTTCAATCCCGCGTCCGGCCATCCTGATTTAGGTTTTCCGTGATTTCCCTAAATCACTCCAGGCAAATGCCGGGATGGTTTCTCTGAAAGGGCACGGCCGACTTCCTTCCCCATCCTTCCCTAATCCGATGAGACCGATGACCTCGCTGTCTGGTCTCCTTCCCCAAAAACAACAACAACAATTAATATTGCCCAAACTAAACTAAGATAGCGTGCTACTGCAGGGTGTCGATTTTGTTGAGGACTTCTTTTGAGTCACTACCGTACAGGAGGCTGTTATAATCCGATATTGAACGAATGAGGTCACAAGGCATGGAGATTAACATCGTTACGTCAGCTTCCCACCTCAATCGAACGAGTGCAAGTAGTATATTCAGTCCCTGCCTAAACTTTCCTTTCATACGTTGCAACCGTCTGGTTAGTTCCATTGCCCTGTTCACGTAGACCTAATCATTTGGTTGAGCTTTTCACTGGAATTGCTTGTAACGCAAGGTGAAGTGACAGTGATGGATTCGATGGTGGCATTGGATGTATCATGGAGGCTCATGTGGCTGTATCATTGATGTCCCTTGGAGCCGCTGCTCTTCCAAGTAGCTCCCGAACTGGTCTCCATAGGCTAAATGTTCTCCCACAGAGAAAAAAGTCTCTGACAGCACCGGGAATCAAATCCAGTTCCTTCGCGTGGCAGTCAGACACCTCGGCCGCTCAGTTACGGAAGCAGGGGTGTAACTTCACGTTAAAGTCATAATGCGTTCGTCGGTGCAAACGACAACTGAACAAACTCAGCGCCTGTATGTGAATGCGATATGTTTCGTACACCAAATGTTATGGGTTGTATTTCCATATACTATAACTCCAGAGTAGATATACATCTGTGCTCAGTAAGCGACGGTACGTTGTGTGACGGAGAGTATTTAGTGCAATAGAATCATTTTTCTTAAGGATTGTCTATGTTCCACTGCATAAGCTCGAAAATCTGGCTGGGGGAGTTATATTTTCCCTGACTTGAGACACAATGGTATTTATTTATTGAGCATTTCACTGACGCTATGTCGATGAATAAACAAATAGTCGACGAATGGTTCAGGTAATCTTCAAACCTCCTCCATCAATTACTCTCAGACAATTTGAATAAGGTCCCAGACCCCGTAACAGTACTCAAGAATCGGTCGAACGAGAGTTTTGTTCACTGTTTCTTCCGTGGATGAATTACAAAAATGGTTCAAATGGCTCTGAGCACTATGCGACGTAACTTCTGAGTTCATCAGTCGCCTAGAACTTAGAACTAATTAAACCTAACTAACCTAAGGACATCACACACATCCATGCCCGAGGCAGGATTCGAACCTGCGACCGTAGCGGTCGCTCGGTTCCAGACTGTAGCGCCTAGAACCGCACGGCCTCTCCGGCCGGCGGATGAATTATACTTCATTAGGATTCTTACCTCATTTATTTGAGACAGAGGTCAGAAACTCTCGGTACAGCATTTCCACACAGTATTGTAATTTTCTCTGAAGCTGCCCTACTACACTTGTTTTCATCTACATTTTACTTCGTACGTCAACTAGCTGTGTTTGGCAAAAGGTTCATAGTGAACGACTATCATTCCTCTTCTTCCATTTCTAAATTTTGAGTGAGGAGGCCAACTGCCAGTAAACTTATGTATAAATTCCAATTTTCTTATGATTTTTACCGTTGTGGTCTCTTCATGTGTTAAATATGTGTGGAAGTACTACATTTTCTGACTGTTCTTGGAACAAACACTTCCTGAATTGTAACACGAATTATCTCCGTGATCCATAGCGCCTGTCCTGTAGCGCCTACCACTGAATTTGGATCAGCAGCTCCGTAAGACCCTCGCGTAGCCTAATAGTACTCGAGATAAAATTTGAAGCGATTATATGTACTTTTTTATCTCCTTTACAATCCGTGACTGACGTACAGTACTCAATCAAACGAGGGCTTTTAAGTACCTCCTACGCAGCAGAATACGAGCCGTTAATAATATTCCAGTGAATCTCATTCTGACATCAGGGTTTCTTTTAATTAAAAATGGTTCAAATGGCTCTGATCACTATGGGACTTAACATCTGAGGTCATCAGTCCGCTAGAACTTAGAATTACTTAAACCTAACCAACCTAAGGACATCACAAACATCCATGCCCGAGGTAGGATTCGAACCTGCGACCGTAGCAGCAGCGCGGTTCCGGACTGAAGCGCCTTGAGCCGCTCGTCCACAGCGGCCGGCTTTCGTCTATCGAATAGCGTTCATGGTGCAGTCTTAGCGCCTTTAAAATGTGTTATGTAACTTTCCACAGAACTTCCCATGTACTTCGGCGCTGGACTATATTGCGATGGAGTAAATAAGTTTTATGTTGTGGCCTTGAGCGAAGAAGTGGAATTCACGTACCTGTAGTCATCTGATGTTATCGTTCCTATGGACAAAGCTTTACCCTTCCGTTGTAATAAGTACATTAACAACGAGCACGGACTCAGGGCCGGCCACAGTGGTCTAGCGGTTCTTGACGCTCAGTCCGGAACCGCGCGACTGCTACGGTCGCAGGTTCGAATCCTGCCTCGGGCATGGATGTGTGTGATGTCCTTAGGTTAGTTAGGTTTAAGTAGTTCTAAGTTCTAGGGGACTGATGACCACAGATGTTAAGTCCCATAGTGCTCAGAGCCATTTGAACGGACTCAGGACTCAAACTTGGCAACGAATGTGCTGCCTACTCTCTCAATACTGACTGCATTCAGTTCAATTGGGCGGCGAGATGCTCGACTTTAAACGAACTTTGTCCAGCGGATACTCTACTTGTTCCAGATCTATGTGTGCACCACCTGCTTTAAAGTACTCATTGTTCAAATGTGTGTGATCTCGCCATTGATTGTTAGAAACTTCTAATAGTGAACTAATAATAATGCTAATGATTTTTGTTCTCTTCTACCCCGAAAAACATACATTGTTATATTACCGAGAGTCAGTACGTGAGATTGATGTATGACGGCAATTAACTGAAAATTAAGGACTGGTTTACAAAACCAATTTATCGAGCAACACAAAACGGGGGAACTTTTCTGCATCAGAGACTCATTCCAGTATCATAAGCAACGAAATAGTCGACCAGTTAGCAAATATTAGAAGCAGATAAATTTCTTCAAATGTTTATCTTTTTTAAGACTGTGAAATTTCTATAAAGAAGGAGAATTTGATTAATGGTACTGATTGTGAGAAACTTTTGAGATGACGGGAAGACGACACTTTGCAAGGATTCAAATGTTCTTATGTAAAAGAGTTAAAACTAGCTCGACGTCATATAACAGCAGTAACAAGAGTGCTATATGGGTATGGGTTTACCCTGCATATCTCCACAGAATCAGAGTTTTAACCTCTTCATATTGTGAATATCATCCTTCAGAAGTGGCAGAACTCGGCTATTGCCGTTATGTCAGATGGTCATTCTCCATGAGGTAATGTCAAACAAGGAATTCCTTTACCCATAAGTGCCACGAAGCTTGCTCCACAGCCGAAAATATGCATCCACACCGCAAGATAGTTACAAGAAATAGACATCCGTCGGCAAATTCCAAGACTGGTATAGACTGAGAAATAGCAACCACATTGTTTATTGACTCTGATACAGACCCACACTGGTCAACTGATGCCAGAAGTAAATAACATTCTGTATACAGTTATTCATTAATTGACTATATGTATTTACAGTGTTAATCAAATGGTTCAAATGGCTCTGAGCACTATGGGACTTAACTGCTGAGGTCATCAGTCCCCTACAACTTAGAACTACTTAAGCCTAACTAACCTAAGGACACCATACACACCCATGCCCGAGGCAGGATTCGAACCTGCGACCGTAGCGGTTCCATACTGTAGCGCCTAGAACCGCTACGCCACCCTGGCCGGCTACAGTGTTAATCCTCAGTCTCTGTTAGTTGCAGGGTGTATCAGAAAGAATATACCTATTTCGAACGCGTGTATTTATTAAACTGTAAGAAATACAACTGTGAAACTTGGGGCATATGCTTACGAATCTGTCAAGTATAGATTACCGATGTTCGAAATGTCCTCCACCAGCGAAACGGACAATATCACATCGATACTCGAATTCCTCTCATACTCGAGTAAACATGTCCACCGTCACTGATGTAATGGCAGTACGGATACGGTTGTTCAGCTCTTCTAGATTCTGTGGCAGTATTGGTGCATCTTAATGAAACCCCACAGGAAGAAGTCACATGGCGTCAAATTTGGTGACCGTGGACGCCAGCTGTGAAATGCTAAGCCGGGCCGGCCAGAGTGGCCGCCCGGTTCTAGGCGCTACAGTCTGGAACCGCGTGACCGCTACGGTCGCAGGTTCGAATCCTGCCTCGGGCATGGATGTTTGTGATGTCCTTAGGTTAATTAGATTTAAGTACTTCTAAGTTCTAGGGGACTGATGACCTCAGCAGTTAAGTCCCATAGTGCTCAGAGCCATTTTTTTGCTAAGCCGCCGATTGTTTGACGACCAATCCAACGGCTCGGTAGAGTTTCATTCAGATATTCAAGCACTTTACAACTCCAGTCTTGTTGAAAAACGAAGTTATCGCCGTTAAGCCAAGGATGATGATGATGTTCGGTTTGTGGGACGCTCAACTGGGCAGTCATTTTTTCCCGTACAAAGTCCCTATTTTTACACAGTCCCATTTTTTTCACGGTCCAATCTAGCCACTGTCACGTATGATGACGAAATAATGAGGACAACAAAAACACACAGTTCCCGGGCAGAGGAAATCCCCAGCCCGGCCGGGAATCGAACCCGGGAACACTGTGATCCAGAGGCGGCAACGCTAGCCACTAGACCATGAGCTGTGGACGTTAAGCCAAGGAAACAAGTTTTATAACATAGGTTCTGATGACCGTTCACCGTGTTTCCGTCAAAGAAGAATTGGGCGTAAACAGATGAGTGGGGTATCGCAAAAAACGCATTGACTTTGGGTGAATCTCTTACATGTAAAATGTAAACTTTCACGGCCGGAAATCACACATATAATAAAGTGTTCCGTGTTATTATGTCGTGTTCGAATGGACCCAACGTTTTGTTCCCATCTGCGGAAGACATTTTCAAGGGGATCGGCGCTACTTTGAATGTCCGATTCATACCCTAGCTCCCCCTTGAAAATGGCCACTCAGCAGCAGAAATCATTGTGTTCTTGAGTTTGCGAAGTGTAATTCCATGATTACAGTGCAAAGACGTTTCAGGCTGAGGTACCAAAGTAATCCTCAGAATGGATGGAATATTCGCAGATGCAATGTAAGACGGTAACCACGCAAATAGAAGACAACCGACATCTATCATCAATGAATATATTCATGGCGCAGCGGTCGATTGTTTTGACAACATAATATTCTGTAATACGTAAGAAAGTTTGTATGTCTGTGTTATTCAGAGTGACATCATGTAAGCAAGAAAGAGAAGCCATAACATCGCACTCCAACCAAAATACTCGTACCAGTGGTAAAATTATACGTGGCCTGGACACAAATGAGAATTGTTAGGTACTAAACATTTTTCACTGGTTTCATTACATCCCCTTTTACACCGAAGCGAACAGAAACGAATGCGCATTAGCAAACAATGCGCAGCGGATTCGCTAGTGTACACCATCATTGACTTCTACTTGAGAATAAGCGTTTACATTGGAGCCAACGGAAGATAACGCAAGGGAACAAACTTAGAAGCACACGTTGTGTATTGTTTTTTTGGCGTTACTTATATTCCGTATAGCGCATTATAGTCGCGACGGAGAAAAGAAACGTATAACTTGCCGTAGGAAAGGAATAATTTAATTTAAGTACGTTCGTTTGTTTGTACATGAACGTGAAATTCGTGAAGGTAGCACACTTAACACTGAATTGCAGCTCCAACTTTACTTAACATTAGTCCAAGACTTACCACATGCGTCGGTTGATACTTTTCTCTGGATCCTCATTGCAACTGAGGATGAAATTTAAAAGCGCAACAATAATTGCCGACGAGCAACATTAGCTGAAGAAAGGTTAGCATTTACATTCTGGTTGTTAGCAACCGTAGGCATATAATTGTTTCGCATTTCAATAGCTGCTTTATATCTTACAGTTTCTGATGACTTTCTGATGTGAAGCACTTAAAAGATTTTATTAAAGTACGTAGAAGGAAGATAAAGTCAATAAAATGTGATTAAAGAAATATGAAATATAAGTAAGACCTGTCACATAGGCTACTTGATAAAAGCAGCTGTATACAGGGTGGGGCAAATAAAAATGGCCCGGACGAGTGGATACGATTGGGCGAGAATATAAGCATATAAACACACCCCGTGACTCGCACACCACATGCACGCCAGCTACGTGATCCACACGGGTTCAGAGCGTAGTGCGGAATGTGTCAATGTGAGTGGAGCAGTTCAAAGGAGACGATGGTACCCACGGAGGGGCAGCGGGTGTTCACTGTAGAAAGTCACATGACAACGAAAAAGTCGTAGAAACAGTGTGTTCAGTTGTTTGCTGAGAAGTTTAATGTTGTCAAATTGCCAGAAAAGAGTGCAACGCTTTGTCCGAGAATGTCGTCAGACAAGATCTGTTTTGAACAAGTCAAAAAACATTCCGAAACGCATCCGCCCACCGGAAAATGTGGCTACAGTTCACTAGGCAGTGCTTCAGAGTCCTACCATATCAACCTGACGCCTGCCTCAAGAGATCACCATATCACGTCGATCATACGAACGAATACTCCGCCTGGACCTGTACATGCATCCCTACCAAGTGTCTGTTGTTCATGCATTAAAACCAGCAGAGCGCTTCCAGTTTTGTAAGTGGCTCTTCACTGAGACGACAGTGAATGGTTTGGACATGAAACTGTTCTTTACATCTGATGAGGCCTGGTTTCACGTGTGTGGTTATGCCAACTCACAGGTTCTGGGCAGCGGAGTCTCCGCGTAACTTCCACGAAACGCATCATCAGAAAGTTGGAGTTTGGTGCGCAGTGTTTGCACGCAGCATCTTCTTTCATCAGACACTGACTTCGGCGCCTTACATTGCCGACATTTGGAAACCATTTGTGGCAGCATTAACGTAGGTAGAAAAGACCTACAGTTACTTCCAACAGGATGGAGCAACTGCCCATACCGCTGGCCGATCCTTGGAGCACTTTACACAATCTTCACGACTGACAGAGTTGTCAGTAGAGGCCAGTCTAGTCGTGACCCTAGCTGGCCATCCAGGTCACCTGATCTGTCAGTGTGCAATTACTTTGAGTGGGGAGCACATAAGTCTAAGGTGTCCCGCAACAACCCTCATAATCTCCAAGCACTACAGCAGAACATTTCGAATGAGACTGCAGCAATTCCAGCAGCCTAGCTTCGATCTGCCTCCAGAAACGTGCTGAACAGGGACCAAAAGTGCCAATATACGAATGGTGCTCACTTCCAACATCTGCTATAGTCAAGTTAGTACTGTATTTCCTTTCCTCTACTGTGTTTCTTTGTACCTTGGAACTTTGTTCTCCGGGCCACTTTTATTTGCCCCATCCTGCACGAGTGAGTGCTGAAAAGTAATGATTCCAAATTTTTTATTCTGTTCTCAATTTCGGTTGCATATTACTCGGTCGGCTTTCACACTTCGCTAACGCAAGTCGTTACCCTCTGCCGCTAGTGGACTTTGAACTGTAGCGTGTACCGTGGCAGTGTGTAACGTTAACTATGTCAATGCGTGAGAATCAGCGTGCTCTAATCAGCTTGGAATTCGAAAAGTTCGTCCACACATAAAGCACTCTCTCTTTCAGCATGACAATTCCACACTACACACTACAGACGAGCGCTGCGACATCTGCAACAATCCAACGCCTTGGGTACACTGTCATCGATCATCCTCCATACAGTCCCGACTTGGCCCCATCGGATTTCCGTCTGTTCCCAAAATTTAAAGAACACCTTCGAGGACTTCATTTTGATAGTGATGAATCGGTGCAAGCAGAGGTGAGGTTGTGGCTCCGTCAACAAGGACAAACTTTCTACAGTGACGGTATGAGCAAACTGCTCTCTCCTTGGGATAAATGTGCGCTTCGACAGGGCGACTATGTTGAGAAATAAACACCCAGAAATGAAGAAGAATGATGTATAATGTTGGTAACGTTTGTTTTATTTAAAAAGCTTTAAGAGTTTTCACACAAAAAGTTTGAAGGCATTATTTTTCAGCACACCCTCTTAGTTTGTTAGAGGATAGATAGCTTGATCCTGGTACACCATTTTTATTTACCGTAAAAAATCTCTGACATAACAGTGTACACCAGCCATGTAATTACAGATAACAAGAACGTAAGCAACGAGAATGATTAGGCGTTTCCTATATTTTCAATTTTAATCAGCATAACAGATGCATATTCGCATTTGTTTATATTAAAGGATATTTATTGTGCTTTTTCATTTTAATAAAAAGCATGACGAATCCTGTGTTTAATCACTCCGTTTTCACCTGAAAGAATTTATCGTCTTTCTCATGTCCCTCAGTTGGACTTTTGAGTGGTTCGACAATTTTCTATAGATAATATTTCTTTTCCTTTGACATTTGTATCATCGATTTCTTCGATTCCAGAAGCACGTATGATATCTATGTTTTTCTATTACCAACATCACATTCTATTCGAACTACTTCATCGCTCACGCAACTCATGTTAACAACAACAGCAGCAGCAGCAACAAAAGTAGACAAAACAGCACAAGAACACTTTCTATGCTGACAGCGCAGAAGCGGAGAGGACGTAAACTTCCTTTGACTGTTCGCTAAAGAACAGACGAACAGCTGAATCCCTAGCGAACAATTGCGACTGCCAACCACGCAAAAACGAATGTCGTTTGCACACGCGCGCCTAGCGTTTATGGGATTTCTCTTTTGCTGTTGCACTTTCGCTTGTGTTCGCTTCGGTGAAAATGGAACTTATGAAGAACTGTATATGCTTCCTTAAGAGATCTCATGACAATTATGAAAAAGAGCAAAGAGATTCTTTCTGTATTCCCCTACCCTTCACAAACACTATGGTTGACAATAATTTGCATTTTTTGTATGGTTTCTAGTTCTTCACTGAAACCCCTCGGCTCTGCGTTTCTTGCAAGAGATGCAGGTAATCGACAGCAGTAGCTCACGAATACAGCTGAGAATGCTGCTGATGTTGTGGTCTTCAGTTCGAAGACTGGTTTGATGCAGCTCTCCATGCTACTGTACCCTGTGCAGGCCTCTTCATCTCCGAGTAACTACTGCAACCTACAACCTTCTGAATCTGCTTACTGTGTTCATCTCTTTTTCTCCCTCTACGATTTTTAGCCCCAAGCTTCCCTCCGGTACTGAACTAGTGACCCCTTGATGTCTCAGGATGTGTCCTACAAACCGATCCATTCTTCTAGTCAGGTTGTGCCACAAACTTCTTTTCTCCCCAATTCTGTTCGGTACTTCCTCATTAGTTACGTCATCTACTCACGTAATCTTCAGTATTCTTCTGTAGCAGCACATGTCAAAAGCTTCTATTTTATTCTTCTCTAAACTATTTACAGTCCATGTTTCACATACATGGATGCACTTCATACAAATGCTTTCAGAAAAGACTTCCTTACACTTAAATCTATACTTGACATTAAAAAATTTCTCTTCCTTAGAAACACTTTTCTTGCCACTGCGATTCTACATTTTATATCCACTCTACTTCGACCTTCATCAATTATTTTACTGCCCAAATAGCAAAACTCATCTACTACTTTAAGTGTCTCATTTCCTAATATAATGCCCTCAGGACCGCCTTATTTAATTCGACTACCTTCCATTATCCGTGTTTTGCTTTTGTTGATGTTAATCTTATATCATCCTTTCAAGACACTCTCCATTCCTTTCAACTGCTCATCCAAGTCCTTTTCTATCTCTCACAGAATTACAGTGTCATCGACAAACTTCAAAGTTTTTATTTCTTCTCCCTGAACTTTAATTCCTATTACAAATTTTTCTTTGTTTTGCTTTACTGCTTATTCAGTGCATATTTTGGATAACATCAGAGGTAGGCTACAACCCTGTCCCACTCCCTTCTTAACCACTGCTTCCCTTTCATGCCCCTCGACTCATAACTGCCATCTTGTTTCATTAAAAATTGTAAATAGCCTTTCACTCCCTGTGTTTCACCCCTGCCACCTTGAAAGAGAGTATTCCAGTCAACATTGTCAAAAGCTTTCTCTATGTCTACAAACGCTGTAAACGTAGGTTTGCCTTTCCTTAACCTATGTTCTATGAAAAGTCGTAGGGTCAGTATTGCCTCGCGTGTTCCTACATTTCTTCGGAATCCAAACTGATCTTCCCCGAGGTCGGCTTCTACCAGTTTTTCCATTCTTTTGTAAAGAATTCGTGTTAGTATTTTGCAACCGTGACTTGTTAAACTGACAGTTCGGTAATTTTCTCAATTGTCAACAGCTGCTTTCTTTGGAGTTAGAATTATTATATTCTTCTTGAAGTCTGAGGGCATTTCGCCTGTCTCATACGTCCTGCTCACCGGATAGAAGAGTTTTATCATGGCTTGCTTTCCCAAGGCTATCAGTAGTTCTAACAGAATGTTGTCTACACCCGGGTCCTTGTTTCGATTAAGGTCTTTCAACGCTCTGTTAAATTCTTCACGCAGAGTCTCATCTTCATCTACGTCCTCTTCCATTTCCATAATACTGCCGTCAAGTACATCCCCTTTGTATAGACCCTCTATATACTCCTTCCACCTTTCTGCTTTCCCTTCTTTGGTTAGGACTGGTTTTCCATCCGAGGTCTTGATATTCATACTGGTGGTCCTCTTCTCTCCATATGTCTCTCTCTAATTTTCGTGTAGGCGGCATCTATATTTCCCCTGGTGATAAATGCTTCTAAATCCTTGCATTTGTCCTCTAGCCATTCCTGCTTAGCCATTCTACACTTGCTGTCAGTCCCATGAGAATGCTATAAATCTGGGACTGGGCAAGTAAGTAGTATCTCTGGCCTATCGTGGGCTTGGGAAAAACAACTGAGGCTCACATTGCGAATGTGAGAGGTTCTCCATAGGAAACGGTCTGTCTTCGGCTCTCTGTATAGATTTTTGCTGGATCCTCCACGGGAAACAACCATGATGCGTGCTCAGAGGAAATTGCAGACGTCGTCAGCGAACTACGCTGGAGGCCAGTCGTCTCCGTTCTGTGTTCGCTACATACGCCGCTTAATTGTCTCGTCATGGACATCTCGCTACTCATTTACGAAATTTCTCCGGAAGGACAGTGCAAAAACGAAATGTTCTTGCACAGATACAGATATTGCAATGGTCGTCGGTCGTCTCCGTTGAGTTCTGTCATTAGTACACATAACAGATGGATTTCGCTAGTCTGGTGGTTGAGCGTGCTCGTATATTGAATGAACTGTCTTAAACAGGTATCCATTTTATTTCATGAACCGCTCAAGATATGGAAATTTGGGTTTTCGGTGACTGATAGTAGGCGAGGAGCACGTAATTAATTTTACTGCATACTCTTAGCTCTTGTTTAGACCAAGATATTGAAAATGGAAAAATGTCCTTTTTAACGCGCATTCGAAAGTTCTTGAAAACACAGCTACTGTGATATAACGTTTGTTCGTGTTGGTGTTCAACAGATGTAGCTGTCCCTGCGTCTCTGCCGTATAAAGTATGGCTAAGAAGAAATACTCGTACGTCTTATTTTAGTGGCGTAGGCCTATGTTCTTCGCGCATCTAACGACGGAACCTGGCCTGAGTGCAGTACTTGACACTGTTTACACCGCCATATCTGACGCCGGGTGCAATGTGTTTCAATTTTAGCTCTTTTCTCAGATACTTCCGCGAAAAGTTTCAACGCCAATATTACCAAGTTTGACATCAATGTGCTCGTATTTTCAAGAGCATTCAGATGCCTTTAAAAAGTATATCGTTTCGTTAAAAAATGCTTACTTCAGTATCTCGGCTGATACAAGAGTTAAGATGGTTAAGGGAACAAAATTACGTGCCCTAAGGCATCACTCTCACATTCGTGTCATCTTCCCCACGTCTTCCTCATTTGACATTTTGTGAATAGGACAGGTTACCCCGGTAATATCAGAGCTAAGCATATCTGAGTGTACATATCCAGATACTGACAATACCGTTGGTCGCCTTAGCTGCTCTCTGTGATTACTCCAATTAAGATATCGACGTCGCTCGTATGTCTCCGGACTGAGGGTGCTAGTATACTGGGTGTCCCAAAAAAAAACAAAACACCGACAAACTTTAAAGACAGGTCCCTTATAAGAAAAAAAATAATAAGAAAAAGATGTCTATTGAACGAGATCTCTAAAATGCATATCTTAAGATGTATGAGGACTTTTTCATCTTCGATACTATGAAACAGACCTCTTCTACTGCAAGGTCTTTGCTTTCCATATTTTGGGAGGAGGAAAAGTTGACCAAAACGAGAAATAAATATCCAGTAAACATGGGGTTTAAAATGCATACTTCAAGAGCTATGAACACTTGTTCATCTTCGCTCATGTGAAACACATCTCTTCTACTGAACAAGTGCTCGTAGCTGTTAACATATGCCTTTTAGAGCGCATATTTACTAGAAATTTGTTTCTCGTTTTGGTCCATACTACCTCCTCCTAAAACACGATAAGCAAAGAGCTTGCAATAGAAGAGATATGTTTCATACTATCGAAGATGAACAAGTGCTCATCTCTCTTAAGGTATGCGCTTTAGAGCCCTTGTTTACTAGACTTTTTTTTTTGTTCTGGCATTGTAAATTTGTCCCTAAAATTTGTCGGTGTATTTTGGGAAGCCCTATATACCTTCTTCCTGTGATAGGACGCGCACACTCATGTCATCTGCCCCATTTGACACTGTGGGTAGTGCGGTTGACACAGGGACTAGTCGTAGCTCTGCTGGATGAATCGTCATTACTCAGAGCTGTGCATGACAAAGGATCGAAGAGGAAGAAATGAGACATTCATGTGCGTATCCAGGTACTACAGGTCTTCTGTAGCCATCGTTCATTTCTGTCATTCCTTCTCTCAACAGATCGACGTTGCTCACCCGTCCGCTGGATGAGCAGACTCGTATATACTCCATCCCTAGGGCAGGAGACGCACATCACTGTCATCTGCCCCATTTGACGCTTTGTGAGTAGCGATGGTTACGCTGGCACTAGTCAGAGCTGTGCACGTCTGAGCGATGAAACGAGAAAATTGAGGAGACCCGACGAACACAACTACGCAGGGTGCTGCCAGCTGCCCGACTGACGAGACGTAAGCGCGTTGCGGCGCGTCACGACCTCAAGCCTAGCACATGGAGCTGGCACGGCGTCCCTTTTTTGAGCGAGACGCGGACGGCGCACACGTGCGACGACGAAGATGGAAGGCGAGGCGGCGTCGGCGTCCCGGGCTGGCCGCTGCGAGTATTTATGGAGGCTTCGCCCGGGCCAAGCAGGTGCCGCCGCCGACGGCCGCGCCGAGCGCGCATCCTCATTACGCACTGCGCGAAACTTCCGTACTCACTCCTAGCACACCTGTCCTCTCCTATAAACCACACACCACATCGCACAGACCGATCGAGAGCTACTACGAGGCCAAAAGTCTCCAGAGGTCCGTGCTATTCGTTTCGAAGTCCCTACGCTTTTAACAGTGTTGTGTAGAGCCTCGTCTTCTTACTGTTGGGAAATAAAGCAATGCACAGGTGGCAGCACTGCATAGCAAAGATGGTGGACTACAAGCAAAGTCATTATATAGTACCAGTAAACTACCTATTCTTTGAGGGGGAGACCTTCATAAAGTTGAGCGAAAATGTCCCTTTTCATTTTGTTTTTTTTTTTTTTAGTTATTGGTAGAACTCATGGACAACAAGTTTCCATAATCAAATTGCATCCGAAATGCCTAAAAAATAAATGCCTGAAGCAACCGTCCTGCCACCCCCACTTTTAGAAGCAACACTTCAGCACTAGCTCAGTGAACAACGACTCCTTTATTCACAAGTGGAGACTTCCAAATTGTATCCTGGATGTTACAAAGCCCACTTATAGGTATATGGAGGACCCTGAAGTTCTAAAACAGTATGTTCATCGCAAAACTCAGATTTCAAATGAGTTCCTAATTTAACTCACATGGAAACGATGTCCTAAAACCACATTTTGACCTGTTACCGTTGTCAGAATTGCAACTTACGATACAGTTCTTGTATTTAATGATTAGAATGTAGGGATGATGAAGGTATTAGAGAGAATAGGCTTGAAGATAGGAAATTTCACTCAAGACCTCTTGAAAAAAATAGATTTACAGCGCCTCTCTGCAGTTGAAAAGTGAGATGAAGACCTACTAAAGCAAAGAAGGCAGAAAACGAGAAACCAGGAGAGAAACCTGCAACGGAAGAGGCCACTGAGAACAAATCTAGGGCCTTCTGAAGAGACGACATAAGAAAAAACGTTAGGTAGAGCATTAAACTGCATTTCCTGAAAATTATTTCTTTTAAATTTATGTACCTTTTTCTCAGACTCTATTAAGGTTACAATTTTGAAATTTTCTACATTTATTTCTATAAGCCCAGTAAATGAGCAGGCCCGTGCGCCACCATCTACACTGTGCGAACAACTGACGCTAATTGAATCTTCAGGCCGTTTGTATTTGCTAGCGCAACGGCCTGTGTCATTAACTTCGATGCCAATTAACTCGGAAACGGTGCTATGTATCGAATTTTTTTCTTAACAATTATTTCTCAGCACAGCCTACCACGCAACATACTTACAAGCTTTTCAGAGTGCTCCATACCACCCTGTGTATAATGACTACATTAGCACTTAATGTAAATGGTTATCTAGCATTAAAATCAAGATAACTAAATTAGACTGAATGTTACAAATGTGATGTGCTGTATTTTGTATATGAGAAGTAATATGAAACACTTTGTTTACAGTTACACTGGTAACACTGAGAATGGATACGTATAAACCCTCAGAAATCTCCCTGAAGAAATGGTCAAATTTGCGGATCCCTGTAACGATACCATCTTAGTTCCCTCCGTTAAATTATTCTTACAGAGTATATGTCTATGATGTTTCCATATTCTGTCGACGTTTGGCACCCTCGGGTACATTGTCTGGTTTCACGAAGAGAGAGTTCAGTTGAGTATCCAGAGACTTGTGTCCGCCTAGTGTACAAATGTACCAGTAGTGAAACAATTAAACTGCGGACCACTGCTGTTACTAGCCGAATGTAGCTGCCATAACTGCATGCACGTCGGACATTTGATGAGGTAGAAGAACAGTCTTATCTTGACAACATTTTCGCTGGTCGTCAGGAATGGAACTCTTCTACGTGACTAGGTGTCAGTTTACTTTTTATTCGACCCTAAGATGACATTCTCAAATCCTTGTGGCGGATGAAGTCGTTGTCTGATACCTTACGACAGAATAGAAAGATAAAAAGTGTTCCTGGTCAGTGTATTGTGCACCGATATCATAGATCACATTTTAAACCTCTCCGCAATAATCTATGGCGGTTGGGAGTAGAAGGCTGCTTTGGTGATAAACGATCTGTGCAATGAACACATGAAGCTCCGAAGCTCCCTTGGTACATTTCAAAATGATTAGACTTTGGACTAGCTGTGGCTGTCATCTTCTTCCTTTACACGGTTCCCCATTTGACACAAACCAGTCACTCTCATATTCCTCAATGGGTTTTGGAACTATGTGGGCGCCCCTCACTGTTGCCCTCAGCAAAGCCGCTGACTTCCTTCGACTGTTGTGTCAAGTATACAGCTGTGCCAAATGGATGATTATAAGAAGTGCTTCTGCAGTATGTAGTTGTTGACTATTAAGGGAAACCCCGGCGGAGGGGTTTTTCCAAGCGTAAAATTCCCGTCCGACAGACGGAACAACATTGACAAAATCACATGCATTTACTATAATAGACGCTGGAGAGATGTTTGAGGTCTAGCTAAGGACATTAGCGTATATTTTGTTGATCATGAAACTTATACTGTCACCTGATCTCCATAGGCCAACCCAGTGCTAATTATGAAAATTTCTTCCGAGCTATAAGAGATCGAGAAGTTTCATTATAGCTTGCATGAACGACGTCAGCTGTAGTGGTGAATGCATGAAATGCTTAGGAAGAGTAAAATGTTACCGAGCATTCAGTCTACAAATGTTAAGTTTCCTTCCCGCACGAGGTCCCAGTGAAACTGGTTAAATGTTACGAGTCGAGTGTATTAATACAACTGTGTTTTCGTAAACTGGTATAGAAATGAAAAGAAAGAAGGATATGTAATCCGTTTTTGACATGTAGCATTTTTCATACACATCCTATCGATATATCGCCATCAGCATTGCCTTAGACCGTCACAAAACAGGAACGCACTTCATAAGGAAAGAAGCTTAGAGTTCAACGACCTATGACGTCAAGTTTATCAGAGACGGCGTCTCTCCGAAGGACCCATCCCGACATTCTCCAGTGAGGATCTGTCTGAACGAAGAGATCGAGTAGAGGAGACTACAATGCAAAATGTTCTTGTGTTTCACGATAAGTCACCTGTGCTACTGTAGCAAATCGTTCAGAACTTATCACTATGGCTGCAGCTTCCACAAATATTGCAAGCAAATTGTTCTCTAGCCGTTTAGTCAATGAGTCTTACATCGGTAGCAGGTTTCTAGCTTTCATGGCGTTTCTGCCTCTAAGAATGTTACTATTTAGCTACTTCTATCTCGGAGTTGCAATGTACTAAGCAGTTTACTTTATAGGTCTCCACGCCCCGCTTACTCTGCGAAACTGCAGCATTACAAGCGCTACTGTAGGTTTTTCAGTCTGGTGCCCAGCTGCTCCAGAATTTTGTATTAGCTGCGCTCGTTGTGAGCTGAATGCGAACAGCTACTGTCGTTGCTGGAATGCGAAGTTTTGCAAGAGGCGCCACCGGGGAAACAGCTCATGCAGTGCAGTGCAACTTCTACTAGCCATCGTGCTGGTACTCCCGATATTACTTATTTGTTCGTCGCTATCTACAGACCTATTGTCTATGCTTATATAATAGGTCGAGATTGCAAGTCGCAGTATGTAGGTGGACACAAAGTCAGTATTTCCCAGTAAATGATTACTTGTAAAAACAGTATGTAAAAGTGGGTAAAACAACAAATGAAAAATAAAAATTATTCGATTCCATAAAAAATTATTTCATTCCACTGTGGCAGGCCCGCATCTCGTGGTCGTGCGGTAGCGTTCTCGCTTCCCACGCCCGGGTTCCCGGGTTCGATTCCCGGCGGGGTCAGGGATTTTCTCTGCCTCGTGATGGCTGGGTGTTGTGTGCTGTCCTTAGGTTAGTTAGGTTTAAGTAGTTCTAAGTTCTAGGGGACTGATGACCTAAGATGTTAAGTCCCATAGTGCTCAGAGCCATTTGAACCATTTTTTTTGCAAAAAATAAAGACGATATGAGCCGCACGCAGCACAATGCCCTTTTGGCGTGCATATAAATACTACTGTGACAGAACGAGATGCAAACATCGCGTTTAGTGTAGCGAGAGGTGCCCAGGCGGCGTGCATGACCGTTGTAGGGCACATGTACGAAATATAAAAACTACGTAAACATATTAAATTAATATACATATAAGCATACCTTGAGGACCACAAGAAACCAAAAGCACGTTAAGGGACCCCTGTATAAAACAAAAAATTATTTAAAATGATGACCAAAAATAGCAGATCAAAGTATGTTATTTATTTATTTAGCGTATGGCTAATACAAAAATGGTTCAAATGGCTCTGAGCGCTATGGAACTTAACAGCTATGGTCATCAGTCCCCTAGAACTTAGAACTACTTAAACATAACCCCGCCGGGAATCGAACCCGGGAACTCGGGCGCGGGAAGCGAGAACGCTACCGCACGACCACGAGCTGCGGACTATGGCTAATACAGACATATCATGAAATTACATATACATATGTGCATATAGACACACAAGAAACTTAAGTTTGTCTTTACAACAGAATATCCAGTCCAATCCAGCGCACTGCATCTGGAGTTTCTAGCAGGAAGTCCTCTTTGGCGCCGTGATAGGTTCGAATCCTGCATTCACTGACAATGTGGTGAACAGTCTGGTATGGAGCCCCGCAGTCACAAGCTGCATCAGGCAGCTTCTTCCACTTAAAGAGAGCATCCCTGCATCGCCCATGGCTGGTACGGATTCTGTTGAGAGTAGACCAGGTCTTGCGTGGTAAGTCGAATCCACTTGGAAGTTTAGCACCTGAGAAGATGTTATGCAGGTGCACATCTGTCACTGCTTTCCACCGACCTTTCCATTCTTCAAGAGGTTCGAAATTCTTAGCAACCATGTCAGCAGCATCGCACAGAGTTGGATGACGTGATTTCGGTCTCTTGCGATTTAAAAGTGGCAGGTCGCTATGCACGGGTTGGTTAGAATTCCTGGAGATCTTGTGGAATTCTCTCATAAGGGCAGTACATCTGCGTAGATCAGGAGGCATTATACCGGTTAACAGTGGAAGCCAATAAACTGGAGTAGATCTGATTGTGCCAGATATTATGCGCATTGTCGTATTCAGCTGGGTATCAACAAGCCTTGTATGATGACTATTCATCCAAACAGGTGCACAATACTCAGCACTTGAGTATACCAAGCCCAGAGCTGAAGTTCGCAGGGTGGTTGCTGAAGATCCCCAAGTAGTTCCGCATAGCTTATGGAGGATGTTGTTTCGAGTCCTCAGCTTTTGAGCTAAGTTAAGAAGGTGTTATTTGAAGCATAGTGTACGATCCAGAATGACACCAAGATATTTTGGGTTCCAATTGTGACAAAGAATTCTGCCTCTGAAACTTACTTCCAGTTTTACGTTCGCCAACTGGTTATTTAGATGGAAGCAACACACTTCTGTTTTACTCACACTGGGTTGGAGTCTCCAGATTTTGAAGTAATTGTCTAATGCAGACAGGTCATTGGCTAAAATCTCTTCTGTTGTCTTCATTTCCTGGTGTTTGACGGCTAGAGCCAGGTCATGGGCACAGCAGTATTTTATGGACGAAGTATCAGGTAGATAGGATAGATATAGGTTGAACAGTAAGGGTGAGAGAACTGATCCTTGAGGCAATCCGTTGTTCAGCTTCCTCTCCTTACTTATGTTGCTTCCAGTGATTACCTGGAACTTCCGATCACTTAGCATGCTGTTAATCAGTCGAGCCATTGTTCTGCAGGGTATGATGCGGAGAAATTTGTAGATAAGGCCTTCCCTCCACACAGTGTCGAAGGCGGCAGTTAGATCAACAAATGCCACAGATGTTTTCTGCTTCATTTGGTATCCTGACTCTATGAATGATGTGAGAGACAATACTTGGTCGCAGCAGCTGCGCCCTGGTCTGAAGCCTACCTGATCAACTGGAACGTTCTCTAAGATAGCGCTACTTATTCTGTTATATATTAGCCTTTCAAAAAGCTTGTAGCAGCAGCTGAGTAGGGAAATGGGGCGATAGTTTTCTACCTTGTTGCTGGGTTTGCCATGGTTCAGAACAGATATTATCTTCACCTTTTTAAACTCAGATGGAAGTTGACCAGTCAGCAGGATGTCAGTGAAGAATTCTGCCAGCCATTTCTTAGCTTTTCCTCCCATATGGATCAGGAATTCTGGATGGATAGCATCGAATCCAGGTGCCTTAAGAGGTTTGAGGTCCTTCAGTCCAGAGTCAATGTCTGAAACTGTGAAGGGATGGGTATACTCAGATGAGGGAGATGCCTTCTTTTTCAGGTCACGAAGCTGTCGTCTGATATGTCTTGTATGTTTCTTGTCAGGAGGTACTCTTGAGGTAGTAATGATGTGGGAAGCAATTTGGTCTGGTGTTACTTCGGAATTTTTTCTGCATGCTGGTGCACTTCCTCCCAGTTTTCTCAGAAGACTCCATGCTTTCCTTCTCGAGTGGGTAAAGTCCATAGTTTTGACTGTTTCTGCCCATTTCTGCCTCCGAGACATGCCCAAGCTGGACAATAGTTCCGTGGCTATCTCTGGGTCACCACTTTGCTGGACGTATTGGTACAGTGTTTCACTTTCCTCATTCCATCCTGGAACGTATTCTTTTCGGTATCCTCTTGGCATACACTTTTTAGCTGTTGCTGTTACTGCACCAATGAAGCGTTGATAGTTATTATGTGATGGAGTTATCCATCGAATGGTCTTATCCACTTCCGTTGAAAACTTCATCCAGTGGGTTTTCTGGAAATTCCATCGAGCATGCGGAGTTGATCGTATGACAGAAACAGTGCAGCCCATTTGTATTATTACAGGTCTGTGTTGGCTGTGAGGAAAGGCATCTATCACTTTCCTTGTGGTGTTGATGGGAAAGCCAGTTTCGTGGCAGCTAACAAAGCATAAGTCAGGATATGAATCCTTGTCCCAAGCAGCTGACCTGAAAGTGTCTTGATCTTTGGCATCAAACACTAGATGAAGATTATTCTCTTCGATCCATTCTGCAAGCATGCTCCCATTTTCATCATTTTGAGAGTACTTCCAAAGTTCATGGCGACTACTGAAGTCTCCTATGTAAATTGCAGGATGTTCTGCTGTGTGTAGGACAAAATCGGGCCATGTTGTTTTGGGTGGTTTGTAAACATTTGTAATAGTAATGCCGTGCAACTGTATGACAACTGTATGTATATCTGCCTCCACACTTACAGAAATCAGTGAAGCTTTGTTTATGTTGTTACGGACATACGTAGCAATTCCATACACCTCGTGGTAAGTTACACCAAGTGCAGAATATCCAGGAATTCGACCTCGGCTTCGGAATATTTCTTCGCTGGAAACACGAGTTTCTTGAATGGCGACGACATCGATATTGTTGTCCAGCAAAAATTTTGACAGGTAGTCACACTTTGTCCTGCTAATGCTTTCGATATTCCGTTGAAGGAGTCTGATAGTTGGTCCAACGTTTCTTGTTAATGAGCTCTGAAAAGAACTGTTTCTGCTATTTAGTTGATATGTCATTGCCAGGAGATCCTATGGATAGTCTGGCTGCCTGTAATCACTGTTGCTCAATTAGCACCACCCAGGAGGCACGTGTAGGGTATTTTAAGGTTAAACCTACGGACGTGAGCAACGCTACCTCCCAATACGTTATTAAATCTGTCATACAGAGTAAACTAGCTTAATTTTGGAGTGCTTGCACAGCGTGTGCGTATAAAACCAACAACCCAAACATCAAGACATCAGGATCAGGGGCAGTCGTAAGCATTGCAGACTACTGACAGAGACCTATTCCTAGTCATAGAATAAAAATATAAGTTGCAGAATATAAAAAAGGCAAAGTCACCTTCGATAAAATAAGGTCATTAAAGAGTCCCCCTGCGAAGTATAACCGCCCCCCCCCCCCATCCGCTAACTTCATACGCAACAAAACAAGTTAAAAATTAGTCTGTCGACAAGATGAAAGGTATCACTGTGGCAACATTCCAAACTCTCGAAGCATTGTATATAATCTACTTGGTTTCTGCTAAGCAGTTGGTCATTCAGCAACTTGTCTTTATCGACATAGAGATGTTTAACGATTTCCAACTCCTCGAGTAGATTCAACTTTTTCCCCTTCTGAGCAATGTGCAGTATTGTCACGTTTTCTAGTGTGGCAGACTGATGCCTGCTTGATTTAAAATGTTCGGCAAACGCAGAATTCTGTTCAACCCAACCTTTCTTCGTTAGCACGTGCTCGCTGAACTTGGTCTTAAACGTCCAACGGTCTGGGCTAAATACGACATTCCACATTCCACAATCACTACACTCCAATTTATATACCCTACCCTTCTTACTTATCCTTATAGGGGCTTTCTTTGTGAATGTAATTATGCTGAAGCTTATTACCAGTAGTGAAAACAACACGCATATCTTGGCTCTTAGAAAGCTTAGCCAAATCATAAGAGAGGTTCCCCATGGACGGGATCTTCACAAATTTGGACCTTGAAAACAGCGAGACGGATAGACCTCTGTGTTCAACCACTGACGTTTTTTGTTTATATAAAAGTACCTTATCGACAATTGCAGGACTGTAGGCATTATTTACAACGATGAATTTCAAATTCGCTAACTCTTTACCTATGAAGGACTGGCTGAGCAGTGCACCACAGATTTGAAAAATCTCAACTTATACTGATGATGGTGGCAAGAGAAAGCATATAGAATGCTGGTCGTGCATTTACGGTAGATCTCAAAATATATTAAAATACGTAATTAAAGTAAAAAATAGAAAAGCAGAAGAAATGCGAGTAGTACAAATTTAATTATGCATATAAAATTTCATCTATAGATTTTGACAAGTGAGTTTGCGAATATCAAAATATGTGACATAAATGGCCGTATCTTTTGACTGCATAGACTTAGAAGTTTAAATTTTTTACACCACCAAAGGACTGTAAGCCTTAGTATTTGGTATTATTTCCAGTTTGATAACTCTACCCGTACCTGAGAAAAGGGATATTAACAGACGGACAGAAAGGCGAATAACAAATGGCAAAAAATATTTTCGTGTGATATAATTACAGATTAACAATTTTCGGATTTTTGTCGTTTACTTTTACTGTGAAACGTTGCTTCTTGCCAAATTTTATGATTCTGGCTCATTAGGAGGTACCTTATAGGTTTTCATGTTTGACTTTGCGAGTATCAAAATATGTGATCTAAATGGCCATATCTTTTCATTACATTGACTTAGAATATTAATGTTTTTACACCACCACCAAGGGACTGTAAACATTAGCATCTGACATAAATGTCAACTTGATATCTACCCTTCCCTAAGAAAAGGGGGTCTTAACAGACGGACAACAAATTGATCTTATAAGGGTTCCGTTTTTACCGATCGAGGTACAGAAGCCTAAAAAGATCAGGTTCTACTTTAAAATTGTGTTGTTGTATCAAAATAATTCTTCTTGACAACGTTGATCCCGTGTAGGACGACGTCCGCTGTACTTACGATTTGACATATTTATTTTGTTTAACTGTGTGGCCAGATGCCCTTCATATCGCCGCAGCCATCATTTCCTAAGAGTGCGACGTCATGTGCACCACTTGTGAGCGTATCGTGTGGACTTTGTTTTGTGTGTGATCGTAATTTAACTGTCTGCGTATTGTATTTTCTTCTTTGGAAATTGCAGACCAGCCCAGCATTTAGCTATAAGAGCGTCGGAAACCGCCTAAAACCCACAGTCAGTCTAGCCTGTGCGCCGATTCAATCTCTCTCGTAAGCTGGCGCGCTTCGTGTTACGCTACACGAGCGGGTCTCGTATCAAAGAACTTAACTGATTAAAATGGGTTAGGAACGATAAGGAAATACAAAGGAAAAGTCGTCATCTGTCAGAGTCTATATACTCTGAAATGGTCTCAGAGTATGGCGCTGTTCCATCTCTACTCCACCCATCACTTACACTTAATAACTATCAACAGTCGTTTCAGTATCAGTAAATCTACAGTCCCCATTGCGCAGAACTTCCTCCTCTGTCTAGAAGGCCGACAGTGATTCTAGATCCTCCTATCCTCGTCCACTAACCATTGTTACAGCTACAAACTAAAGGAAAACTGGTCAACCATTTCGCGAAAATTACGTCTCAACTTAGGTGCGACCTGTTTCTAAATTCTGAGTCCTCTTGACAGCGCTTTAGGTCCTCTGCACGATGGTGATGAGGGATGGAGCACCCTGTAGAAGAGGCAGATAAGAGACAGATGGCATATTCGACCTCCAACACGCCCAGAAGCGAATGAATAGCCTCGATGGTTTCCACAATGGACTAATCCCCTTACCTAAAATGTGTTCGCAGTTGTACAACCGTCAGCTGTACGATGGAATGACGACAATGAAAATTTGTGCCGGACTGGGACTCGAACCCGGATTTCTCGCTTATAGTGAGCGGTCTCCTTACCATTAGGCTGTTCGAGTACGACTCGCGGTGAGATCCAAATTTCCGTATGTTGTCAACCATGTATCTACAACCTGCACTCGTACACTCTTTACGTCTATTCCCTTACAGGGGAGACATTTTCCATTATACAGCTCATAGTTGTCCATAATCGCAACTGCGAATACATTTCATGTATTTCAAAATGGCTGTAGTCGCCGCAGTGCCTGTTCCTGGGGCATACATGCATATCCGAAGGAACATTACATCGTACTTCTGAACAACACAGGCACCTCAGTATCGTATCGTAATCCCGTTACACCTCACTACAAAAAATGAGTTCAATGTCCAGGGAAGAAACTTGTCCAACCTCTGTCGTTGACTCGTCAATGAACCTCACGCTTCCTGTTTTTCAGTCGACCTAATCTCTTCACTCGATCAGGCTATCATTTCAAAAGCTATTTTCCCCTTTACTGCATGACGTCTGGCGTACATAGAGGTAATTACAAACGGAGCTTAATCCGAAATGGACAAGGACAAGAGACATAAAGAACCATTGTCTTCCTGAAGCAACCATCCCAGTATTTACTAGAGCGATATGGAGAAACCTATACCAAAATGGTTATGTTGACTTCTACACTCCTGGAAATTGAAATAAGAACACCGTGAATTCATTGTCCCAGGAAGGGGAAACTTTATTGACACATTCCTGGGGTCAGATACATCACATGGTCACACTGACAGAACCACAGGCACATAGACACAGGCAACAGAGCATGCACAATGTCGGCACTAGTACAGTGTATATCCACCTTTCGCAGCAATGCAGGCTGCTATTCTCTCATTGAGACGATCGTAGAGATGCTGGATGTAGTCCTGTGGAACGGCTTGCCATGCCATTTCCACCTGGTGCCTCAGTTGGACCAGCGTTCGTGCTGGACGTGCAGACCGCGTGAGACGACGCTTCATCCAGTCCCAAACATGGTCAATGGGGGACAGATCCGGAGATCTTGCTGGCCAGGGTAGTTGACTTACACCTTCTAGAGCACGTTGGGTGGCACGGGATACATGCGGACGTGCATTGTCCTGTTGGAACAGCAAGTTCCCTTGCCGGTCTAGGAATGGTAGAACGATGGGTTCGATGACGGTTTGGATGTACCGTGCACTATTCAGTGTCCCCTCGACGATCACCAGTGGTGTACGGCCAGTGTAGGAAATCGCTCCCCACACCATGATGCCGGGTGTTGGCCCTGTGTGCCTCGGTCGTATGCAGTCCTGATTGTGGCGCTCTCCTGCACGGCGCCAAACACGCATACGACCATCATTGGCACAAAGGCAGAAGCGACTCTCATCGCTGAAGACGACACGTCTCCATTCATCCCTCCATTCACGCCTGTCGCGACACCACTGGAGGCGGGCTGCACGATGTTGGGGCGTGAGCGGAAGACGGCCTAACGGTGTGCGGGACCGTAGCCCAGCTTCATGGAGACGGTTGCGAATGGTCCTCGCCGATACCCCAGGAGCAACAGTGTCCCTAATTTGCTGGGAAGTGGCGGTGCGGTCCCCTACGGCACTGCGTAGGATCCTACGGTCTTGGCGTGCATCCGTGCGTCGCTGCGGTCCGGTCCCAGGTCGACGGGCACGTGCACCTTCCGCCGACCACTGGCGACAACATCGATGTACTGTGGATACCTCACGCCCCACGCGTTGAGCAATTCGGCGGTACGTCCACCCGGCCTCCCGCATGCCCACTATACGCCCTCGCTCAAAGTCCGTCAACTGCACATACGGTTCACGTCCACGCTGTCGCGGCATGCTACCAGTGTTAAAGACTGCGATGGAGCTCCGTATGCCACGGCAAACTGGCTGACACTGACGGCGGCGGTGCACAAATGCTGCGCAGCTAGCGCCATTCGACGGCCAACACCGCGGTTCCTGGTGTGTCCGCTGTGCCGTGCGTGTGATCATTGCTTGTACAGCCCTCTCGCAGTGTCCGGAGCAAGTATGGTGGGTCTGACACACCGGTGTCAATGTGTTCTTTTTTCCATTTCCAGGAGTGTATATGTAAAAGTAAGCCAGTACAGTGCACCATTCTCTCTTAGTACTGCTTTAGGTGAAGAGCAAGAATGCGTCGTGCGAGAGATGTAGCAGCATGATCCTCTGCAGTCTCTTTGCAACAACGCCAACGCAGGAGACGCATCCAAGCACTGACGGAAGACACCAGTCAGGGATGCTGGAATTGTCTAATCGTAACGATCTGTGACGGCAGGAAGAGTCTACTAGGACCAGTACTGGCATTGCTACCGACAATGACTAGACTGAGCATCAGAAGGGCTTACAGTCAGATGGCTCAACGAAACAAGTGATTATATGACTGCAAAAACACTCTCTTACTGAATATCGTGTCACACATTTTTGTTTCATTACTAAAATATCCTTGCTATATAATCCTTACAGAACAGGGGTACATGCTCTTCGAGTGTTATATCGAAACATATTCTCGCTTAACATAAAAAAGAATTCTGGGCGTGATGCCGTATTATATTGTAAAATAATTGCCACCGAATAAATCTGACAGTTCAGCCACGGTTGCAGAGGCCTTTCTATGCGTACTTTGTTGTCCACAGTCCATTGTATTTCGTCATAACTCCTCTGACATTACTTCACAACTTTAGTGGTCTCCTGTGGTGGACCGAGCGGGGCTTTGCTGTTGTCTATTGCCTCTTCAGTATGTGCTGTGACGAAACGTCATGCTCCATAGAGGAGGCATGACGAAACGCAATGGATCCTGGACAAAAAAATGACACCAGTAGCTGTATAGAAAGTCCACTTTCAACCATGGCCAAAACGTGGCTTTTATTCACTGACAGTTATTCTGCAATATGATACGACGTCATTCCTAGAAATCTCTTACGTTAACTTAATCTGGCCGCACGAGCCCACGCAATTATATTATCGCTTCATTAATAGAGTATTTCTACTACGCAATTCGTGCCAAAGGGAAATACACGTTCGAGCTTTCGAGAATATTGTCTTCGATTACTGGAGTATTTATTATGATAGCGAGAAATATTTTCTTATTGACTGCTTCCACAAAACTTTCTGCTTCATGGTGATTAAGCGTTTGTTGCGGACCGCGTACGCCATCGACGTCATTCAGACCTCCCGAAAAAATTTGACGCGGGAAGATTGAGCAGCTGTTCTTAGTGTAGTGAACTTTTTAGGATTTTTGTTCGTTCGAAACGGATTTGGCAAATAATACAGAAAGATCGTTAAGCTGATCCTTTGGCATCCCACGCAGTGCCATTAGCAGTGCTTACCGTCTTCCGGAGTACCGGGCTTCACTAATATTGGTTTCTACGGTTTCTTCTAATCACTTCAGGAGGCTGTCGGGATGGTTCCTCGAAAACGCCACACCCCCTTTCTTGCCACATCGTATTCTATGAAACAGTTGATCTGACGAAACAGAGGAGACGTTAACTCTGGCCTTCCCCAGTTGTACCTTATACGCCAGTTAAAGTGGATTCGCACTGTTTAATATGTATAGTAAAGTATAGACAATAGTTAACCAAGAGTGTGAAAATGTTGTCAGGCAAAACCGATGTGGTGATTTATAAACATATATTCAGTTTTCAGCTGCTCGTCAAATAGTAATATAACGCAATTAGTTCGTATTTTGTCTCTTTGTTAGCGTTTATCCCGTCGTACGGGTTGGCTGCTCTCACGAATTGGCAAAGTTTTTTCTACGAGTATTTTGATTTTGTGGCCGGATACACTTCCTGTCGCCAACACTCAGTTCGTATTTAACGTAACTAAAGTCGATCGAAAGACTTCAGATATACAGGGTACAGATTATAACTGCTTGCAACGTACCACACTGTCGTAGTGGAAGTCGGAACGAACAGTTTGAAGGAGAAAAATGTGATGTAACACATTTGTCTATAAGCCGGAAACAACCTGAGATCGACTTTCAAGAGCCATCTAACATACAGCGCATGCGCGCCGCGCAAGGTTTTGAATATCCTGTCGCCCTATTGCGCCATCGGCTAAGTAGATGAGATTTTTGGATTTTTGTATCTCCTTAACATTAGCAATTTAAACGTTCCCGTGAGGTTGATCAGGGGAAAAGAATTTTGTCAACAGTATGCAGAAACTAATTACGTTTGCCATTTGATCTAATCTTAACCCACACAAGCACAGCAGTATCGTAGTAAAAAGGCTAGAAAAATAATACGATTCAGTTGTTAATTTTACGCCGTTACAATTCACAAGATTTTGAGATAAGATTTACACAAAAAAGTCAGTTTTACAATTTGTAAGTGAAAGAACAAGATGTGTTTAATATCTGAGGACGATTTTAGCGAGAAAAAGAAAGGAACTTTAAACAGTTTAGACCAAATAAGCCGCTGACATAAGAGCGCTGTAGGATACTTAAAATCTCGCGCAGTGTAGCTTAGGTAGCCTTTGTACACCAATTTTAGGCTGTTTCCCAATTTGACAGACCATAAGTGTCCTGTATCAAACCGCTCGTCTCGACTTTCCCTACATTAGTTTGGAACGTTGTAACCTGTAGGGTGACGCAGCTAAGACAGGCCACAGCAAATATGTCCACAACGAATATATACTGGCTGATTCAGTTGACCCTATCTACGGGTATTGTGCAACCCACAACGCCTTCAAATACCACGGGCACTATTTTCAGTCTTTCGCTTGCTATGTGCAAACTGTTGGTCCTACAGCAAAAATGTACGGGGACTTTTTGTCGGTAATTTAATGCAGTCGAATTATGTATTGGGATACGTTTTCGCTAGAGGCTGTAGTTTTCGAATTATTCAAGAAAAACGTACAAAAGTGACCTTCAAACAGTTTTCTTGAGTAACTTGAAAACTGTGGCCTCCAGCGATAGCATATCCCAGTACAAAATTCAGCTACACAAAATTTCCTATAAAAAGGCTCCGTTAATTTTTTCTGTAGGACTAATAGTTTGCATAGTGTGAGCGAGAGAATACGAAAATCTCGCTTGTGGTAGGGGCTGAATAACCCTGTATATTTAGCAACTGTTTTCACTAGCAAAGCGACCGCACATACTCGTCACCACAGATATTGTCCAAATTTATGACGTATACAGGGATTTGCCATAAATGAAAGTGACAGATGTGGAAGTTTCAGATGGCAAAGCGTTTAGAAAAAATAGTATTTTTGGCGCGGGTCGGTCAAGTCATGGGTCATTTATATCAGCGTAGCACCCACGTAGCGGTAGGCTCAGTGGAAAGAGTACAGAACGGTAACACGAAGGTCGTAGGGTCGAGTCTGTAGACGCATTTTTTATTTTCAATTTTTTTTTTACTTATACTGTAAATAAACCGAAATAGTGCTCAGTGTATTGTATTTATTATCACTTTCATTAAAGGCATTATTTGTAATTCCGCGTTTTTCTTTGCCTTTCCTTTTCATTTTGTGAAAATATTAATAAGTACAATGTATTGAGCATTATTTTGGTTTATTTGCAGTGCAAGTAACGTAAAAATTGAAAATAAAATTTCCGCCTAGGAACTCGACCCCACGACCTGTCGCATTATCGTTCTTCGTTTCCACGGTGCCAACCACTACCTGGAAATTGCGCTAACAAAGGTGGCTCATATCTTTCCCGACTCGCGCCAAAAATGCTATTTCTTTTAAATCCCTTGGCAATCTGGAGTCCCCGCATCTGTGACTTTCATATCTGTCCAAGCCCTGCGTACACCACAAATTTGGGCGAAATCGGCGATGACGAGTTGTAAGTTATTGAGGACAACATGGGGAATTTTCTGATGGACACTAGTAATTTTTCAGGTTTATATCTGCCGAATTATGACACCGAATTCCCTTTTTTATGGGACTATATTTTTTCTATAACTTTGGAAAGAGCCTTCAAAGGTTATTTCAGTGACATAAAATGTGTGGAACTTGATCACATAGTAACAAGATAAAAGTACATCAAATCACTGTCCCACCTTCAGGAGAACAGACCTCTTAAACGTCTACCGTGCTGTAAGTAAACATACACTGAAACGTCAGAGAACTGGTATAGGCATACTTATTCAAATACAGAGATATGTAAATAGGCAGGATACGACGCTGCCGTCGGCAACGTCTATATAAGACAACAAGTGTCTGACGCAGTTGTTAGATTGGTTACTGCTGTTACAATGGCAGGTCATCAAGATTTAAGTGAATCTGAACGTGGTGTTATAGTCGGCGCACGAGCGATGGGACACAGCATCTCCGAGGTAGCGATGAAGCGGGAATTTCCCCGTACGACCATTTCACGAGAGTACCGTGAATATCAGGAATCCGGTAAAACATCAAATCTCCAACGCTGCGGCCAGAAAAAGATCCTGCAAGAACGGGACCAACGACGACTGAAAAGAATCGTTCAACGTGACAGAAATGCAACGCTCCCGCAAATTGCTGCAGATTTCAATGCTAGGCCATCAAAAAGTGTCAGCGTGTGAACCATTCAACGAAACATCGTCGATATGGGCTTTCGGAGCCGATGCCCATCTCGTGTGCCCTTGGTGACTGCACGACACAAAGCTTTACGCCTCGCTTGGGCCCGTCAGCATCGACAATGGACTGTTGATGATTGGAAACACGTTGCCTGGTTGGACGAGTCTCGTTTCAAATCGTATCGAGCGGATGGACATGTACGGTTATGGAGGCAACCTCATGAATCCATGGACCCTGCATGTCAGCAGGGGACTGTTCGAGCTGGTGGAGGCTCTGTAATGTTGTGGGGAGTGCGCAGTTGAAGTGATATGGGACCTCTGATACGTCTAGGTAGGACTCTGACAAGTGACAAGTACGTAAGCATACCGCCTGATCATCTCCATTCTTTCATGTCTATTGTGCATTCCGATAGGCTTGGGAAATTCCAGCAGGACAATGCCGTGACACCCCACACGCCCAGAATTGCTGCAGCGTGGCTCCAGGAACACACTTCTGAATTTAAACACTTCCGCAGGCCACCAAACTCCCCAGACATGAACATTATTGAGCATATCTGGAATGCCTTCCAACGTGCTGTTCAGAAGAGATCTCCACCCCCTCGTACTCTTACAGATTTATGGACAGCCCTGCAGGATTCATGGTGTCAATTGCCTCCAGCACTACTTCAGACATTAATCGAGTACATTGCCACGTAGTGTTGCGGCACTTCTGCATGCTGGCGTGGGCCCTATACGATATTAGGCAGGTGTATCAGTTTCTTTGGCTGTTCAGTGTGTAAATCAGGTACGGTTCGTGAGTTTATCTGTCCGCTTGAAGCCAATAAGTCTGTACCGTGCCGTTGTAACGATCAGACCATTAGCTCGTGATGCTATTGAGACTTCCGTATTACATACGACGGTCTAAAAAATCGGTATGGTTTTCGTTTATAGTGAATGTCGTCAAACTGTTAGAGCAACAGTGTGGTTGTATCCTGGTTGTATCCTGATTGTATCAAGTAATTAATAATTTTATGTGACTCAATGGCTCTGTGCAGTTATTTCAGTTGGACGCTGCTCCGACGACTTGCGTGTACTTAATTTATCCCAGTAATCCAACTGGCAAAAGGCGACCTACAGTTTAACGTGGAATCCGAAACACGGCGGCTTCTCACGTCGTTGATAAGTGCATGCTAGATTAAAAGTGGAGAGAGAATTCTCGTCGTTCGAACGGGATTCGATACCCCAATCTCTCGCTTTACAGGCATGTACTTTACTACCAGGCCATCAGCCTCGGCGCTGCCAAGGGAAACATGGGACGATAAACAGTTCAGACAAGAAGAGAAGAGAAGCTTCTTAAATGTAGCGCTACAAAATAATGCTTAAGATTAAATGAGTGGATAGTGAGGTAGTGAATCGCATTAGAATGAAAAATAATTTATGGCACAACTTGACGAAAATCGGATATCGGTTGATAGAAAACATCGTGATGTCTCAAGGAATGGTCAGTTTGGTGAGGAAGGTAAGTATGTGTGTGTGAGTGTGAGGGAAGTAAAAATCGTTGAGGGAGACCAACGCTTGAGCTTGAGCAACTTCATATTGTTGTGTGTTGCTGTAGTCATACAGATGTGAAGAGGCTTACAAACAATAGAAAAACTTGTAGAATTACATCAGTTCAGTCTTCGAACTGTAGACCTCAACATCATTTGAGCCAGGCGGAGACATTTTCCCCGTGCGTATGGTACGGTTCACCCGATTATCAGCTCAGAGTGCTATCCTACCGCAGTGCGACAGAGATGTACACGAGAAGAAGGTATACAATGAAACCACGCAAGTATTTCAGCAACTGGGCGCCTGAGCTGTGGATTACTTGAAGAGGTATTTGAATCGGAGCGTTCGCTAACAGCCAGCTTACTGTGCGGGGTTGGCCGTGTATATATTTAGACTGTGCACTACGACATCGTCAGTTGACCGCCACATGCTCCGACTCAGTTGTACGGAGAAATGCCACACTTCGCAATGCTGCCCCGCGGGTCTTTCATTGCGGACGGCTAAGTGTCGGTATCTCCTTTCTTTTCTCCCTGACAGCGCCAATTACAGACAGCACGGACCCCCTATCGTACGATATGCCACATTTACACATTACCGTGCACCGACATTGACATAAATTTAGCACTGTGATTAAACAACTTCACCCGTTTAATAATAGCAAACAATAGTTGAGAGAGGAATGACAAATTTTTCGCAGACTAAAAAATCCTTTTGTTAAAAGTTGCACATTGATTATTCTCTATCTTCCACAGCCCACCTTATTACCACTCATATTCATGTTCATCTGTTCGTTACAGTTTAACATGAAATGGATTTTTTTGTTCTGTACGTCAATACATCATTTAGCTATAACATGTTTCAACGCAAATAATTGTATCACGCACATTACACTTATTATACTTCTTGCGTTGTCATCTTTTTCTGTACCCTTATAGCTACAAAAATACCTAGCAAGAATGTAAGGCAGTGAATTCGTCTTTGCTGTCTCACTTAGAGTACAGGCGACAAACCTGCAACATTCGAAAATAATCTGGATTCTGAGAGTTTAGAAATTAATAGATAATAGGAAAGAGTCCTTTGGAGAAAAGAGAACGACCTGTATGAATTTCAAGACCTCAGGTGGAAAACCAGTCCTAAGCAAAGAAGGGAAAGCAAAAAATTTGAAGGAGTATAAGGGGATGTACTTGAGGGCAATATTATGGAAATGGAAGAGGACGTAGATGAAGATGAGATACTGCGTGAAGAATTTGACAGAGCATTGAAAGACCTTAATCGAAACAAGGACCCGGGAGTCGATAACATGCCGTTAGAACTACTGATAGCCTTGAGAGAGCCAACCATGATAAAACTCTTCTATCTGGTGAGAAGGACGTATGAGACAGGCGAAATGCCCTCAGACTTAAAGAAGAATATAATAATTCTAACTCCCAAGAAAGCACGTGTTGACTGCTGTGAAAATTACCGAACTGTCAATTTAATAAGTCACGGTTGCAAAATACTAACACAAATTCTTTACAAAAGAATGGAAAAACTGGTAGAAGCTGACCTCGGGGAAGATCACTTTAGATTCCAAAGAAATGTAGGAACACACGAGGCAAACTAACGTTTTTAGCGTTTGTAGAGTCAGAGAAAGCGTTTGACAATGTTGACTGCAATACTCTCTTTCAAATTCTGAAGCTAGCAGGGGTAAAATACAGGGAGCGAAAGGCTATTTACAATTTGTACAGAAACCAAATGACAGTTACAAGAATCTAGGGGCATGAAAGGGAAGCAGTAGTTGAGAAGGTAGTGAGACAGCGTTGTAGCCTATTCCCGATGTTATTCATTATATACACTGAAAAAGCAGTAAGGGAAACCAATGAAAAATTTGTAGTAGGAATTAATGTTCAGGGAGAAGAAATAAAACTTTGAGGTTTGTCGATGACATTGTAATTCTGTCAGTGGCGATGGTCGAAGTAGAGAGGATATAAAATGTAGACTGGCAATAGCAAGAACAGCGTTTATGAAGAAAAGAAATTTGTTAACATCGAGTATAGATTTATGTGTCAGGATCTTTTCTGAAAGTATTTGTATGGAGTTTAGCCATGTATGGAAGTGTAGCATGGACGATAAACAGTTTAAACAAGAAGAGAAGAGAAGAGAAGCTTTTGAAATAAGGTGCGACAGAAGAATGCTGAAGATTAGATGAATAGATCACGTAACTAATAAGGAGATCCTCAACAGAATTGGGGAGAAAAGAAATCTGTGTCACAACGTGTCTAGAAGAAGGACTCGGTTGGTAAAACACATTCTGAGACATCAAGGGATCACCAATTTAGTACTGGAGGGAACCGTGGGGCGTAAAAATTGTAGAGGGAGACCAAGAGATGTATACAGTAATCAGATTCAGAAGGGTGTAGGTTGAAGCAGTTACTCGAAGATTAAGAGACATGCACAGGATAGAGTAGCACAGAGAGCTGCATCAAACCAGTCTTCGGACTGAAGACAACAACAATAACAATAGATATTTTTCTCAGTTTGAATTAGAAATAGGTTGGTTGCTTCTACTATATAAATTTTATCTAATTAAAATTTTAAAAAAATTCCACACAGTACATTCTTCATATTGCTCACTTTCGTAATTACACTTCAAGAATCTCACATTGCTCCATATTTTGACAAATAAAATAGTCTATCTATTTCAGTTCCGTTTATGCTCTCACACATATCTGCTGTAAACACATTCGCTGATGCTGTTTCTCTCTGAAATAAATTTCAATGAAGGTGACGTAATTCGTCCAATGTACATGAACTACAATTAAGAACTTGAAGTAAAAAATTATTATGTTTCTTTCCATGTGCCAAAATTGTGGCTAAATTCCTCCTGTGATCGTTCGTAATAAACTGGCGTCCTTTTTTGTCCACAAAGACGTATCGTAAATGTGAACAATATCTCAAAATCAGTCTAGTATCACATTCATCAAGAAAACTCATAAGAGCACTTTACCGAAGAATGGAAAGGAAAACCAAAAGGAGGTTAGCAGAAGACCAGTGTGGTGTTAGGTAAGCAGGTGGACTCGATAAGAAGTTGTAACCGTGTAGGTAATAACAGAGAACAGCTTTAGGAAACACAGGTAAACGTGCATTGCGTTCGTAGATTTAGAGAAGGCATTTGATGTTGTGGAATGGAACAAACTGTTAGGTATTGTGATATCAACTATAGGGATAAAAGACATTGTCTTTATTCTTGAGTATTGTTCATCCATCTGGGATGCTTACCAGGTAGGACTGATAGAAGAGATGAGAAGATCTAATGAAGAGGGGCAGGTTTCGGCACAGAATCGTTGAGTCGATACGAGAGTGCTACAGAGATGCTCCAACAGCTACAGTGGCAGACGTTACAAGAGAGGCGCTGTGCATCACTGAGTGGTTTACAATTGAAATTTCGAGGGAGCAGTTTCCAGGACGAGTTGGACAACATATTATTTCCTCCTACACACATCTCACGAAATAACCACGATGAGAAAAATTGAGAAATTAGAGTTTATACAGAGGCTTGCCGACAATCAGTCTACCCACGCTCCATTCGCTAGTGGAACAGGTTCAGATGGTTCAAATGGCTCTGAGCACTATGGGACTTAACATCTATGGTCATCAGTCCCCTAGAACTTAGAACTACTTAAAACTAACTAACCTAAGGACATCACACAACACCCAGCCATCACGAGGCAGAGAAAATCCCTAACCCCGCCGGGAATCGAACCCGGGAACCCGGGCGTGGGAAGCGAGAACGCTACCGCACGACCACGAGCTGCGGGCAGTGGAACAGGAAAGGAGGATCAGTTAGTGGTATCAGAAGTACCTTAGTTTGCGGAGTATGATCTAGGTGTAGATGCGAAGCTGGCTCGGGGCGTCAGCACTAACTAAATTACAAAAGAGACAGAAACCAGAAAGGTGTAAGCAGGGTTGCTCATTGTCATCACTCATGTTTAAATTGCACAATGAGGAAAGCAAAGTGCTATTTTCATGTGGGAGTGGGTTTTCGCGGACAGCATATGAGCATGAATTAACAGCAGACGCTGAAAGCCAAGTTATTGGGTCTGATGCTTAATGTAACGGAGTGAGTGCTACTTAATTGCTATAATACTGATTTTTTCTGTCTAGCAAGTGGGACAGATAAGGAACAGGTAGGCAAAAAGACATGGGAGAGATAATTGCACGAAACAAAATTGGTTTCTGTAAAGAGCAAAAACGGCTACTATAACTCTTGGTACCAGAGGAAGAACCATCAAAAGTTGTATTTGGAGCACACTGTGAATGGGTGCGAAGCGTGTACATTGGGGAAGAAAGAAATTAGATGATAGCAACCTTTGAAATGTGGTGTTACAGAAGTCGAGATAGGATGGTTTGTCACATATTACGACGTGAGTTGTTAATGAAAACTTTGGTTAGGAAAGAAGCACAGATTCAGACATAGACATGAATATACAGGTTGGTCAGAAACAGTCTGGAATGCTGGTAGGGGCGTTGCAGGATATGGCTCTGAGCACTATGGGACTTAACATCTATGGTCATCAGTCCCCTAGAACTTAGAACTACTTAAACCTAACTAACCTAAGGACATCACACAACACCCAGCCATCACGAGGCAGAGAAAATCCCTGACCCCGCCGGGAATCGAACCCGGGAACCCGTTGCAGGATAGGTTGTGCTGATAAATAATTACTCAGAAAAAAATTCTATATGTTGTACCGTTCCCGAGTTAATTAGCACTGAAGATAGCCAGTCAGACCAGAGAGCAAGCAAATTCAAGCGCCCCGCCAGAGACGGTGTCGCCTAGCATGATCCCCGTTCGGTTTCCTAAAACCGTAAAGAGAATAATACAAAAGATGGACATAGGGTGGTGGTAAGTAACTGACCAGAGCCAAAGACTGAGTAGTCTTTTGAATTGTCATCTACGCTATCAGAACAAATGACACTAATTTTATCTGGCAGGCCTATTGAATTTGTGCGCGCAACGGCCTGCTTGGCTAACTTCAATGCTAATTAACTCGGAAATGGCGAAACGTACCGAATTTTTTTCTTAACAATTGTGTCTCACCACAACCTACCCTGAAACACCCTCACAAGCTTTTCAGACTGTTTTTGACCTCCCTGTAGATGTACATCTGCGATGAATTTGGATGCAGCAGTTACGTTGAGCGTCCGGGCATCCTGATTTACGTTTTCCGTAATTTCCCTAAATCACTCGAGGCAAATGCCGGGATGGTTCCTTTCAAAGGGCACGGCCGACGTCCTTCCCCGTCCTTCCCTCATCCGATGAGACCGATGACCTCGCTGTCTTGTCTCCTTCCCCAAAAACAACATCAATCAGTTATGTTGAAATGGAGATTATAAGCAACAAGCGGCAGGAATGGATAACCCCTTAGGGCGAATGACCGAAACATCAACAGAAACTCGTCACTACACTCCAGTAATCAGTTCTGAATTTCTTGTAAGTTGGCTGACTGATATGCCATTTCAAAGTATGTACTAACATCATCAGCTGGGTGTTAATATCCAAAATCAAACTCATACATGTTTTGTTCGCTGCATGACATATAGTTTGTTAGTTGAGAATGCCTTGGGTATTTTTCAGGCCACACGAGAATATGATTTACAGTTTGTAGCTTTGCCATGTCCGTATCAGTGACTACAAGATCCCGCGCAACCTTCAGTTGATAGACACTTATTGCAATCACCGAGTGCAATTTCATAGTCAGATACAGTTACGTATAATACAGAACTGTTGAGCAGTGGTACTGATGACTCAGGCATAATCTCTGCTTCGGTTTCTCTTTCTAACATAACGTAGTAAGGCACTCGGTCTCTTGCAGTAGGACGCTGGTCGTTCACAGCAACTAGAGTAACACAAATCTGCCTAGTATAGACCTTAAAAAGCGATTAAGTTAACTATAGATTTATAAATAATAAAACATTCAAGTCGTATGACAATATTCACTGATAGACCTCAATAAGTAAGCTAGGTTCAAAATTGGACAGGAATTTTTTCCTTCGTCAAGTATGAGCATAGACCCGTGTAACTATTTAGTGTACATCACTGTATGTAGAGTCTAGAGATGTTATTGATGCGGAGAGAGAAGAGGGGAAGTGGGTTGAACAGAGCCTCAAGAAAAGGCGAAGAGTCTTGGAAACTGACTCTAAACGACGGCGCAGATCTGGCGATCAAGAACTGTACACCACTATATCTCATCTCCTTTCAGCCATATTCTGATCAAAAAATTCTTTCATCGTCTGGGTTAGTACCTATCTCCTGCAATTCAATACCTGACCGCACGAGCGTCTGTTAGCAACAGTGGCTACCGAGTCAAGTTTGGAAGGAGTTTTTGTTGTTGTAACCTTTATTTGTGTGGTTTTTTTATATTAATCCCTATTTTGCAAAGAATCCTTCAGCTGAACAACCGATGCTTATCGCCAGAAACTTATGGTGTAGATACACGGCTACAAATAGCCATTGAACACAGGTGTACTGATGGATGACTTCCTTCTTTCTATTCACTACCTGATGTAGAATCGCTTCCTGATGTTCACTACCAGTGACACACATATTTCATGGCCCCAGTTCGTTGTTTCTCTTTTTCATCTTCTTAAGCTGTCTCTAGCTCAACCGGGCCTGTTCGCAACAGTTCCTGCAATAGAAGCTTATGATGACTTGTCTGCACATTCTCATTAGAAGTGGAAATTTCTGGATCATGCATAGTCCTCTCACACAAGGTGCCATTTACACGAATTCCCCACTTCTCTCAGCCACGACTGGAAAGTATAACGATTGCTGATGGTTGGTGGTTAGTTTACAGCGTCGAACGACTTATTTCCAAGCAGAAAACTGTTGTTAGCTCTTATGTATTTGCAGACGCGATCCCAGCAAGTACGAAGTCCCGTATGGCGCAAGGATTAAATAAGACCAAGTATCAATTCCAAATACCATTAAAACTCTCTCCGCAAGGTTTTCCCATATCAAATTCGACTGAACTTCTTGAACAGTGTTTCTGTATTTTATTCCGAAATATCCTAATTTATAAGAAAATTTGAATCAAATAACTTTCCTAATTTATCGAACTGAGCCCTTTTAAACTAAAGAATTGCTTACTTAGTCATCACATCACATTAAGGCTGTATCTGGTGCATCAAATATGTCGTTTTATCCATCATATGAGAAGATAACTGAAACATAAGTTTCTTTATGCTATCGACGGCAGACCTGTCGTAGCACAGTAATTTTTATTTTGGTTACCATGTTATTTTGGAAGGTTCCTTGTCATTTGCAAAGCCAATAATTTTTGAATTTTTCTTTCTGTTTTCTTCCGGTGGTAGAAAAGAATCTGATCAATTATTTTAAGCACTTTGTTCGCTTATAAGTAGAAACCATGGGCGAAGGCTTTTATTTTTAGTCAGGCTTGAAATTTTCATTTTTGCGAAGTCCATATTTTTATTGTGCTTTGCAGGCTACACTCACAACCCATACAACGGAGTCGTATGCAACGACACGATTTTAGCCACTGGAGTCTTCTCATCCAAAGAACTGTGGAGTCTTTCCAAAGGTATGTACCCACGAAGAGAATAGTAAGCCATACAGTGCGAATACCATAACTTCTCTTATTGTTGCACAATTAGGAGAATGTGCATGATCACCAATGTCACTTCACGACACTGAACTGGTTTAGCGGCAGTTGTAGAAAAAGGAAATTTTGTAGTGTCTATAGTTTAAAGAATGTTTCTTTTCTAATTCTAAATACAAACAATACTTCACCTTTAATGCGTAGAATTGTACGAAACGTGGAGACATTAAAAAAAAAATCTCCCCGGCTAGCACTGATGCACTTTACATCCGTTCACGGTGATAAATCTTCCTTTCTTGCCCTACTGAATACCGAACGATTTTCAGTCATTGCAGATTGACCATTCCGTTACTCTGAGACTGAATACAGTTGAAATTTCATAACTGACACTTACATCAGTTACATTACTATCAACATCATGTGTACTACGAGAAACTTCACCTGTATAATCTGTGGTTACTACCGCTAATGGATTTGATAGATTTATTAACAAATTTTTGGGATTTATTAATGAGATTTTTAACCACATTTCTTTGGCGATATGTAAGCTTAAAGCGTTGCGCCCCAGCTTGCGAGAAAGCGAGAGGACCCAGACACTGAACGAATCCACACCCCGGTAGCTGAGGTGGTCTAGTCGACAACGAGGTCATTAGACACGGAGCACAAGCTCGGATTAGGGAAGGATAGGGAACGAAATCGGCATTGCCCTTTCGAAGGAACCATTCCAGTATTTTCCTGAAGCGATTTAGGGAAATCACGGAAAACCTAAATCAGGATGGCCGGACGCGGGTTTGAACCGTCGTCCTCCCGAATGCGAGTCCAGTGTGCTAACCACTGCGCCACCTCGTTCGGTTCCCGTAGTTGAGGCACGCTGTCAGTTTCTCATACACACCTCAGCCTCAGAAGCATAACACAAAATATTACACTACGAAAACGCAGCGAAAAAAATCTAAATCACTCGCAAATGCACAGCTGTCACTCTCATCTCAGGGTAAATAGTTGCGTAAACACAGGAATTGCAGCTACGTCTAGGACAGTAAAAATCATCTTTGTTCTGGTTGATGATTTAGATTTCGTATTATCTTTCCTATGCTAACATTTCAAGTCATCTGAAAGGGGAAATATAATATCAGAAGAGTATTCTTCTTACTAACATGTTACTCTTCTTAACGGATGCGGCCATAGTCACAGGTTTCTTTCCGGCCATAGTCACAGGTTTCTTTCTGTGGGCATAGAGCATCGTCACCACTGTTTATTCACACATTCACTTTCTTACTTTATAGAATGGTAATAATAACTCAAAAGACACACAGGAACATTTTGATCGAGTTACCCTTTGTATGAGAGCATTACATCGATCGTCTTTACGTCTACTCAAAACCGAAAACGGAAAATTTCTTGGAACTATCGAATTGCATGACCCTGTCTATTCACCACTGAAATTGTCTTCAGTCTGTTATCTCAAGTCTTGAAAGATTCACCATTGCGATGGCATAATGGGAGTTTTCTGTGATACGAGAAGTGTCTTAAAGTCCTCTTACTATTGAGCGCACATCTTTACTGAGACTGGTAGAAATTTCTAATCCACGCTTTATGTTCGTATATCCTTAAATATGTGTGATTATTCAAATAAATGTTTCAGGAGATATTCGAATCTTTACGTCGAAACCTGCAACGGCCTCCACTGCGTCTAGGTTTTCCTATACCAGATATCTCTCCACATAGCATGACTTAATTCACTTAACATGAGGAAACGGTGACCCGCCATGTTTAGTTATCAATAACAATGTTAATACCTACGTAAAAATACCGCGGCACCTTTCTTCGCTATGAGGTAATTTGTAAGCTGTAGTAAATCTTTGAGTTTTTCGGTAGCAGTCTTGTGTGGATCGCCGTATTCTTTTTATTTACGGTTTTTTAATTTAATTTAATTTGATTTTTTCTCAGACTCCACGCTGTCTGTCTTTTGGATGCATGGCTTACACGAATTTTTAACAATGTCAGAACGTTTTATAACTGTGTCCCATCCCTCACACTAATCAGTAGTAAGCTTGCATGATTGTGAAGATTAATCTTATTTGCTTACCAACTTGTATTAATCGCGTAGATATCTCACTCTTGTGTACTGTTTTCTGGCTTACTGTGCGAAAACATTTCGATTTATGAAGTAAACGAATGTCTAGTGACGTATTTGGTTGCTTCCAGTGTCTGATATTTTTACAGAGTTATATATTGGCGAAAATCGTAAGAGTGTATAGAATTTTAAATTTTAGTCCTTTTTAGATTTTCAGTTTCATTCTATTTCTTACAACCATCCTTTTCTATTTTGTGTTAACCTGTGTTCTTCTCATACCAGTGCAAACAACAGTTGTAGGCGTTTTCTGACAGGTCATTGTAAAGGATAGGTGCAGATTTGTTCTAAGATGGTTTCAGAATGAATTCATTCGTAACAGCGAATATTCTGATTTTATTTATTTACTATGGTTGTCAACGTTGTACTAAAGAGCCATTACCACCAAACAACTGAGCATCGCTCTGGATAATGGTGGCATGCCGGAAACAAGCTCTGTTAGCCATAGGTATTAGAAAGTAAATGTTCATTTTTGGTATACTGCATAGAGAATAAATAATTTTTCATAGCTGAAGAGAAGACAGCATGGATATGCGCCGTATTAAATACAGGAGAAATTGACATATATCAGGAATCGGCTGGTTCAAGAATTACTGTATATAACTAGATATATAGCAGTAGAACATTCACAGTGTTTTGTCTTTATTTCTTAAAATATTCTTTCTAAAAAGAGTAACTGAACAATCCATGACCATGTATTAAATTTGGTTTACATTAACAGATCCGAAATTATAAGGGGTGATATTAAGTAAAGTCGTCACCGTTTACTGTTTTGACATTGTGCTGTTGCGAACTGTTGATTATCTGGAAATTATTTCTTGTGTCATATTCCCGAACATATGTAATTTCACAGTTAGTTTCTCTTTTCCAGTTGGAGAATTTCTACATTATCAGATTTGCTTTTCAGTTCACGACACCGCCTCCATATACTTCGTATGCTACGAAAACATTTCTAATGAAGTTGCTGAGAGTACACGGAAATTTCACGGAAGTAAATAACAGGCATTCTTAAATAAAACGCCTACATCTCTTTGCAAATTTTCTTGTGTTTGTAGGCCATTAATCATTCTTTTTCAAGAACAGAGATAAAAGTGCATGATGCATACAAGCATCGGAAAATTTCCGCTAACAGAGACACCTAAATCCAGAAAGTCTATAAAAGAATCGTTGTTTCACTAGATTTTTGTCGCAGTTAGTTCCACATAGTCCCAAGCAGGCAATCACGCGCTGAACCTGACTTTATTGAAAAATTCCCTATTGATTGTGATCTTAAATTAACTTCCGGTTAAGCGTATCTTACAGGAAAACATTGCGACCATGTGCGTTAAACATAATCGATAATATTTAGGAGGTTTAACCTCAGTAAATAATGTAATTTTTTTTCTTTGCTTGAAATATACTTGGTATTTTCCTGCTTAGTTGTACAGAAGTATACGTTAATTAGCAAATTACACAATTTTGCACAATTGTGGCGCTGATAGCTACGCTGCCGAAACTGTATTTTCGATAGCTAAAATACTCTATCAGGTAAAGCAAGTAAACACATCTGGAGACGAGATCACTAACAAACACTAGTTTTGTTGCACTCGGCCCGGATGTAGCCTGTTTGATTCATGCGGCAGAAGGAACCATCACCAGCAAGGGATGAAAGGTTGTGGCATAAGGTTCCGTATCACCATACGATGTGATTATGTCATAAAACCTAGTATCTCATGGAGTGAGGTATATCACACAATTGATAGTGATCCGTGAGACCATTCCCTAGGAACGGCTACCGGCCTGTCTTGTCTCTCGCTCACACACACACACCCACACACATACACACAAACAGTCACCGAGAGCACAAACACTACAACAGTTATACACACAGTTATCTGTATGGCTTTCCGGCAGTCGTTCTTCCCGCGAACCATACGCGACTGGAACAGGAATGGGAGGTAATGACAGAGGCACGTAAAGTGCCCTCCGCCACACAACGCTGGGTAGCTTGCGGAGTAAAAATGTAGATGTAGATATCTATATGACACGATTACATCCAAGGAGCAAAACACGCAATTCGCAATGGAAGGTACGTAATCGGTGCGAAAGAAGAAACCCTTTTCGATTCAGGCGACTGAACCCATACGGGACACAGCAGACAACAAGGTGCTACATTGACATTAACATTATCGAAAGTAAATCACAAACAAAAAATCAACTTGTGTTCTGCGAAATTAACAATCGAAAAAAATATAACGAAAAACTGTGAAGTGAGCGCTAAGGCAAGAGAAACTGAAAATTCCGTAAGTACCTAATAAAAGGAAATCCATCCATGTAATAACAAATATTACCTTTGATAACAGTAAATTAATTACAACATTAAGAAACAAGAGCACAATGCAGATATCTGAATGAAGACTTACTAAGCACATGTGAGTAACAGAAATGGTTGTCTCTGTTAAACAGAAACTTCAAAGTAAATACTTTATACGTATCTATCCAAAAAAGCTCTCTGTTAAACATGTTTTAATAGAAATGATTGTAGTACTTGAATTTACATCATCTTACTATACCCTACTCTAATAACATACAGAAATAACGCGCAAACGGATCTTGAAGCAACTTTTTTGTTCGTTGTGAATCATAAGCTATCAGTCTGTGATGAGAACGTGATAACTAGTAATGACATGTCACCTCAGCCATGTACTCGACCACAAACTCAAATAAGAACAGGCGTTTCATTTTAACAAGTCATTCTATGCGATGTTTCAGAACATTTATTTTCGAGTAATATATCCGCCAAGTATTTCGAAAATGAAAAACACAGTTTCGCGTTACTAGGAAAGACAGGCATCTGCTCATGCAAAATAGCGTCTGGGAGTGGATTATTCTTAATTTTTCTGAAACCACAAATATGGCATTTTACTGCTATGGCTTAATTGTACGGAATGCAGAAGAAAGTTAGGAGTTTAGTGTCTCGTCAACGTCGAGATGTTTTTAGATGTAGTACTAGCTCGGATTAAAGAATGATGGGGAAGAAATCTACGGTTATTGAAGATATCATCCTTAAATTGTCCTGAACCGACTTACGGAAACCACATAACCATGAACTAAGTTGCCTTGGCATAGCTGGAACCTCGTTCCTCATTAATACTCCAGTTCATCAGCTATCACGCCACATCGTTCACTCTATCGAATGACGTGAAGGATTATGGCAGCTGTCTACATTCCGGCATAGCGGTTCACCCTCTCCCTCCATCATGAACAACACAAATAGAACATTAATACGCACAAGTAGGCGTAAATGGGCACTAATCTCAGTCGCCTCCATTAAAGGAATACGCGTAGGATTTCAAAGAGACAGATTTTTTTATCTATTTTGGAGACTAAACAGTCCCTCCTGTTCCCGTCACCAACAATGCTGCATGTTTTTTTTATTGTTTAGTGGAGATTATATTGTATGTTTTAATAAACATTAAACAAATCCCAGCTTTCGCCATATGTTGGGTTTGACAACGAATGATTCTGGGCCGGCCAAGGTGGCCGAGCGGTTCCAGGCGGTACAGTCTGGAACCGCGCGACCGCCACGGTCGCAGGTTCGAATCCTGCCTCGGGCATGGATGTGTGTGATGTCCTTAGGTTAGTGAGGTTTAAGTAGTTCTAAGTTCTAGGGGACTAATGACCTCAGAAATGAAGTCCCATAGTGCTCAGAGCCATTTTTTGAATGATTCTGAGATACACGCAGTGTATATTCGTGTTCTCAATTGGGAAGAGACTCGGCGACGGTACTGGCCAAGGTAAGGTTTGCCAAGCACAAAGACAAGCAGTAGAAACTCTCGCCGTATCAGGGCGGGCATTATCTTGTTGAAATGTAAGCCCAGGATGGCTTCCCATGAGGGGCGCGCCGCACGGCGGGCGACAGTCGCATTGGTATCCAACCCCTGCACAGGCGTCTCCAGACACTTCTCCGCCAGTCATCGGGGCTTGATTGGAAGTGGGACTCGTCACTGAAGACGTTTCTGCTTCAGTCAATGAGGCTCCAGATCGAGGGCGTGTCTGGAGACGCCCTGGAGTTACAGCGGGTCATACATATGCAACGAAACAATACTCTTACGAAAAGCGAAATACAGACAACAAGAGATAATTATTATATTGTTAACACTGGTTTTATGAAGGGCAGGTATACACAGACACGCAAAGGGAACGTCTTTAACCACTGTCATGTTTCATGCTGAAATCAACGCCCACAGAGAACACATCTGTTATGAGCTGCCACTACCAAAGCCATCGCCAACCATTAAGTGCACTTTATCTTTCACAGCACATTCGAGTATGAGAGTGATAGCTCAGTTAGTTGAATCTCACGCTTGTAACCGAGAGTTTTTATTGTCTCCCGTCACCGCTATGACTTTTGCTGGCCCTTAATTGGGACATTTACCATTGAGAGTACCCTATGTTTGTGAAAAATGCTGTCACATGTTAGATCAGGCCCCCTGCTGAAGTGTACCTACTCCTTAGGAATGGACCTACGAATTAAACAAAATTTAGAATGAGATTTTCACTCTGCAGCGGAGTGTGCGCTGATGTGAAACTTCTTGGCAGATTCAAACTGTATGCCGGACCGAGACTCGAACTCGGGACCTTTGCCTTTCGCGGGCAAGTGTTCTACCAACTGAGCTACCCAAGCACGACTCACGGCCCGTCCTCACAGCTTTACTTCTACCAGTACCTCCTCTCCAGTTTTAATCTGCCAGGAAGTTTCATATCAGTGCACACTCCGCTGCAGAGTGAAAATCTCATTCTGGAAACATCCCCCAGGCTGTGGCTAAGCCATGTCTCCGCAATATCCTTTCTTTCAGGAGTGCTAGTTCTGCAAGGTTCACAGGAGAGCTTCTGTAAAGTTTGGAAGGTAGGAGACGAGGTACTGGCAGAAGTAAAGCTGTGAGGAGGGGGTGTGAGTCGTGCTTGGGTAGCTCAGTTGGTAGAGCACTTGCCCGCGAAAGGCAAAGGTCCTGAGTTCGAGGCTCGGTCCGGCACACAGTTTTAATCTGCCAGGAAGTTTCAAACAAAATTTAGGTTCAACGTCCCGAAGACAACAAAGTCAACAGAGACAAGCGTGTAATGGAAATCGGCCGTTGTTATGATAACCATCCGGTGTCATTTAGAGTAACTGCAAAAAAATGTTAACTGGAGAAGCTTAACATAGTTCTGTTACTACTGCTTCGTAAGCAAATGGTAAATGCACACGAGAATCAATATTCCAGCGCAGTACTCGGAAATATTTTATCTTTAAGAAAATCATGCATGAAGATCGTAAAAACGATCTAGAGATGGATGTTGATTGTACAAACTTACAACTGCTTAAAGACATATAAATCTGTAAAAGAATCACATCATTGAACAATTAAGACGTGTTTATGTACTAATTATTTAGTCCAGTGTCATCTAAGCACTATAATTACAATGTATCACCAAATGACGAACTCGAAATTTATTCCCGTATTCGGAGAACAAATGGTGCAATCTTTGAGCCATTATATTGAAACGTGCATTATATTAAAATATTCTCGTCTAATAACGTTTAAAATTAATGATTATTTTGAATCCTGTAGTCAACCCACCTTTCAGTATTTTTTCACAAGATGACTTTATTTTCCTCAGTCCGAGTTTCATGCAGCAGTTCAGAAGGAGTACCTTCCGTTAAAAGAAAGTCTGTAACAGAAGTGAGACAGATATATGAAAAGGAATGAAAAAATACAAGCGGTACTCTCCAGACGTTTCAGTTTTTTGGAGAATTTTCATCACGCATGACAGCCTTCGATGTTTAGGCCGCAACCATCTTACCACAGTTTGAACGATTTCCTTTTTTACCACCCACTGCAAAAAGGTGCCAATATTTAGCATTTTATAATTAGTGAAAGCTTACAGTTACCTAAAACTATACTGGCTGCTGCAATCATATTATTCAAATGGAGTATCACACATCATCTGAATAATCCACAGATAAATTCTGAAAAACCGTTCTGAAAAACCATTTCTCTGTCATAAGCAATATGGCTCTTTAAACCAGAAACTATTTGACAAATGAGTGACTAGGCTTTACAAGCAGTAAGTATAATGGATCAATTTCCATTTTCTCTCAGATTTTCATAGCAGTGCTTACGTAAAAGTGTGAGTCAGAACATAACTCCTAATGCAAGATCTACGATAGGCGCTGATAGAAATCGTTCGTCTGTGGAGGAATTATGTGCAAACATAAGAAAGAAGACAAGTTTTTTTTCTTAATTGTTTGTGAGGTGACATCTAACAAACAGAGAAATTTCAAATTTCTGGCACCACTTACATTTCCCAGACTTTTTTCTTATTTTACTTCCGCTTTGAGAGATCCAAAAAGAACGCTTTACGCGTGACGTTAAGGGCTGCGAGTATACAGGGTATCCGGAAAAAAGGTTCCATTATTTACAGGGGACGTAGTATACATCAAGGGAAGAAAAATGTTTTCCGTAAACATTGGATGTAAACCTCATATTTTTCAGAATTATGATCTGCTTCTGTACGAGGGGCATATCTAACACACCGAGGACTTTGGCATGGGAACAATAAGGGAATAGCGTACGTGCTATACGTTTATGCAGCATAACTTGTTTGCATTGATATCCAGCACGCACTCAACACAAGAACACGAACAGTTGCCACTGCGTGATACAGTACGTCGTGTATCTGTCAGGTATGTTATTTTCATCTGGTGTACCCGTAGTGTTGGTATGGCGTTTGTTTGTTGTGACATAACAGTTCATTACTGTATTTGTTTCCCTATCTATCACTGGGTGTACAGCTCCCGATGGAGACCTACCATTCGACACCAGAGATGGCAGATACGACTTTCTGCTACGGGCAAGTGGACAGAAGCAGCCTACTGGCATGTAACCTGTGTGTTGCCAAGTATCTACGACGCCTTACGCCATCGACAAAGTGTTTAGTACCCAGTTACAGTGAATTTTCTAAACGGGATCTTTTGCACCACGAACACGGAATCGCTGCAGACCTCGAACAACTCGCACACCTGCTATGCAGCAACAGGTGTAGAACATGTGGAGGACAACCATGGCACGACAGTCTGATAGCGGCGGCGGAACGTGTTGCTAAGTCCTCCACGAACAGTTGCTCTATACCTGCATGTGCAGCGAGTTCAAGCTCTGCTGCCGCACGATCGGCCCACCAGATTGCAATTCTACCAATCGTTTCTCCAGACGTGTGCTCGTGAACTGCAGTTCACGGCGAAGGTGTGGTTTACTGGTAACGTGGTGTTCACGAGAGACGGTATCGTAAATTACCATGACACGCATGTATGGGCCGATGCCAACCCGCATGCTCTTGAAGAGAGACGACACACGTGTGGTATAAACTTTTGGGCAAGTGTCCATAGGGACAGACTACTACGTCCCTACCTTCTACACAAAACGTTGAATGGTGGCAGGTCTCGTCATTTCCTTTGAAATCAGTTACCTGTATTGCTGGAGAATATGCCATTACGTGAAACAATTTCAAGTGTGGTACTTGCGTCACGGGGTACTGGCTGATTTTCAGCTTCGGGTGAGGCGACACGTAACGTAAGTCTTTCAGGAGCGATGGATTGGTCGGCGAGGGCCAATTACTTGGCCTGCCTTTTCTCCTAACCTTCACCCCGTGGTTTTCTGGCTTTTGGAACATGTAAGGACCTTGCTGTTTGCAGTCCCCATAAGTGATGCGGATACACTACGAGAACATGTGTTCAATGCCTGTAACACAATCCGGCAACAACCAAGGGTGTTCCAACGACTGCGTGATTCAATGAGACGTAGGGCGGAGAGCTGCATTGCAATGGATGGCGGTCACATCGAGCACAGTTTGTGAAGAGTAGCGCAGAGACATCGTGATCACTGACAGTAGTGGTAGTAGAACATAACTCCAAAGATATGAAGTTTACGACCATTGTTTATAGGAACTTTGGGATACTGCGTACTCTGTAAATATTGGAACCTTTTTTTCCGGGTACCCCGTGTAATCCAAGACATGGTTAGTATCAGAATAAATTAATGACGAAAAATGCGTGTGAGGCCGAACAGGAGAGATTAGAGCCCACACAGAGGCATACCGACACTCCTTCTTTCCGCGAACAATACGAGACTGGAATAGATGGGAGAACCGATAGATGTACTCAAGGTACCCTCCGACACACACCGTCAGGTGGCTTGCGGAGTATGGATGTAGATGTAGATGATTTTAGAGACTCAGAATTTAGAACGTTCCTTCATAGAGCTTTCTGAGAAACTATATGTAATAACGCTTTTAACTGTAGAAACATCACTATCGCTGTGGGAGATATGAGAATTTAACTGGCAGGATTCGCAGCAGTTTTAAGTATAGTACACGAATTAGTCATCAGACGTCTTGTCGGCTGTTGCAAAAGTCTTCCTTTACACTTCATTTACCAAGGCCAGGGACAGTACAGTGAGTCGACAGGCGACAAACGTGGTTCTATAAACTCGAACTGAACGCCATAGACCGTCTTTGGAATGACAGAGTGTAAGAATAGAGTTTTCTCTGTGGTCATTAGAGGTCATTAGAGACGGGAAACAAGCTCTGATAGCACAAAACTAGGAATAGTCCTTTCAAAGAAACAATTTCGTCATTCACCAAGAAACCGCAAATTCCTAAACTTCAATGATTGGACGGCCATTTGAAGCCAATTCTTGACAAATATTAATCTTTAGAGGGTAGGTTGCCTATAACATTATTTTTCCTAGCGCCCAGCAAAAACAATTCATGTTATTTAAAGCGAAAACCAATTACATCTGCGTTGTATAAGTACTAAGAGGAGACCGTTTTTCAACACCGAGTTCGAGTCTCGGTCCGGCACACAGTTTTAATCTGCCAGGAAGTCTCATATCAGCGCACACTCCGCTGCAGAGTGAAAATCTCATTCTGGAAACATCCCCCAGGCTGTGGCTAAGCCATGTCTCCGCAATATCTTTTCTTTCAGGAGTCCTAGTTCTGCAAGGTTCGCAGGAGAGCTTCTGTAAAGTTTGGAAGGTAGGAGACGAGGTATTGACAGAAGTAAAACTGTGAGGACGGAGCATGAGTCGTGCTTGGGTAGCTCAGTTGGTAGAGCACTCGCCCGCGAAAGGCAAAGGTCCCGAATTCAAGTCTCGGTCCGTCACACAGTTTTAGTCTGCCAGGAAGTTTCATATCAGCGCACACTCCGCTGCAGAGTGAAAATCTCATTCCGGAAACATAAAGACACAGTAATAGTAACAAAAGGATGTCCAACCTCCAATTACTTTCAACGTTGGCTTATGGTTACTGTTGATACATCACGGACTTGCGGTTGCCATCAGGTCTTCGATTGAAGCACTTGGAATAGGGTTTTGAATTCAGGACATACATGAATATATGGCACTCTATGACATCGTTTGTTTTTGGGAGATGTATATGGGGCCTGAAGATGGCGTAGTGGAATGCCGAAATTAGTAGTCAAAATAAAATGAAATAACATTTCAATTACACGGCTGTTAGCGAATTTCATTGATAAGACATTATAGTTGGCCGCAGGCTATTCGCCACGTAATTTATGCGTTAGCGAATTCACAGAAACATATAAAAATTACCGACACCCATACATCATCCGGCTATCGTTACAAGGAATCTGAGAGCAAACCGGAAGCAGAATCGGCGTCACTGTTGCGAACTGTTTTTCGTTATTCAATGAACAGCAGAATCTGTTAACAAAGAATGCAGGAAATCAGTAGCGCCAAAACCAGACCTGCTCGCAAAACTCTGTTCATATCTGAAGTCCGTGTTATTCTTGAACTAAAATCCTTTAATGGCTCGGAGTGAAGCGGACGAGCGTTAATTTTCATAAACGAGGAAAGCTTGCTGCTCTTTCTGGGAAAGGTTTGGCGAGGGGGGGGGGGGGGGGGGAGTAGGGGGACGTTTCCTGTTGGCTTCTCGTCACGGCCCTTCAGTTTAATGGCAAGTAAGCGGAGCGACATTCATTATCCTTTTCCGCACAGGGCATTTACTGTCCGCACGCACGGAGCTCAGCTCACCCAAAGTGCGAAGAAGAAACTGACACTCCGCAGGTCGATACCCACACAAACGTGCTAAAGCGATTTCCTAGGAGCATTCCCCGCGAAAAGCGCTCTCGTTGACCTACACAGGACTGCAAGCTTGCTAGTAACAGTTTCAATGAGGCTCTGATTTTTGCAAATAATCTGTTCCGTAGTACGACAAGTAATCTGCTCCATCAAGACAAGATTATCGTGAATGATTACTGCTGTCACATAGCACGTTAATGGACACTAAGTGCTGAACGTCAATGAAATCCAATTATAATCACATGTTAATTGAAAGATATTAAATGAATGCATTCTCTTGCATAGGCTTTTATTTTATTTTGAAGTAAACACTTTGCTTCATTATTTAGCAATTGTTATGCTTACAGCATGTTATAATCCGCTCCTCAATGAGGGAAAAAGCAAGTTGCGATGGCCTCCCTAACAAGATTTTCCACAATCATAGTATGTACGGGCACAACTATCCCAGATGTGACGTCCAGATGTAAATTGAAAAAAGTGCATGCCAAATGCGGATTTATTCATTATACCAGCTTGCATAACACGTAAAAATACGTTTAAGGAAAATAATACAGGTCATATAAGATAACGCATAGGCTTATAACTTTACTTATACTTTAAATTAATATTGTTTTGCTTCTTAAAATGTAAAGAGTTAATGATTCTTAAAATAAATTATCTTCTTATTTATAAATTGTAAAAAAATTAGTGCATTTTCCTGTTTCAGTTGGCAAAAATGTTAAAATGATTTCCGAATTCGGTGTATCATTTCAGTCTTCTATTCTATAACACTGTTGAGGTGTCGTGTCTTCGATTTCTTATTCTTGAAATAAAAACATTTTTTTCCAAAATTGTACTATAAGAAAATGTTTTTCTCATTACAACATTAAAAAGAAGTATTCAGTCACACGCATTATCATACAAAATATGTGTTTCTTTCCTTATTCGTTTCTCAATGTATATGTACGAGAAAGACTGTTTTGATTATACCATCGAATCGTTAGCAGATACTAACAAATTTGTCGGACAAAAAGGTCTGATTTTAGGAGCTCTATTCAATTTACCTTAAATTCTAGGCAATATGAGATTAACCATTTATTTTGGCTTTAATATTTCCTTGAAACGTGTTTGTCTCCTAAAAATACGTAACTCACCATTTTCGAGAAAAATCACTTTTAATGTAGACTGGTGATCACACATTTCAAACGACGTTAGATATCTCGTAAAATGTGATAAACATGCCTATTAATAGCTGCAGCAAACATCTTTCCAAAAACAGCCCGGAAATTTTCTAAATGGGTTACCGCAACGTAAAGTTTCATCTCGATAGATACGTAAACTTCCCGTAATAGTATTGGAATTGGTAACTTTTATTTGTCACTTTATCGAAATGTATGATTGAAAACACTTAAGGTTCTCTTAATTTCCAAACCATTCATACATCATACCAAAGCGCATCGTTCAATCTTCAAAAATAGCTACTTTTGCTTTTAAATTTGGAATAGTTACAAAGAGTTTCGACCACCACCGCAAACCTTGGATCAATGCATTAAACAGTTTTTAAGAAATACATACTTCTAAAAATGTTAGAGCTCAAGTTTCAGAAAAATGAGGGTTGACCGCAAAATACAGCAAATTTTTTTAATTTAATTTAATTACCTGTAAATGTTTAAATATGTAAAAACATTGCAAAACGAAGTTTGTTTCTAGCTTTAGAGAAGTAGCACGCCAGTCTGTATGTATAAATAACGGCGACATATTTGAATAAAATATTTCACTACATTCCATACGATGTTTCAATTACAAAACATTTGCGTCTGTATGTGTCAAATGTTCCATAGGCAAAGTAGTGTTACATTAAATCACGAGTTTCATATTCAGGATGACTATGGTGCTATTTCCGAGATTGGCCATTCTACATTATATCACACAGATATCGGGATAAAATTCTTTGCAATGATTAATTCTCGAAATTTGATAGAACCTGATCCTCATATTGTCTCCATCAATGGGATTTCAAATTCTAATGTCGACAAAATGTGATATATAGAAAACTGCATTTGTAACCAATCTGCAGTGGCATCTTTACTTTATGAAATCAAGACGAAAAGCATCCCATTTGGCGAAAATATTGTTGTTGAGATTCGCTTCATGGAGTCGCTCTCCCGTCCTTCTCCCCATTGGCCTCTGAGTAAAAAGAGAGTTCCAGAAGCCAAGAATGAAGAACCATGTAACATGCTAAAACCTTTTGAAAAGGTTTGTGCTTCACTTGCTTAAAAGACGCGCAGCATAGACTCAAAATGTCTAATAGTTGAAACTCACGATATGCCAGAGAATACGTCAATAAACCGTAGTATGCGGAGTAATTGCGATAAGAACAGCGTATGGCCATTCATGTTGCAGTGATCGTATTCAGTATCAGAAGACTATCGTAGTTTCGAAACTGCTAGAAGACTTATAGACCATAAGAGGGGTTAGACTAACTGCTTCGCCTTTCTCTTTGTTGTTTACAAGTTAGTGGAATCATACAGTTTTAATTTCGCGAAAGAGAAGTAAAATATTTATTAATGAGTACTGGGCGATAATTCTGAAGGAAATTCCTCATAAACGTTAAACAATACCCTAAACAGGTTTCTACAGCAGACCGTATTTCAGTATTACACTGGTAACTAATAAAGAAACGTGGAAAGTGTACTAAAGGAGAAGAAGAGTACGGCTTTCGAACTTTTTCACGTCCACCTCCTTCGCCACGTAAATATGGTCAAACAGGGCGATAACTATACTGAACTTGCAGACTTGGTCTTCCCGTGTCCTTTACTGAAACGTTTTCTTCCAAACGTTAACATGCCATGTGACCATACTTATCTTTTCAATAGGTCTCGAGTTTGATATATGCATAAAACAGCCAACCGGTTGCAAAAAACTGATAAAAAATAATGTTGCAACCAGTTGGCTTTTATACCTACCCTATTCTCGTACAGTTGCTGTCTCAAATTTGAAAAATTTGTGGTGAGTTCTATGGGATCAAACTGCTTAGATCACCGGTCCCTAGCCTTACACACTACTTACTCTAACTTAAACTAATCTACGCTACGGACAGCACACACACACAAACACACACACACACACACACTCATGCCCGACTGAGGACTCGAACCTCCGACGGAGGGAGCCACGCGAACCGTGGTAACACGCCTTTAACCACGCGGCTACCCCGCGCGGCTGCTGTCTCATAGCCGCACTGAAAACGATTTTTACCTGGAGATCTCGAGCTGTTTTAAAAAGCCTATTTTGTTCTGTTTACAAAGATATTTACATAACTGCATATCGATAAATAAATAGTGATGAAGTCAAATTAGGTAGGAAAATACTCGATTCTTAACGTAATATCACTTGTCTAACATCTTGTCCAGATATTTGAAACCAGTTGTGAAATATGGTAAATGGCAACTTTAGATGTGACATCCTATGTTAAATATTGGAACAGTTAGCCTCCTTTACTAACATTCTTTCGCTTACCTAAAGTATAAATCTTGGAGAGTTTAAAAATATAGTCCGTCACGTCGAACACCATATGCTAGAGTTTCTTTTAGTACTTCGTTGCTGTTACACGAAATAATCACACGTCATAACGAAACACAATGCACTGCGTTGCAGAGCGGAAACGCAGTTCTAAACTTAGTGCTGATGGGATGTTTGTCTGTGTGTTTCAGCTTCTATCATGCAGGGCCCGAATGGCATGCAGCCTCCAGTGAGTGCAATAAAGCTGGAGAACCCGAACTACTACTGCAACAGCTACACGCCGCCCGCCTCCGACCATACCTCCATGATGCCCACCGGCGCCTACAGTAAGTGTACAAGCCTCCGGTTTCTCTCTCTCTCTCTCTCTCTCTCTCTCTCTGTGTGTGTGTGTGTGTGTGTGTGTGTGTGTGTGCGTGTCAGCTATTTTACTTTTATTTAAAGTTGTCGTTATTGTACACTACTGGCCATTAAAATTGCTACACCACGAAGACGCGAAATTTAGCCGACAGGAAGAAGACGCTGTGATATGCAAATGATTAGCTTTTCAGAGCATTCACACAAGGTTGCCGCCGGTGGCGATACCTGCAACGTGCTGACATGAGGAAAGTTTCCAACCGATTTCTCATACACAAACAGCAGTTGACCGGCGTTGCCTGGTGAAACGTTGTTGTGATGCCTCGTGTAAGGAGGAGAAATGCGTACCATCACGTTTCCGACTTTGATAAAGGTCGGATTGTAGCCTATCGCACTTCGGTTTATCGTATCTCGACATTGCTGCTCGAGTTGGTCGAGATCCAATGACTGTTAGCAGAATATGGAATCGGTGGGTTCAGGCGGGGAATACGGAACGCCGTGCTGGATCCCAACGGCCTCGTATCACTAGCAGTCGAGATGACAGGCATCTTATCCGCATGGCTGTAACGGATCGTGCAGCCACGTCTCGATCTCTGAGTCAACAGATGGGGACGTTTGCAAGACAACAACCATCTGCACGAACAGTTCGACGACGTTTGCAGCAGTATGGACTATCAGCTCGGAGACCATGGTTGCGGTTACACTGGATGCTGCATCACAGACAGGAGCGCCTGCGATGGTGTACTCGACGACGAACCTGGATGCACAAGTGGCAAACCGTCATTCTTTCGGATGAATCCAGGTTCTGTTTACAGCATCATGATGGTCGCATCCGTGTTTGGTGACATCGCGGTGAACGCACATTGGAAGCGTGTATTCGCCATCGCCATCCTGGCGTATCACCCGGCGTGATGATAAGGGGAGCCATTGGTTACACGTCTCGGTCACCTCTTGTTCGCATTGACGGCACTTTGAACTGTGGATGTTACATTTCAGATGTGTTACGAGCCGTGGTTCTACCCTTCATTAGATCCCTGCGAAACCCTACATTTCAGCAGGATAATGCACGACCGCATGTTGCAGGTCCTGTACGGGCCTTTTTCGATACAGAAAATGTTCGACTGCTGCCCTGGCCAGCACATTCTCCAGATCTCTCACCAACTGAAAACGTCTGGTCAATGGTGGCCGAGCAACTAGCTCGTCACAATACGCCAGTCACTACTCTTGATGAACTGTGGTATCGTGTTGAAGCTGCATGGGCAGCTGTACCTGTACACGCCATCCAAGCTCTGTTTGACTCAATGCCCAGGCGTATCAACGTCGTTATTACGGCCAGAGGTGGTTGTTCTGGGTACTGATTTCTCAGGATCTGTGCACCCACATTGCGTGAAAATGTAATCGCATGTCGGTTCTAGTATAATATATTTGTCCAATGAATACCCGTTTATCATCTGCATATATTCTTGGTGTAGCAATTTTAATGGCCAGTAGTGTAGTTGCAAAAAGAATCTCATGAAGTTAGGGGATGGAATCACTCGTGATTTTCAAAGTGCTACCACCAGTCCAGCAACACAATGACTGTGCATTGGGAGTTAAAAATAATGGGTACAATGGTCGAGCAGCTGCTCATAAGTCACAAATTCTTGTAATCAGTTCTAGGTGGCACGTGAGGTGGTGCAAAGACCGACCTCGCTGGACAGTGGATGACTGGAAACGGATGATACGGAGTGATGAATCGCTCTATTTCCTGTGGCAGTTCAATGGAAGGGTCTGGGTTTGGTGGGTGCCTGCAGAACGTTATCTGCCATCATGTATGGCGCCAAAAGTGAAGTACGGAGGAGAAAGTGTTATGTATGTTATGGGTGTTTTTCGTATTTGGGTGTGGTCCCATTATTGCACTTAATAAAATGCTAAATGCGGAAGGATATGGACACATTTTACAGCATTGTGCACGGTGTACAGCAGAGTAACAGTTTGGAGACGGTGAGTGAATCAGCGTGACAAAGTACCCTGTCATAAAGAAGCATTTGTGAGGCAATGATTTGTGGGCAATAACATTCCTGAAATGGACCGGCCTGCACAGAGTCGGAGACTACGGCTGGATGCTCAGCATACTCCTATGATGCTAGTAAGACCCATAACTATTGACTAACCAGTAAACAATCGCCCCTCCCACGAAGTTATTTGGGATTAATTAATGAAACGTTGCTGGAGTAACACGATGACATGAGCCTATAGCTCACACAGATATTAAAGAACAGTTTCATCTAAGTACAGACTGTAACTAAAGATCACACTTAAGTTAAATAAATTGTTAGTTAATAAACATGAATTGGATTCCCAGTCATCACAGAAAGCACAATGATCCAGTGACATTAAAAAAAGAAAAAAGAATACGTCAAGACCTTGGCATGAGTGTGAGGAAATACGATTGCAAATAAATCACTTCATAAAGGCAAGGCCTCCGGTCCAGATGCTATACCAGTCAGATCCCTCTCAAAGTATGCTGATAAAATAGCTCCATATTTAGCAATTATATACAACCACTCGTTCACAGAAAGATCCGTACCTAAAGACTGGAAAATTGCTTAAGTCACACCAATACCCAAAAAGGGAAGTAGGAGTAATCCGCTGAATTACAGGCCTCTATCACTAACGTCGATTTGCAGTAGGGTTTTGGAACATATACTGTATTCGAACATTATGAAGTACCTCGAAGAAAACGATTTATTGACACATAGTCAGCACGGTTTTAGAAAATATCGTTCTTGTCAAACACAACTAGTTCTTTATACTCATGAAGTAATAAGTGCTATCGACATGGGATGTCAGATTGATTCCATATTTTTAGTTTTCCAGAAGGCTTTCGACACCGTTCCTCACAAGCGCCTTCTAACCAAACTGCGTGCCTACGGAGTATCGCCTCAGTTGTGCCACTGGATTCGTGATTTCCTGTCAGTAAGGTCACAGTTCGTAGTAATAGACGGAAAGTTATCGAGGAAAGCAGAAGTAATATCCGGCGTTCCCCAAGGAAGTGTTATAGGCCCTCTATTGTTCCTGATCTATATTAACGACATAGGAGACAATCTGAGTAGCCGTCTTAGATTGTTTGCACATGGTGCTGTCATTTACCGTCTTGTAAAGTCATCAAATGATCAAAACTACTTGCAAAATGATTTAGATAAGATATCTGTATGGTGCAAAAAGTGGCACTTGACCCTGAATAGGGAAAAGTGTGAAGTTATTCACATGAGTACTAAAAGAAATCAGCTACATTTCGATTACGCGATAAGTCACACAAATCTGAAGGCTGTAAATTCAACTAAATACTTAGGGATTACAATTACAAATAACCTAAATTGGAACGATCACATAGATAATATTGTGGGTAGAGCAAACCAAAGACTGCGAATCATTGGCAGAACACTTAGAAGGTGCAACAGGTCTTCTAAAGAGACTGCTTACACCACGCTTGTCCGCCCTATTCTAGAGCTGTGCGGTGTGGGATCCGCATCAGGTGGGACTGACGGATGACATCGAAAAAGTACAAAGAAGGGCAGCTCGTTTTGTATTATCGCGAAATAGAGGAGATAGTGTCACAGACGTGATACGTGAATTGCAGTAGCAATCATTAAAACAAAGGCATTTTTCGTTGCGATAGGATCTTCTCATGAAATTTCAATCACCAGTTTTCTCTTCCGATTGCGAAAACATTCTGTTGGCACCCACCTACATACATCATCAAGATAAAATAAGAGAAATCAGGGCTCGCACAGAAAAATTTAAGTGCTCGTTTTTCCCACGTGCCGTTCGAGAGTGGAATGGTAAAGAGACAGCTTGAATGTGGTTCATTGAACCCTCTGACAGGCATTTTATTGTGAATAGCAGAGTAATCACGTAGATGTAGATGTAGATTAAAAGTCCCCACATAAACACCAGTGATTGCGAATGCAACTAATAGATGGAACAGAAGACCACACCAGAGATAACGGCCCCAGAAAGTTATATGCAAGTGCAGGATAAGGCAATTGAGCTGCCTGTGTGTATTCAGTTAAGCCAAACCAATCTCGGAATAAGGAAGTTCGCGGTCCCCTCGTCACGACGAGTGCAATTGCCGCACGTTCTCACCATGCTCAGTTATGCCGTAGCGATTGCCTGAAGTAGTGGCTCTGGACTCTTGAGTGCGGGCTCCGGCATCTGCACCCGTCTTGCGACAGCCTAAACTCTGCAAGAGGGAGGTGAAGATGACTGCTGAGTTCTCGGTGGGCAACTAAGATGACGCCGGCGGCGGTGGCCGAGCGGTTCTAGGTGCTTCAGACCGGAACTGTACGACTGCTACGGTCGCAGGTTCGAATCCTGCCTCGGGCATGAATGTGTGTCATGTCCTTAGGTAAGTTAGGTTTAAATATTTCTAAGTTCGAGGGGACTGATGATCTCAGATGTTAAGTCCCATAGTGCTCAGAGCCATTTGAACCATTTTTTTGAACTAAGATGACGCGTTTTCTGCTCACTATTGCAGAAATTGCTCTGGCTGTCTCGGCATTGGGAACTCTGTGGCCAATTACGGTAAGGATTGCGAGCACCAACAAATGAAAAATTCAGAAATATGTTACAAAAATCCCTTGATTGGTCAATGATGTTAATTGTCTCTAAAAGTGGGGGCTGAAGTTCGGAGTTCTGTCCCGCCGAGAGCGTGATTTCCTGTCCTGGTCAATAAGAGGGAAGGAACGTACACACAGGTAGCCCTTCCTCCGGCTACCAAAATAATTTTCGTGAACCAATCAGAGTTCGTTTTACAAGGTTGATTAAGAACACCCAGCTACCTCCTCTCGCACTACGTGGTTGTTACTTGCTTTCAGTGCGTGTCTTGACTTTCCATGCCGTAGCTGTCTAGAAAGCATTCTTAAAGCTCCTCGTAGCCCTGGAGTTTTATAGCCTCCTAGTTGTGCCTATTGTTAAGCACTCTGGACGTTTCCGGTCTACTGCAGCCCCCAGCCAAGGTGACCGCCCCTTCGCTCAGGGCTTTCAAAAAGAAACCCATTTATGACCCTGTGTTGAGCCCCTGTGTGGAAATGTGCCATGGCAGCTCGCCTAACTTCTTGGAAGAAAGAAAAGACTCCAGAGTCCAAAAAGGCAGAACAGAAACTAAAGGGATTATCGATCATTCTAATAACGCATATTTACGTGCATATTCAAGTGAACTATTCATATTATGACATTACGGGTCAATCCCGCGTCCGGCCATCCTGATTTAGGTTTTCCGTGATTTCCCTAAATCGCTCCAGGCAAATGCTGGGATGGTTCCTCTGAAAGGGCACGGCCGACTTCCTTCCCTGTCCTTCCCTAATCCGATGAGACCGATGACCTCGCTGTTTGGTCTCTTCCCCCCCCCCCCCCCCCCAAAAAAAAACCAAGACATTACGGGGTGCCCTACCTAAAATAAATGAATGTCAATTTGGTTCAGTGTCAGTTTGGGATAAACTGCCATGTAACAATGTCGGGAATAAAATTGTCTAGGTAGCATATTTAATTATTGACATTGCAAGATCACAGGTTAATGTAAGCGCGAGGTAAGCCATTCCATGTGTGAAATGCTGCTACATTAATAACTGATGTAACTGCCAGAATGTTACATGCAAGCATGTAAACGTGAATGCAATGTGTTGTACAGGCGTCAGACATCAGTTTGTGGGATGGAGTTCCTTGCCGCCGGCCGGAGTGGCCGTGCGGTTCTAGGCGCTACAGTCTGGAACCGCGAGACCGCTACGGTCGCAGGTTCGAATCGTGCCTCGGGCATGGATGTATGTGATGTCCTTAGGTTAGTTAGGTTTAAGTAGTTCTAAGTTCTAGGGGACTGATGACCTCAGAAGTTGAGTCCCATAGTGCTCAGAGCCAGTTCCTTGCCTGTTGCACTTAACTTAGTTGGTCAAACAGGGGCGGTTAATGTTTTTATTGTGGATGACAATGGAGTTGTTGTCCGAATATGTCCCATATGTGCTCGATTGGAGACAGATCTGATGGTCGAGAAAGCTAAGGCAGCATGTCCACACTCTATAGAGCATGTTGGATTACATCATCAGTATGTGGGTGAGCGTTATCCTGCTGGAAATCAGCCCCAGGAATGCTGTTCATGAATGGCAGCACAACAGGTCGAATCACCAGACTCACGCATAAATTTGCAGTCAGGATGCATGGGATAACCACGAGAGTGATTCTGGTGTCACATAATATCGCACCGCTGACCAACCCCAGGTGTAAGACCAATGGTTACCGCTCCTCAACTGGCCTCCTAATCAACACTCGGCCATCACTGGCACTGAGGCAGCACCAGAAAACACAACGGATCTCTACTCTGCCCTCCAGTAATCTCTCGCTTGACACCACTGACGCCGGCCACGGTGGTCTCGCGGTTCCAGGCGCGCAGTCCGGAACCGCGCGACTGCTACGGTCGCAGGTTCGAATCCTGCCTCGGGCATGGATGTGTGTTATGTCCTTAGGTTAGTTAGGTTTAAGTAGTTCTAAGTTCTAGGGGACTGATGACCACAGCTGTTAAGTCCCATAGTGCTCAGAGCCATTTGAACCATTTTTGAACACCACTGACGTCGCAAATGGCACTGGTTTGGGGTCAGTGGAATGAACGCTACAGGACGTCTGGCTCGGAGCTCTCCTCGTAGCAACTGTTTCGTAACAGTTCGTTATGTCGCTGTAATGCCAACTGCTGCTCAAACTACAGCCGCAGTTGCAGGACGATGCGCCAGAGCCATACCCCGAACACAGTGGTCTTCCCTCCCAGCAGTGCCACGTGGCTGTCCGAAGCCAGGTCTTCTTGCGACTGTACAGTCCCGTGACCACCACTGCCAGCAATCACGTTAGTGCCAAGTCTTTCTGTAGTATCGCAGAAGAAACATCCAGCTTCTCGTAGCCATATTACACGACCTCGTTCAACCTCAGTGAGCTGTTGATAATGGCGTCTTTGTCGCCTAAAAGGCATTCTTGACTAACACAACTCACCACGTCCAATCTCATACGTAACTAACGCTCACGACCGTTACGGCATATATTTAAACCAAACCGGACCTGCGTTCTCATAGTGGCGCTACTAGCGCCACTCATGCGACTGGCGTGAAATTTGAATAGATATCATCTTTCAGATGTTGAAACGAGCTTACCAACTTATGTCGCACATTTTAGTATTGTGATTTTTTCCGTCAGTGTATCTTGCACGACATTTTGAAAGTGACAAAGGTCGCCACCCGCTGGTTTCCGCGACTACTCACACAAAATCAAAAAGCCCGTCAAACCGAGGCAGCTGTGGAAATCCTGTAACTGTGCCAATTCACCCAGACGACTTCTTAATCAGCCTTATCTCCATGGACGAGGGTTGTGTTTGTCGCTGTGAGTCCGGAACAAAGGTACAAAGTAAGTAGGGCAAACATGTGAAGTTACTACCTCCGAAAAAAACGTGAAGACCCATCCATCGTCGGACAAGGTGTAGTCGCGAGTTTTTTTAGACCTCCATGGAATCGTGCTAACACGTTATGTTCATAAGAGGCAAATCGTCCAGGAGAATACTACCGAAATCTCCCGACGGTGTTATTGGAGGTTGTCAAGACGAAGCGTTGCCGGAAGGTGTCCGAGGGAGTGGTTCTACTCGATGACAACACCCTAGCTCCTTCTTCTCATGACACAATCATACCTGGGGTAATCTACAGTTCACAAGACTTCGTGCAAACGTGACGTCATTTTGACGTCACACACGGTTATCGAAGCCACAGGAACTGCTATCGACTTCCGTTGGAGTTCGATGCGGGATGTTTGGGAGCCACCGTATTGAATTCCAGAGTGGATAGTTTCCGTATCGTAGCTTGCGTATTATGAAAGTATGCCATTTCAAAAAAAACGGCACGTTGAAGATTTATAATAACATTTCGTTCTTGGTACGATTTGTTATAATTAAATATCACATAATGACAGGTTGCCGGTTAAGCCCCTTATGACATGTCAGTTACAGCAGAAAAGCTGGAATTTCGCCAGTTCGTCGTAATTGTGTGGTTAGAAGCGTAAAGTACCACAGTTTTCTACTTCAGTGGATGGTTCGTGGCCTACAAATTCCAAAAAAAATTTTTTCGCCTTCCTGCTTCTAAACAAGAATGCTGTGTCCCCCCCCCCCCCACTGTCTCGTCTCTCTCTCTCTCTCTCTCTCTCCCTCTCTCTCTCAGGAGTGAGTTGTCATTGTTAATGATTTACAAATTAAACATGAAACACGCAGATGCTAATAAATATTCAAAACACGTAAAGCAAACTACCACTCACAATAAGAAGCATAGAAAAGACCGACTCATTTGCAAAAGAATTAAAAGGTAACTTACTCTGAGCCATCTATAGGTAGAAAAGAACATTTACGAGCTAGTTCTTTTACGACATTCTTTTCCAAACAAGAACGTCTTCAATTAAAGTAAATAGTTAACCATCAATATTACTTTTGTCATCATTTTATTACAACAAATTTTACCAATACCGACGCGTTTTCGAGAGGTCCTCAATGTCCTGGTGTTGTGAAACAGCATTTATTAATGGGACATAAGATAAATGAGCTATTGCTTTAATTCGTGTGATAGAATCGCTACCCACCCTTTCTAATTAAAAACCAAATCTGAAACTAGTTTTCAGAGTTCGTAAACGTAAACATGTTTTTTGAGACACCTTAATGCACACTTGAATAAATACGATATTGGATTCAATGCTATCTTCAGCTGGTTTTATACTTGTAAATCTTCAAGTTGTCTCACTTTCGGGGTTCATTAAAGAGCATTACGAAAAATAGTTAATGTAGTGCAACTTTATCAGTACTTAGTTTCGGACTTACTCTTGCAAACGTTTTAATCTTTCCCTTATCCGTTGCCCATTCCACATGAATGCAGAACTTCATACATCTATAAACAACATAACCTCGAGGTTAACGTACCCTGCAGTAAAGAAAAAGCATATCTCCAGTTCCCTCTACTTGGGGTGAATGTTATTGTTCCGAACATCATGTTCGCCTCGTGTATTACCGCGCGAAGTGGCGCAGTGGTTAGCACACTAGACTCGCATTCGGGACGACGAAGGCTCAAACCCCCGTCCGGCCATCCTGATTTAGGTTTTCCGTGATTTCGCTAAATCACTTGAGGCAAATGCCAGGATGGTTCCTTTGAAAGGGCGCGACTCATTTCCTTCCCCGTCCTTTCCTAATCCGATGGGATGTCGATAGACAGCTCTTTCATCTTCTATAAAGCGCGTTACATCAAAATGACGTCACGTTTGTACGAAGTCTTGTGAACTGCAGGTTACCCTCACACATGCTGCTTCTTCGGACTGCCCAATTATGCCTCACCGCTGTATCCTCCTGTCATTTCATCCAGTTAATTCTCCTTACGTGGAACAGCCAAAATGCAGACTTCTAGAGCTAAGGTCTCCATCAAATCAGCCTTGGGTGGGAAAAATGTGTCGCGTGGGAGAGTGACTATATAGAGGATTAGCGCCATCACCAAATTTCTCAGCTTCATTTTTTTCGAACTGATAATTACCGCTTTGACTAACCTAGCGTGAATTGCGAACCGGCTAGAAGTCAAGATTATCTTATGCGATAAATATGGAGCCAGTTCCAATGCACTTGTTAAAAATTTCATCATCTTTATAGCTGTATTTCATTCTCATTTCGCTATTACAGGAAATCTGGTAACGTCGAATAAATTGTTTGATGTGCATAGGTTGTTTAATCATTCGCCACTCATGTAAACTACTGGTATGTAATTAAAAATACTCATTAACTCTCCTATACAAAAAATCCAAATGTGTCAGAACGACACGGACATTGACTTCGTAACTTTTACGAAATTTTTTTCTGTTTGTGGACGATAAGATATTGATTTACGAATGTAAGTATTTGGAATGTCTTGAAAGCTTGCGGGAAGTTTCACGAGCTATCCTACACAAATTGCAGCTACAATTTGGATTACTTATTTTTAACTTCGCTCTTGTCTCAAATATGTACCGTACATGGATACGAAAGTCAGGTTACCAAGCCTTCTAACGTAGTCTCTGTATGCATAGTTTAACATTCTCTTAGAATGAACATGTTTTATATATAAATTATTAGTCTTGTTCGATAAAAGAATTCCCACTATTGTTATTGCATGCGGTACGTACAGTTCAAATACAGTAGTGCACAAAATACACAAAACATTGTTGACATATTATAGGAAGGTCGTTATGGACAGAGCAAAAGCTTGGATAGGACAAGGATGAGAAAGGAAATCAGCCGTTTGCGTTTCAATGCAACCATTTCTGCTTTTACATTTAACGATTTGTGGAAGCCTCATAAGCACAGATCGGTAACCTCGCCCCACCCGGACAAGAAACCAGTGCTTTTACCACTGCTCCGACCCGCTCGCTGTTTGGAACAAATCAAAGTTGATTCACAATAAACTCAGCTCAGCTCTATTTATGGTAGCTATTTTAAATACGTTCTTCGAATTTAAGTTCCTCATACACAGTAATTAGGCCATTACAATGTGGTAAATGTTACCTATCTTATTTCATCTGTAATTATGTCCATATGCCATCTATAGAATTTCTTGTTGTTGAACACAGGGTACAGAGTCTTTTCAGCCTTGTGGTCAAATAATGAGATGACCTGCTTTATGGCGTTTACTTTAGGGCTTGGGCGCGCGGGTGATTTTTGTCACCGTGACGTTTCGTCTGTCTTGTCCAGCCCGTGGCTGTATGCAGTACGTTAGTAGACGCGCATGTTACGACGTGACAACCGTGTGACATTTTTGTCTGCCGACCAGCGAACAAGTCCGTGACAAAACTGTCATTGCATCAGTAGGTTTTGATAGCCAGGCGTGCACGGGTGGCAAAACTGTCACTTTCCGTGCATTCTCCGCTCCCCATTTACTTTGTGATTATCGACACAGTGACACGCAAACATGGCATCAACGTCTCCGCACGACGTAACTCTGTGCGAAGAGGATATCGATAGTGATATTCTTATAGAAGAAGTAGAAAAAAGGCGAGCACTTTCCGGCAAAAAATTTGAAAGGCTCTTCGGTCATAAATATGAAAATTAAAAAATGGGAAGTAATCAGTCGAATAATATTTTCAAATGCTTGGGACAAGTTGTGTTCAATTCGAAAGTATTGAAAACTTTCCTTTTGATGTTGTGTAAGTTTTATAACACATTATGTGTAACTTCCCACGTATTAGTGTGTGACTCCAAAGGGGGTACTCACTATTCTGTTTTGTATTTTCTTTTACGTCTCATGCGTTCGCAAATAATGACCGTCTTTTCAAAATCCATATCGTTAAAGGACGCTTTGATTACAAAAAAAGTTTAGTGACTGTCTACTTCGTCAGCACTTTTATGACGTGATGAGACAGTGACGGAAACTTTTTTGCCATGATGACAAAAATCACTCATACGCGCTAGCGCTAGATGTAGTAGCCCTTTTCTGATCGGTGAAAGTCGGCTTTCCCGTTCTGTTTGGATGTTTGAACTGAACCCTTGTAGAACAAGTTCTGCCCTCCGGCCACAAAAGAAGTGAAATTTACCCACTCTTCTATTTTCTCATTAGACACAGGAGATATTTTACGAAAATGATCATTTTTGTTTCTCTTGCTTTGTACTATTTGTCGGCTTGTCTCTATACATAGTTAGGTGACTTACAGTCCAATGATTTGGTGGGCTTTCCACAACTGTTTTGATTCTCCACAGTTTTAAGTACCGGTATTGCTTCTCTGTTATACTCCAGCTTGATCAACTAGACTAGTCTACAAAAGAAGATAACACAGCTGCCATCATTAACAAACATTAATATCCTACATCTACTCATTATTGTAGATACTGCTTATTTGCAGAGAGTTCTGTTTGTTAATAGCCACTATAGAGGGATGCTGAATGGTTCCTAATAAGCTATGTGGCAATAATAAAACAACATTACATGTAATTTTACAATTAATATAAACTAGCTCTGAGTTGTTTGTTGATGAGAACATGTAATACCAAATAATAATGATCATTTCATTAGTCATGGAGGATGGCTAATACTGATGAAAGTCTGTGCAAATTTTTGTCCAGTGCACATCATTGTGATAAATTCTTTGTGCTTACAGGCCCACTTTCCCTGCCACGTAGTTCTCACAGCCCTGGAGAGCCTAGGCACAAACGGCCACGAAGTCTCAGCTCAACAGAAGAGGACATGGATTTGGCGAATCGTGAGAAAGGCGATGTCTCGTACTATGGGCAGAGCCCGGCGTCCCTTTCCAGCCAAGCCAGCTGGCAGTCAGATGTTGATCATGGTGGGTTAATTACCTCTTTGCTCTTGTACAAAACTTAGGTTTGTACAGGGTGCAACTTCTGTATGGTTTTCTTATATTAACTCTACATGTTGTTATATTTTTCTGAATTTAAATAATCGTAGGTTTTTTTTTGCATTTGTCTGGATTAATGAACTTTGAACTAAACATTAACTTCTCCTTCAATTAAGAAACTATGTAAACAAATCAATATATCAGTATAAATTTTCAGCAGTTTCAAAAACACATGAATTATTTCCGTATGTAACTAATTCACATAGAAGTTCCTTTCCAAATATATCTTCTGTTTGTGTGTATTGTTTTGGCACTACCATATCAAAAACTTGTAATTTTTAGATTTCTTCCAAGTATTTTCTAGACTTCATTGGTGTTTCAGTTCACAGTAATCAGTTGTCTATAATTTTTATAATGTAGTTTGTAAGAAATAACAATTCCCATTGTTAAAATAACAATTCCAATTATACATTGAAGACATTAAGTTTGTAAACAAATATGTGATCATGTTTGTCACTTTATTTATAAATATCCATGTTAATCGTGTAAGTTATACAACTCACATTACTGATTTCAGCCTACTACCATTATCAGATCTGTTCCAAATAGAAAAAAAGTAATGTGACAATAAGGTTAAACATACAGGACACCGAAGAATACATAAAAAGGTAACATGTAATACAGAGGTGAAATCACTGCATGAGAAAGGATCAAAGGAGGATATGGGAAATTACCGTCCTATCTCCATCCCCCATTGCTATCCAAAGTATTTGAAAAAGTAGCTGTGGTCCAGGTAACAGATGATGTTATTCTCAAAAACCAATAAGTGTTCCAAAAAGGGAAAAGCACCATGAATCCAGGTAATGAGTTCCTTGAAGAAATCAGCTCATCCCTGGACAAAAGGTATAAAGTGGCAGGTATCTTTGCGACCTTACGCAGGCATTCGATTCCAAGTCTTATCTGACAAATGAGAAGCAAAGGGTAATTGTGACATATAATACCATAAACAATGCATCTCACTGGGATAAAATTTCACAAGGATTTCCTCAAGGCTCATTCTTGGGGCCAACCTTGTTTCTCTTCTACATACATGACTTGCCTCTCATTATCTGTGCCAGTTAGTCATGTTTGCTGATGATACATCAGTACTTATTGAAAAAGAAAATGTATGGGAGTTCCAGGTGCTGTAATAAACACACTAAACAACCTAGATACATGGTTTCAACAAAATGGCCTTAAACTTAAACAATGGAAACTCCGGATTGGAATATCAACAACACAGGAAAAAATAGATTCATACTTCTCATAAAGATGACATGTTAGGTTTCAGACAGGCACAATTAAAAGACACGTACACAACCACAGCATTCATCAGAAAAAGAAAGAGAAACACACACCATTCATTCATACAAGCAAGCAAGCACACCTCACCCATACATGACCGCCAACTCTGGCAGCTCGAACCAGAATGCAGCTATCATGTGGAATGGAAGCAGCAATCTGGAGAGGGTGTGGAAGGGGAAGGTATAATAATGTACATGTGTGAAGAGAGAGGCTCACTGTCTGGCAGAGTGTGCAGGGACGAGACTGACAACAGGCACAGTGTCAGGGGCTGTGGAGCAGGGAGGTGGGGAAATGGAGAGGAGCGGGGAAAGATGGGCGGGTGTGTTGGCAGAGGGTGGCACACAAAGACAGTGGGAGACAAGAATGGGAAAGAGCTGATAGCACAGAGGAGGTGGACACTGTTGGGTGGATTGTGTGGGGACAGTATGTTACCATAAGTTGAGGCCAGTCTAATTACAAGAGCGAAGAATGTGTTGTAAGGATAACTCCCATCTGCACAGTTCAGAAAAGCTGGTTGTGGAGGAGAGGATCCAGATGGCTCAGGTAGTGATGCAATCATTGAAATGAAGCATGTTATGTTCAGCTACATGTTGTGGCACAGGGTGGTCTACTTTGCTCTTGGCTGCAGTTTGTCAGTAGCCGTTCATCTTGTTGGACAGCTGGTTGCTGGTCATATCAATATAAAATGCTGTGCACTGATTGCAGCAGAGCTAGTATATGACATGGCTGCTTTCAAATACCAGCTCTGCTGCAATCTTTACACAGCTTTTGCATTGGTATGACTACCAATCAGCTGTCCAACACGATGAATGGCCACCACCAAACTGTGGCGAAGAGCAAAGTAGATCACCCTGTGCCACAACATGCAGCTGAACATAACATGCCAGATTTCAGTGGCTGCTTCAATACCTGAGCCATATGGATCCTCCCCTCCACCAGCAGCTTTTCTGAACTGCACAGGTGGGAGTTATCATTACAACACATTCTCCACTCCCATAACTATTCTAACATCAACCTACAGTAACATACTGTCCCTGAACCCTCCACCCAACAGTTTCTAGCCCCCATGCCCTATTACCTCTTCCCCATTCTCGTCTCCCACCTTCTTTCTGCACCACCGTCTACCAACACACCTGCCCATCTCTCCCTGCTTGTCTTCTTTTTTGCTCCGTTTTCCCCACCTCCCTACCCCACAACCTCCCGACACTGTGCCTGTTGGCATTCTAGTCCCTGTGCATGCTGCCAGAGAGCATTCCCCTCTCTCCCCACCTGTACACTGCTATCCCTCCCCCTTCCCTGCACCCTCCAGATTGCTGCTCCCACTTTATGTGACAGTTGCATTTTGGTCCAAGCTGCCAGAATTGGCAATCATGTGTGCATGAAGTGTGCTTGCTTGTGTGAATTAATGGTGTGTGTTTCTCTTTCTTTGATGATGAAGGCTGTGGCTTAAAGCTTATGTGTAAGTGTCTGCAACTTAATGTGTCATCTTTAGAGTAACTAGCAATCTACCTTTTCCTACATTGTTGGTCTTAAACTTAATATTTCAAGAATCCCATTGATTTAATAAAAACCAAACAATCAAAACTCAGTGCCTCAGTATTGCACATAGAAATCAAGTTATGAAAGAAGCTCACTCCATCAAATTCTTGGGACTAAACTTTGAGAAAAATCTAAACTGGCAAGCATATATAGATTTACTAAATTAAACAGTCTAGATTTTGCAGTGGACATACTATCTGGTGTAACAGACAGAAACAGTAGCAAAATGGTGTACCACAGTTAGTTTGAATCTGTAATTAGATATGGTTTAATTTTTTGGGGTGAATTCAAGCCACATGTCACTAATCCTCTTATTTTGAAAACAAAAAAAAATTGTTAGAAAAATGTGTGGTGCCCCTTCAAGAACATCTTGTCACCCACTATGCAAGAATCTAAAAATGTTACCTATCCCTGCAGTGTACATATTTAAGATTATCATCTTTTTATGCAGTAATCCTGATAACTGAGGAAAATCATTTCAAACATATGTACAATACCAGACACAAAGAAAGTTTCATGTTTCCAACACAGCACTTAAAACTCTACCAGCAGTCACCCAAGCACAGAGGAATGAAAGTCTACAATAAACTCAAGGGTAGAAATGTACTGACCATGGAGATAGGTTCACTGGAGCAAAGGAGCTCCTTGTGGGAAAAAGCTACTACTCAACTAATGAATTTATGAATGATAGACAGGTTAATGACTTAATATCATAATGTTATGTATAATATTGTATGCATAAAGTAACGTCTGGAAAATTTGGACACTAAGTACTAGTAGATCATTAGAAAAATAATTTAATAATATTACTGTGTTCAATGTAAACCTGTGCTGGTAAAATTAATGTTAGAAAATTATGCAAGTGTGTATATTATAAGCCAAAAATTGATGTCTCACCTGTACGATATGATCACATGATCTGTTAAATGTATGTTATGAGATGAATAGAATGCAGTTACAAATATATACCAGCCATATGCATCATCAAAAGTTTTTAGATACAAATATCATCGTACAGATTATTCAACAACATTTGTATCTGAATACCTTTAATAGTATGTGTGGATGGTACATATGGCTGCTAACCATTTTATGTATTCCTAGATTTTGTCACCTTACTGCTTTTTAATTTTTTTCTGTTTGGAACATGTCTGATGTTATCACAAAATCAAAACCGGTAATGTGAGGTATTAATAGGCATGATCAAGACAGACATTTATAAATAAATAGCAAACTGGAGATCTTATGAATAGTTAAGCCTTTTTCCTCAAAATAATTATCAAAATAGCTTTAAACAGCTTGTATAGATATTAGGTAAGCTTCAGTTCTAATTTCCAAATGATTCTTCATTTCCTTTTAATCTCCATAACGAAAGGAATAAATTCACAAAAATATTCTTGTAAGTTGTTAGTACTTATTTTTGTATACTCTGTTGCTATATTCTGTAATGTCATATTTTCTAACTTTTCTTGAAATAACATCCTGTTATGTCTATTTATCATAGATTATATATACAACAATGTGGGAAAAAAGTGTGCTACTTACTGTAAAGAAGACACGTCAAGTTGCAGACAGGCACAATTAAAATACACCTACATAAAGTTTTTGGGCACAGCCTTCATCAGTAAAAGAGAGTCACACACCATTCACACACGACTGCCAACTCCAGCATCTCAGGCTGCCCCTGTCGTGTGTGCGTGAGGTGTGCTTGCTTTTGAGTGTGTGTGTGTGTGTATGTGTGTGTGTGTGTGTGTGTGTGTGTGTGTGTCTTTCTCTTTTTCATGATGAAGCCTGTGGCCAAAAGCTTTATGTAGGTGTATTTTAATTGTGCCTGTCTGCAACGTGACGTGTCTTCTTACAGTAAGTAGCAATCTGTCTTTTCCGACATTGTTGATATTCCTACCTGAAATTTTTGTTGTTTTGTTTAGATTGTATAATCATATTTTTCTACTTTTATGTGTAAAGGTCAAAATGATGGAAAGTGTTGTCTTCTTTTTTGACAATAGCTGTGCTTATTTTCAAGCTGAATCAATGTAAATGTAGTTCAGTTGTGTCTATATCTGTCAACAGTTTCCCAGGGTCCTTTACCATGTTAAATAACAAGGCACAAAAATAATTTACACAGATATACATTTGCAAATATAGCTTCTGTTTATGTGTCAAAACTCAGTATTCTTGTTTTGACACTAACAAATCAAAAATCTGTGAGAAACTGATTTATTATCTTCATTCATTTTGTCTTGCAAAGATACAGAAATGATTGTAATGTTGTGACTGTTCTGTATTTCATCACCTTCCCAATTTCCACATTAATGTGTACTACAAACCAGATAATATTTTCAGCATGAATCTGTTTCCAATAACAAGAGTTTCGTAAATGATCAAAATAATATTCACTCCACTAACTGTGAAACAACTGATCATTTGAATTTCCCATTTCTTGTCTAACATTATTTCCCTTTACATTTAACATTTCTGCTTTTACAGTGTTCTGTTTTTCTATGTTAGCCCTGTGTCTGTTATGCTGAATCATATTCTCTTAAGGAACAGGAACTGTCATAAGTTCTCACATGTAACGAAAAGTTTAATCGCCACTTCTGAGACAGACTCTAAATCGGTGAACTTCAGAAAGAATTGCAGTGTATGGATCAAAATTGTAACTGCCATTAAAATTGCTTTAAAGCTTTTATGCATAAGGTGTGCATGCTGTATTCTGATATAGAATAATCATGACTATTATAGTATAACTATAGTATACATTAGTTAATACCATGATTTTCCTAGTTAGTAATGAGATAACTGCAATAAAATTGAAGGCATAGATTATAGAACTAGTTTTCTTCTGATGTAGACACTCTAGATTAACGAACAAAGTACCTATCACTTTAGTTTCATTGACGTAATATTTTACTGAAGATGTGGTGGCAGAGGCCTTTGCCCCTTTTTATGCATTATTGTTCCAGACTTTCCAGATGTTAAGTTCATATATTTAGTAACTATATCAAGGCATTTAATAATTAAAACATAAATCTTGTTTTTCAGGGCAACTGAAGTGATAGATATTTGAAGCTTAACTATTTTGAGTGTAGTCAGTATTTAAGTAACATTATTCTAAGTTGACAGTTGTATGTATGGAATGGAACCCCAGTGCTTTATATGACGCTAATCCATGTGTTGTCCTTGACCTCCCCACTGGCTTAGCGTGGATTGCTTGCAGGTCAACCCCTGCACCTGGTGCATGCTGGAAAGGTCGCCAAGGCAGTACTCAGAGCATCCGACACTAACAAGGACCCCTCTTTGTGTAGTCACCTCCGCTCAGCTCAGGAAGGTAGGTGCGACTCCATATGCACCAGGTGTCTGGGTGAGGCCTTCCTATTTCCCATCCTTACCTGCCCCAATCTGAGGACAACTCAGAATGGTTCAATTCACTGTGTAGTAACAAATGTTAATCATTTTGTTTCAGTCTTCCCCTCCTCATTGCATGATGACAGGCTCATCTGTTAACATACAGGTACTTCTGTGGTTGGTTCACTGTTCTAAATGTGTGGTTCTGCGTAAACTCGTTGTCGGTGTGGTACAGTACATGTTCTTTCTTGTTTGTGGCCCAGGTTGTCTTAAATGGAAACTCGCAATTCTAGGCTGCAATCCTTCATCATCTTCTTTACATTCTAGATTTGAAATCCAGAATTTTGTTTATTTTCAAATTATATTTGATTTTCCTTTTCTTTCTTTATGTCTGCTGTTATAATTAAGGATTTGATGTTGCTACTGCATTTTAAGCCATGAACCCTAGATAAGTACTTAAACCAATCTATCCTGTATTACTTGGACTCCATTTTTCTCAAACACCAGCTCTTTCACAGGGTGACTCACAGGAGCAGGTTGTAGTTAACACCTTTTCAAATGAAAAGGCTGTGCATATTGATTATTTATGTTTGGAAATCTGTGATGGTGGGGAACATAATGTCAAAAATATTATGCTGATGTGACATAGTAAGGAACTGAGATTATCAGTCTTATGCATTAAAATACTGCTTGACATGTTAACAGATTTATGTCACACATGGAATTACGTTATTGTACAAGTAATAATGATTACCTGATGGTTACTGTAGTGGGCCTGTGAACAGCCAGATAAGTAGATGAGTAATATACATTACACAGAGTTAGATAGCTACATGAGAGGAAATATGCATGTATGTTAGTGAATCCATGTACATTAATGTTACTAGTCCATTGTGAGTTAAATATAATGGTAACAGATACAGAAAAAATATGTTAATGGAGCCTCTGCATTTTAAGTAATACAAGTTGGACTCAGACTTAAAACTTTCAACAGGACTAGTAGACATGAGGTATGATATTAGTGCTGATACTTGCCAAATTAATTACAACAAATTTTTGTGGGACTTGTGAAGATATAACACATTTTTTCATAAGCTATTAAGACAAAAAATTTATGCTGAGTCAGATCCAGAAAGGACTGAAAGTAACTCCAACCGTCATAGGAAGATATTAGGCAAAATTAACGTAAGAATACATAATAAATCACTGAACTAAAGTGTGTAGTAGTTTACAGGCACAAAATTGTTTTATATTTCCCCATAAGGCCTTATTAATAAATAATTTATCTTCTTACCTGCAAATTATTTCACTGCTAGTGTTCCCAAAAAATTCCTTCTTGCTTTATGTGTATTAAGACATAGCTCATAAATCTTAAACCTCCTACACTTAAATTGCAGAACACATACTACCACAAAGCTAAAGAATACAACTATACAAGAGAACAAGTAGTTTAAACAGATGTTAAACCACCTGGAACCTTTAATTGTTTACTTTGTGAGATCTACCAGGATATTGTTTCCATTTTATGCACAATATTTCAGCAACCAACCCAGCTGTTGCCTGAATAATTTATTTATGAATACGATTCTTTTTACAATGTGCTACAGTTATTCACAATGTGCTACAGTTATTCCTCAAATATGATTTTTTTTTACATTATTATTCAACGAAGTATAATTTTTTTTATGATTAGATTCTTTTTACAGTGTGCTACAGTTAATTTACTTATTTCCTTGATACTATTGTTTCTTGCGTTATTATTTGTGTTAAATCCAAGTTATCAGGCATCTTTTATAGGCCAGTGCTCGGGTCTCTTTTTAAAAGTATCCCCTGTCAACGTCTTAACTTCATTTGGTAACACATTATAAAAAACAGCTGCTTTGACATAGGAACTTTTTGGCACTAAAGTTAATTTTCTGTTAACAATATAAAAGCCTTTTTTATGACTTGTATTGTGGTCGTGAAATTTCATGTTCCTATTTCTGATTTAGCACATAAAATGGAAACAACAACTTGGCGGAACACCCAGAAGCAAACCATTAGCCAATTGTGCCAAAAAAACTGAGAGATCACACCTGAAATCTTTCTTTTTCATGCAGTTCTCTTACATTCTGTTTCAGCTTGTATATTCCTGTCACACTTATGCAGGAAGGCGCACTTTCATTCTCAATTAGCTCAGTGAAATACATACATTACAGTGTTACTGAATGTATATGATGGGAAATAACCATATTGCAATGGAATTCTTCTATAACCTTTGGATCTCAGTGATTCTCTTCTGTAGAATGTTTCTCTTTAGTTTTAATATCCATTAAGGGAATAATCTAATACAATATTGTGCTGTCTGTTGAACTGATTTTGATAGGAATCTCATGTTTCACACCTACTGCACTCTCAGTAATTATTTTTAATGGTATGGAAACATTCCATAGAAAGATCATGTTTAAATATACCACATTTTCAGTGGTTTTTCCTCTTTAAAGGCAAAAGAACAGTGCTGTAGCTTACCTATCCATCATCCTCTGATATTCCACTTTAGATCTTTTTAGGAAATTCTGATTTTTAAGAATGAGAAACTCTGTCAGAAGTAAGTGACAGAAGAATTGCTGTTCACTTTGTAGTAGAAACTTATAGTTATCAGTTTTTAATGAGAGAGTAAAACCTAAATTTAAAATAAAACTCTATGTATATGAATAGCTACTAACTATTCTTTTCTTACTTTGTTCATCTTCCTTTTTTCCGTTCTTTCATTTGTTCTGGTAAAGTGTCATTGTAACTGTTGTTTTTGTGTTATTTTCCCCTTACAAGCATGTAGTTTTAGGAGATGTAATACATTTTTTATTTGAATATGCAAAAAATTGAGGAAATCTTCGATGCTTCAGAGTAATAAAATAGTAATAAGTAAAGTAATGGATTTTGTAACATTACATTCATAATGTCCAACATAAATTCATTTTTCCACTTCTGACCAAGGTGGGAGCAGAAAGTCGGACTTAGAACACAAACAAAATACCCCGCTATATATTTTTAAAATGTGAAACAAATTAGTTCACAGAGCCACCACAAGAACTAAGGAAAAACTGTTGCATACTACATTCTTACAGTGTGTCTGTTGTCAGCAGACAGGTGTCAGTTTAGGATCACTATTTATTATGTTCAGAAACCATACCATATATTTTATGTGTAACAAGCTATGCTTCTTGCAAAACAGAGACTTTACTTGGCACATCTACTTAAAATGTTTGCTTTCAAGCATTAAGCAGTGTGCACTGATTTTTGTCATAAAAGTACCTTGAAAGAGCAAAATATCTCACAATAACTCTCAGTAAATATGGTTGCGATATTACCCCAAACAAAGTCCAGAGACCAAATACAAAGCTTTCATATACAATAGCATTATATCACTGGCCCTTCTAAACCTGCAACTTATATTGACAAGTGGAATGGAATCTGTGACTTCCGTGCACTGGTAGCCACCTCACTTCAGTATATGGAAATGATGTACCCAACAATTTAGCAAAGAACTTTGTAAGATTTGAATTTTGTCACAGAAGCTGAACATATCACAGACCAAACATGAAAATAAACACACAATAAAAGTAAATGTGTGATTATAATATGCAAAACATATCCTAAAAATACAAGGAGATCTGTTATACTGCTCCCTTTGATACCAAAGATCTTGCATTGTTGTTCAGCTTATGAAATGAGGTTCTCCACAATGAACAATTTCTTGCAGAGTTCATTGATTTGAGAATAGATCAATGTTCCTGTGACTTGCCCTGTACTTGCAGTTACATGAGTTGGATACTTCAGTAGATCTCCACATCTTAGTTTGTCCACTTACTGTATGTTATGTAGTGTAAGAAGTATTCACTTGCTTCATTAGTTTATTTTTGTTTGTGACTCGCACACTGATATTGAATCCTTTTGCAGTTTCATGTGTCACATTAATGTGAGTCTTCTTCTCTTCTTACTGTTGAACATATAAAATTACTAATCCATATAAAATATATGGACACCTTCCTACTGTGTAAAACATTGTGATGTGCATATCTTTGCTATGATCATAGGGAATGGCTAAAAACAGATATATATTTAAAATAGCTTTAAAGTCAATGGTAGCCTGTGAATGCTTTTTACACGTTATGAAGTTCACTGCAATTCTCTTTCTGGTTTGAATAGGGTTTGTTTGTGTGTAACATATTTGCTTTAAATGTGTGTTGATTCAGTTTAAACATCAAATATTTTAACTTGTTCTTTCCTCCTGTTTTGTTCTCTTTTCCTTCAATTTTCTCTTATTTTGTTATTTGTCTCACACCCTTCCAAAATTGTTGGGTGAAATTTGTTCCAGTATTCTCAAGATAAAATACATTTGTATTAGCTAATTATGGTCAAGCTTTCACTTCACAAACAAATAAAAGCACTAATTGCTGATTTGTGCTGAAATTTCAGTATTGAGAAACTGTTTCATAATTCATGCATGCAGAGGGAAGAGCATTAATAAAGCATGTTCATATTATGAGAAACAGAATGTTTGTGTGGCTTCTGAGGCTTTGAGACAGTCTAAACATCATTCCTCCAATTTGTGCATCAATCTGACCATTAATATCAGCTACACATCAAGTTATCATAAATGTTTAATATCTTTCAATGAAGATATCTTTCTGAAAGAGGAGACCTGTAGCTTTTTTAAAAAGTAATTCTCCCATAAAAGTTAAACACATAACAGATTCCTTCAATTTATGGCAAATGATACAAACTCCATATGATTCTATATTTACCGCCATATAAATGCATTATTTCCATTAATCAAGCTTATGCCATTAATAACATCTTAACTTGCCTTAAATGATTAGAAATTCTTTATTTCTTATAAATCAGAGATTTAATGTTAGTTTTAGCCATTAAAATTTGTTTCAACATAAAAGTTTAGTTTACAAACAAATAATCTCAATGCATCCTAAAACCTAGACACATCAGCACTACACCTACAGCCGTACATCATCCACTGCTCTGAGTGTCACATATGATAATGCACAGGTACTGATTTTGAGAAGAAAACAGTGAAAAGCCACTTCTGGCATTCATAATTTAAGTTCTTTGTGGTTCCCCTAGGTCATTTAAAGGAAATTTTGGTATGATTCATTAAATGGGCTACTGTTACATCTATCACTCTTCCTCAGTCAACTGTTGAACATTCATTGTCTATAATGACTCTGATGTAAATGAGACAAACTCTAGTCTCCTATTCCTTTTTTCCTAAACTCATCTGAGCTACCCAAGCTCTCTGCTGTAAAGAAAAGGTTTCATTCTGGAAACATCCCTGACCCAGGCTGTGGCAAAGCCATGTCCCCACAGTATCCTTTCTTCCAGGAGTGCTAGTTCTGTAGGTTTGCAGGAGAGCTTCTGTGATGTTTGGAAGGTAGGAGATGAGGTACTGGCAGAAGAAAAACTGTGAGGATGGCTCGTGAGTCATGTTTGGGTAGCTCAGATGGTAAAGCACTTGCCTGTGAAAAGAAAAGGTCCCGAGTTCGAGTCTCAGTCTGGCACACAGTTTTAATCTGCCAAGAAGTTTAATTTGTTTTTTTTTTTACATCTGTTTGTTTGTTTTTCATTCTTGTTCCTGTTAGTTTCCACTGTTTCTTTGCTCTTTCACTCTCATTTTCTTTCACCACCTTCATAGCCATTAATTCCAGCATTTGTTAGAGGCTACTAAAACTTCACGAAAATCACTTCTTCAGGATGTGGTAGAATGATGTTATAGTATTGTAGTAAATATTCTTTCCCAGTGATAACTGCCCAATATGTAGCAACTGTAATGATGCATTACTGTTTAAGACTACATTACCTTTGATTGGATGTGAGTAATTTCATGTCATCCTGGAAATTGTACACCAGCTCATCAAAATAGTGTTTTACGTTTAGAATACAATCCAGCTCACACTTCTGTAAGCATTTCAAGATAATCATTAACTTTTGCAATACTCTCGCCAGTAAAATGTAAAGACATGACAAATAGCTGACCAATACAGTGAGAGAGAACCACTGGTGTATCATTTTACATGTGGTTATTATATTATGGAAACAATAACTCATTTTTGTGTATGAAAAAAGTAATCTTATACTACCAATAATATTTCCTGTGCAAAATAGAGAAGCCTTCCATTATGTTTTGTTTTGAATTGCAAATTCAACAAAGTTACCTCCCATCTACAGTGTTTAGGATTTTCTCTCGCTTGCTCTTGTTCACTCTATCTGTCTGTTCATCTCTCTGTCTTTATCTGTGATTCTTATTGTCCTCTGTAGAATGATTGTTTGGACTAGAAACATATCCTTTTGTCCTCTTATAATTAACTTTAATATACAGACTTAATGGAATGGCCTGATTGCAATTTTTTTCCAGAAATAGTGAAGTCAGCTTTTGATTAGGCAAAATATTCATAAGTGAACAACTATGGTAACTTATTGTGAAAAAGAGACAGTCTTTTGTCAGTAAAGAGTGATAAAGAAGTGTAGCCCATGATGCGTGAATACTCGGACTTTATTCATACAGTATTTGAGGATGAGAGCACTTTCTGACTTGAAACAAACTTTACACATAATTTAAAACCCCTATGAAACTTTTTCTTGCTGACAACCCCCACAAAAAGATGAAAGGAAAGAAAAGTATTACTTACTACATTTTTGCTGTTCCTGCAGTAAAGCTGCCATATCAGTCATGGTGTTTTACTTTATTTCTTCTTTTCTACTAACTGTATTCACAACACATTTTGCAGACAGTATTCACATATACCACTAAATGTACCTGCAAAATTGTATAATTGTATAACACATGGTTCAGGAGATATAAGATCATAAACATTGAGATACGTGAAAATGAAATTGCAGGGCTAAGTTTGTTAGAGATGCAGGTGAACTGTGTGTACAAATATACATGGAATATTTTTAATCTATGTGAAATGCATGTGACATGTGCATATGCGAGCAGATCTAAGGGTAGAAAACTCCTTAAATCATTAGATTCATTTGGTACACATACAACTTACTATCTGGAAAGAAATATTGTGGGCGTAAGAACCAGCAACCTGCTATAGGGGTAGGAGAGATAACATGGAAAAGAAGGGGGTAGGAGATGGGCAGACGTAGAGGGGAAAGGAGGAGATGGACGTAGATGGGGTGAGGAGGAGATGGACAGACTGAGGAGGAGGGGGAACAGATAGGAAGGGAAAAGGAGAAGATGGATAGAGAGAGGGGAGAAGAGGAGATGGACAGAGAAAGGAAAGAGGAGGAGATGAACAGATTGCAGGAGGAGTAAGAAGTGAACAGGGAGAGGGAGGAGAGAGAGATTGAGGGAGAGTGAGGGAGGAAGAGAATGGCAGAAAGTGAGGGAAGAAGAGATTGACAGAGAGAGAGGGGAGGGAGACATGGGCAGAGAGAGGAGGAGGAGATGAGCAGAGAGGGGGAAGGAGGAGATGGACTAATAGAAGATTGGAATAAATACACTGTAAGACAAAAAAGAAAAAAAACACCACACCATGATGGAATTATTCAAATGGAACAGAAATCAGTAGATGTGATTTACAAGTGTAGACAAACAAATGATTACAGTTGCAGAAAAATGGGATGATTGATTCAAGAGAAGGAGCTTCACAAATTGAACAAGTTCAAAAATGCATCGGTCCACTTCTGGTCTTTATGCTGGTAGTTATTCAGCTTGGCATTGATTGATAGAGTTGTTGGATGTTCTCCTGTGGTATGTCATGACAAATTCTAATTAGTGTGTTATATCATTAAAATCCAGAGATAGTTGAAGAGCCCTGCTCGTAATGCTCCAAACATTCTCAGCAGATGAGAGATTCAGTGACCTCGCTGGCCAAGGTATGGTTTGGCAAGCGTGAAGACAAGTGCTAGAATCTCTCGCCATGTGCAGACAGGCATTATCTTGCTGAAATGTAAGCCCCAGATGGCATGCCATGAAGGGCAACAAAATGGGGCTTAGAATATTGTTCATGTACCTCTGTGCTGTTAGACTGCCATAGATGATAACCAAACGGGTCTAGCTATGAAAAGAAATGATACTGCAGACCATCACTCCTGGATGTCTGGCCATATGGTAGGTGACAGTCACATTGATATCCCACCGCTGTCTGGGATATCTCCAGACAGGTCCTTGGCCTGGAATCTCATTTACTGGTGTAGAACTGCCTTCAGCGATGAGTCCTACTTCGAACTGAGTCCCAGTGACCAGCAAAGACGTGTCTGGAGATGCCCCGGATAATGGTGGGATACTTGCCTGACTGTTCCCTGCCATACGGTCTGACAGCCAGGAGTGATGGTTTGGGGTGCCATTTCTTTTCATAGCAGGACCCCTTTGGTTGTCATTCGCATCTCCCTTTCACCACAGTGGCATGTTGACGATATTCTACACCCTGTTTTGTTGTCCTTTATGGGAAGCCATCCTGGGCTTACATTTCAGCATGACTGCACATAGCGAGAGTTTCTATTGCTTGTCCTGATGCTTCCCAAACCATATCTTGGCCAGCAAGTTTTCCAGATCTCTCTCCAACTGAAAACATTTGGAGCATTATGAGCAGAGTCCTCCAACCAGCTCAGGATTTTGACAATCTAACGCACCCACTGGACAGAATTAGGCATGGTATCCCTCAGGAGGACATCCAACAATTCTATCAATCAGTGCTAAGCCAAAAAAACTGCTTGTATAAGGGCAAGAGGTAGACCAACATGTTATTGACTTGCTCAATTTGTCAAGTTCCTTCTCTTGAATAAATCATCCAGTTTTTCAGAAATTGTAATCAATATATAATCTATATATTACATCACATCTACCATTTTCTGTTCCATTCAAATAATTAGTCTGTGGTGCATAATTTTTTTGTATTAGAGAGTACATACCCAAGCAGTACCTGGTGCTGAGCTAGTTCTTATCAAAACACAGTTCATAAGTGGGGTGCTCCTAGATTGTAGCATTAATTTCAGGCAGTTTATGACATAAAATGAATCTATTCACCTCTAATTCATCCCCATCATTTTCTCCTAATGAAACTAGCACTTTGTTACATAATACACTATTGATAAATATATCTTTTGTTTCATATGGAAGTCTGATGTGCTCTGTAGGCTACTGTTGACAGTTGTTTTTGAAATTCGAGTGAAATTAGTCTGTTGTCAATTGTTTTCATCACTATTGCAAGTGTCCTGGAGGGGGGGGGGGGGGGGGGGGGAATAATGGTGCATTTCATCTTCTGTATTGAGAACCAGAGTCTAATAAAAGTTACACCTTCATTTTTCTAATTTAATGTTTCCTCATGGGCTACCTTTCTCCACAATACATTACAGTACCCACTAGTGGCTACTAAGAAATGAATGTTAACAAAAAGTATCTTGTCATTTATCGCAGAGGGTGTTCCACTCAACAATTGACTTTATACTCTCCTACTTCTGTCTCTGTGGCCCTCTTCATAGAAGCACCAACAGCTACATGGTATTCTACGTATTTTTCTCTTTCTGAAGACTGCCATCCACTTTTGACATTCCTTATAAATTTCTGCATCTTCCTTCTGGGTTGTGGTAATATTCTGTTGCAAGATTTTTCCTATGCTTCCTATGTTTCCTATGCTTCCTATGTTTTAATGAAACATAAAAAATCTTTTCATTTCCCAGCTAGCTGAATGGCTCTAGGTCCTCTTTGTGACATCTATAGTACCCTTATTATGCACTTCTGATCACAGGACTAATGAGATATTTTTTTCTTCTCAAAACGACTTTCCTCAACACTACAACAATAACTAGCTTTCCTCAACAATATAACAATGACTTCTGGTACTCATTCTAAGAGATGTATTGCATTACAAATATGCATTATGCTAGTATCTTTCTATATTACCTCTGCCAGTCTTGCACTACTGTTGTTTCTGGGTTGACTTCTTTTCTTCCTTGCTGGAGGTCTTCATGCCTACTGTTTCTGAGGTATTCTATCATCATCCACACATCTCATATGGCAAGATGATTTTAGCTGTTTATCTTCTTTTCACTGCATTAACGTTGTATCTGTTTCCATCATGTCCATTGTTGTGCCTTTCCAACACATTCTCCAATACTTCATTACTATTTTGTGGAGTGTTTCTTACATGTTCTTGGTCAGTGTCCACATTTATGTCTCATTTTTCACAATGCTTTCCACAAAAGTCTTGAACAGTCATTTGTGTCTAGCTGTTTTGGTCATAGCTCCAGCTGAATCATTGTCACTGCTTAATCTACATGAAGTGTTGGACACAGTGTTTGACACTGAGCAGATTAATCCATATTTGTAACAGTGTGGCTCACAGGCAGAAAACATATGTGCTCGTCTCAACTATTAACCACCAAATGTCCTTCACACTTGTGCAAAGGTTTTATTTCCTTTTCTGTATGTTAGCACCAAATTGGATACAGTGTTAATACAACAGCCATAAACATTTCACATTTTCACTAATGTATCAGGTTTTGGTATTCAATGAACCTATGGTTTTTCCTTCGCAAAACTTATTACTTTCCCACGCTCGGTAAATTGTTGCTGTCCCCTGACTGTCTCATTATGTTACACAATGATACATCATATGTATATTTCAGCCACATAACTAAGTTTACTGAGGTAAACCTTAATTCCTTGACCACTGAGTGCTATTTTTACTGAATGAGATAGAGAAAAAAAGTTTCACTACCATATGGATAACAAATGAATGGCTACAGTGTGACACAGGGGCTAATAAATAACTATAAATAACTAAAACTTCTTTCACCTGAATTATTGAAATCTTTGTTTTATCTAATATCTTCACCTTTAGTAATAAATGGGTTCCCACTTACCTCACTGAAGCTCAACATAAAAAGGCAGAAGCTTCTCAACCTCTTGTAAAATTATTATTAAGGTGGGAATTCAAAAGTACAAAAATGCTAGCACAGGTGTTCTTCAGTTTATATCTGACAACTGTTTGAACATCAAGAGTGATCAGTCTTGCATATTTTATTAAGAGTGTTTAACTAAACGAATAAATATTAGTGAAAAAGGAAATAAAACTATACAAGAGTGGCCGCATTTTGTTTGGAAGTCATAGCAAGCAACACAATGTCCATATCAATTTTCTTGTAATTACCAATGGTAACAGGGGACAAAGGTAATAAAAGAACTAAATGCTGCCATGGACGGAGGAGCACTTTTTAATGCTGAGTTTACCACTGGCCTAATTTCAAACTTTTCTGTTCCCGGCTGATGTCTCTGTCCATATTCAAAAATATTACAGGTTTGAGATAGTTCATTCTTTGTTTATTATACTAAATATTTGGTAGCACTGATGTCACACACATTCTGTATTCTATTGATATGCATATATGCGTCTCTTGTACCTACCTATTTTATTGTAACAGAGAATTGGAAATCAATAATAATTACAGAATGAATACATAGAAATATTACTAGAGTCAACAGAAATTTCATTAAAAATATATTGTAAAATTTCCAAAAACATACATTACATCAGCTAGTACATGTTAAACACTATGGTGATGAGGAAGCACTCTATTTTACAGACAGTGTTGTCATTCTGTATTTTCATTCCAATCTATTTACTTCATGTTTCTCTTATATTGATTTAATCCAAATATACATTTTTCTGAAATATAAGCACCATAAAACATTGCCCTATCTTTCTTTCTTCCTGTCTGGTTACAAAACTAGACAATAATGTAATAAACTATCAAAATGGTATATCCCATAAAATGTTTCATTCTTTCACACAAGAAAAAAACATATGTTAGATGTCAATTACAGTTTATTACAGTCACTGTTGAGTTCCTTAAACACTTATTTGACTCCTATATTCTGAGAGTAAAATATGTTTTACTCTTAATTTCTAGCATGGAGCTAAATGTGAGCAGAAAGCTACTTTTGTTTGTTTCTGGTTCATTATAGAACATTTTTAATTTTATAAATAATTTTTCTGTATATGGCGTAACAAATGAGAGAAGAATTTCTAATCAAGGTAATCACTTGTATAGCATTGGTTTTCACCTCTGGTACTCTTCCAAATATAAAATGATACATATTGTGCTGACAATATTACTGCACTGCTTACATTTCTCTATGACATTTGTTTAACTTTCTCTGTGTAAAGTGATTCAACGCATATATAATAGAGGTATCAAATCACTGAGATTTTTGTTAATTTTCCGTAATTTCCCCCTTAATGTATATTATTTTCCAGGGTAAATCAGATTGATTCAGTGTGTTATATTTACGCATGCCTATCTCTAAGCAAGCATGTTATGTGTGTATGTTGTGTGTCCATGTCCAAATTCAGATGTGGGTGTTTCTCTAAATGTGCTACACATGGCTGTTTCTATGCTGCACATGCCCACTTGCTATGCTCTGTGTTTCTCTGTTTACAGCTCTGTTTCTCTATCCTTTTTGCACAGATGTTATGTAAATGTGTAAGTGTACAGTAGTTTTAATGTGGTAAAGAGTAATTTATGTTAATGTATGCTATCTTCCCTTTTTGTGTTTGTTCCCTGCTGTGTGTAAGTAAGTTAGATGAAAATTGCAGAATTGTTAAAGATAAAATATAGCTGTAAGTTTCAATATACTCAGGTATTGCAGGAAGATCTGTTTAATGTAGCCATGCCATAAGGCTGTTGTTATTAGATGTGTCAAGAAAAGTTAGGTTTTCTTAATTTAACATGTCAGTCAACAAGTTTTGTCCTTCAAAGTCTGTTGTTTCTTGTATCTGATAAACTGTACATTATTCTTGTATTAGGTTACCACACAGTTCATATGTGTTGTGAAATATAATTTACTATGATAGCTGCATGATGCACCAGAGGATTATTTTAGTAGTTACTAAAATAATGGCAAATAGTTTCAGAAATAAATCTCGACAGCAAAAAATGTTCAAAAGTGATGACTAGTACATTCTTACAATGAAATTAGTACATAGTCTGTACAATCTGTGACAAAGTGACAATTAACATCACGTGGTAAACCCAAATAAAAAAAGCACATAGTGTGATTGTCCCAGTAATTTACAAAACATTAAAACTAGAGAAAAATGTAAATTAAGTAAAGTGACCACTATTCCTGTACTCTGTAAGCTTGGGAGAGTTTGTACATCCAGTCACTGTTGCAATATTGATCATCTGCATCTCATGAATTCACATACTCTTACACACAGAAGCCCTACATTTTCGTTTTCATTTTTACATTTGTATACCATTGAAAAATAGTTTAAGCTGGCTGTATGTATATTTATAATTTTGTTTACTGTGGACAGAAAAGATTTAAAAAATTACGTAATTCTAGTTTTCAAAAACTGCCCTTATATTCAACTCTTGTACTTACACTTCCCATAAGATTCTCATAATCAAGTCTCTATCACTAACCTTCTTTCCAAGTGACCCCACAGTTGCCTGCTTAAAAACAGGATACAGAATTCAGCCATCTGAAGTTTTCTACAATTTCCCTTGTTATTCAGCCATTGATTAAGATTTTTACGTCACAAAATTTGAAAAATAAAATTCAATTTCCTAGTTACTGTGACTGAGGATCACAATGTAGAATTTCTCCTTCAAATTTATTGTCCTTTTCACACTAAGACATTTGTCACAGCAGATATTCAAGATAATTTTCAGTTATTCCATATGAGACCAGTCTTTTGGGGACATTGTCATGAAAGGTAAAATTTTCTGACTTATTAGGCTATGTTGTGTTACTCCTCATACTTTTCCAAAACTTGCCATTTTGACCCCTCTACTGGGATCTTCTTCAGGTGTCTCCAGATACCCAAACACTGTCAGAAATCACAGCTGTGGCCACACATAAAAGGCTGTTTTTCCACACATTTTTGAAGAAGTGGAATTATGGGGAAAAATCTTTTGACTGTCATTGGTGGGTCATTGTTAGTTAGTAGGTACTGAAAGCGGTCATTAAAAGAAAGGGGAAATATTATCAAAATATTATTACTGTTGTGTCACCAAGTTATTAATGTTCTGTGTGTACCATGGCTGGATTGTTATTTCTGTAATGGTAGGAAACCATGTAGCTGGAATCCTGTAGCCATCATCTATATTGAAATTGCAGACTTTTCTTCTATAAACATTACTTTTGTTTACTTGTATTCATGTTTTATTAAAATCCACATCCTGCTCACATTGTTCCTGGTGTTCCACAACCCAGCAACAGTATGCAAGAAATGTAAACAACCATCAGTAAGCCACCTTGGTGCAGAACAACTATAATATTTTCATAATATTTAAACCTCTCTTCCAATACTTACTATGAGTACCTGCCCAGTGACAATGGTCCAACAATCAGTAGCCTGAAGACCTTTACCCAAGAACTCTACACCTTCAAAGAAGTAGGAGCCTTTTATAAATAGATGCAACATGATTTTCAACAGTGTTCATCCCCCAAGGAACACCAGAAGACTCCTAAAGAAGATCTAAACAGATGGGTCAAAACAATAAATTTTGGAGACATTTGATAAGGAATGGATGCAGTCTAACTACTCAAAAGATGTTAGTTTCAGTAATACTGTTCAACTTTGTTATGAAATACCAGATTATATCAATCTTTTTCTAGAGTACATACATTCAGCCATTTAAAAAGCATTCTGCAATTAAATTTGTATTTCTTAAATATTAATTCAGATGTGGTATACAGCAAGTATTATGTTTAGCTGTAGTTTCCATCAGAAATAATATGACTAAAACATCAATGATTGAAACATCTCTTAGCACAGTAAACATAGACTTAGCATCCCTCCCCCCTTTCTTCTTCACCACACATATTTACACACACACAAATTGACACATTCTTCTTGTAGGAACTAACAAGCCAAAAAAATTATACACCAATTCCAAGAGAGCATTGCTGTTAAATGTCAGATGAGTCAGGATCTGCTTCTCCTGGTTAGAATCAAATTAATGAGTAATCTGTATGTTTCACAACAAGATGAATGTAACAGTCAGTAAGCTGTACTCAATTTAGATAAATCATAATATTGAAAATGTTTAGTGAACATGCTATTTAGTTCTTGAGGGTGAGAAACTACCAACAGTCAACCGATTCAATGTCTTTTTAAAAATTAAAATTAGTGTCAGTATGAAAATATTAGAACATTAAATTTTTTGATATATTAATCATGCTTATGTTTCAAAATTCGTTTTCCATCCTTGAAGCTCGTTTTCTTATCTCGGTTCTGTGAATAATAATAAAAAATAAAAAAATAAAAACTGACATCTTTCTGTCAACAAAATCGCCACAGAATGATATTGCTGACTGGGAAAGTTTCATCCAAAAACACACCAACAGTGATAATACTGGCCAAAGCCCCCACTAATTTCAGATCCACTTTTTACTGCATTAAATATGACACCTCTTCAGCATAGCAGGCCATATTCCTACAATGAAAGAGCTGACTTTTTTTTAAAATTGCATTGTGCATTTATTGATTCAGCTTTATCACACAGCACAAAGTTTAAAGTGGTATAGGACAGACAAGAAGAACATAACGTGACCTTCAGTACAATCAAACAAAGAAGTTAGGCTGTCTACATATTCCTACTATGTACATTTAGTATATCAGTCTAAATTTAAAAAACAGTTACTGTTTTTGCATATTCAGAAAGTTGTTCACGGGATAGGAATGGCGTTTTATTAAAATACCCTTAGTTTGGTCTTAAATACTGGCACTTGAGCATTCTTTATAGTGTGGTGCCATAATTAATTGCTTTTCTAGTATGATGATTTTCTGTAAAACTTATGTTGGTTATTGGACTATTTTTGGTGCACTAATTGTCTATACACTTCTTCATTTACTGAGTCACTTTCATGAGGTAGTCCATAGCGAATATTATTGTTCCATGGACAAATAAACACATAGAACGTAGAAAACCAAGCTGAGTAAAATATGTTTATACCATGAAGTGCATTTTCCAAGAATATAAGTCCTTAGAACTGGGTTAAATCTCCATGTCATAGATGGAGACAAATGGAGATATTGATGGTTAGCTCCAAATCTGTTGGTTGCTACCTGTATGTGTCATCTCTCCAGTCAAGCTGTCTGTCCTCTTACAGGGTAACTGCTGGAACTCCAAGCATTTCAGGCCTTCTACTCTTTATTAAGGATGTACACCCTTCCTCTATTATTTTTAATCAAACATTAACACTACAAATGTTATTTCAGTCTTAAATGGAAGCTATGTACTTATTATATACACTCCTGGAAATGGAAAAAAGAACACATTGACACCGGTGTGTCAGACCCACCATACTTGCTCCGGACACTGCGAGAGGGCTGTACAAGCAATGATCACACGCACGGCACAGAGGACACACCAGGAACCGCGGTGTTGGCCGTCGAATGGCGCTAGCTGCGCAGCATTTGTGCACCGCCGCCGTCAGTGTCAGCCAGTTTGCCGTGGCATACGGAGCTCCATCACAGTCTTTAACACTGGTAGCATGCCGCGACAGCGTGGACGTGAACCGTATGTGCAGTTGCCGGACTTTGAGCGAGGGCGTATAGTGGGCATGCGGGAGGCCGGGTGGACGTACCGCCGAATTGCTCAACACGTGGGGCGTGAGGTCTCCACAGTACATCGATGTTGTCGCCAGTGGTCGGCGGAAGGTGCACGTGCCCGTCGACCTGGGACCGGACCGCAGCGACGCACGGATGAACGCCAAGACCGTAGGATCCTACGCAGTGCCGTAGGGGACCGCACCGCCACTTCCCAGCAAATTAGGGACACTGTTGCTCCTGGGGTATCGGCGAGGACCATTCGCAACCGTCTCCATGAAGCTGGGCTACGGTCCTGCACACCGTTAGGCCGTCTTCTGCTCACGCCCCAACATCGTGCAGCCCCCCTCCAGTGGTGTCGCGACAGGCGTGAATGGAGGGACGAATGGAGACGTGTCGTCTTCAGCGATGAGAGTCGCTTCTGCCTTGGTGCCAACGATGGTGTATGCGTGTTTGGCGCCGTGCAGGTGAGCGCCACAATCAGGACTGCATACGACCGAGGCACACAGGGCCAACACCCGGCATCATGGTGTGGGGAGCAATCTCCTACACTGGCCGTACACCACTGGTGATCGTCGAGGGGACACTGAATAGTGGACGGTACATCCAAACCGTCATCGAACCCATCGTTCTACCATTCCTAGACCGGCAAGGGAACTTGCTGTTCCAACAGGACAATGCACGTCCGCATGTATCCCGTGCCACCCAACGTGCTCTAGAAGGTGTAAGTCAACCACCCTGGCCAGCAAGATCTCCGGATCTGTCCCCCATTGAGCATGTTTGGGACTGGATGAAGCGTCGTCTCACGCGGTCTGCACGTCCAGCACGAACGCTGGTCCAACTGAGGCGCCAGGTGGAAATGGCATGGCAAGCCGTTCCACAGGACTACATCCAGCATCTCTACGATCGTCTCCATGGGAGAATAGCAGCCTGCATTGCTGCGAAAGGTGGATATACACTGTACTAGTGCCGACATTGTGCATGCTCTGTTGCCTGTGTCTATGTGCCTGTGGTTCTGTCAGTGTGATCATGTGATGTATCTGACCCCAGGAATGTGTCAATAAAGTTTCCCCTACCTGGGACAATGAATTCACGGTGTTCTTATTTCAATTTCCAGGAGTGTATATACAGATTGTATATGCCAGGAGAACTAGTCTTTGGTACTAGATTAACTGGACAAAACGTTAACAATACACGGAAAAGGATAGAATGCTACTAATGGTAAAGATGACATGTTGAGCTGGAGACAGGCATAACAAAAAAAAAGTCTTACGCATTTAGCTTTTGGCCAAAGCTTTCTTCAGAAAAACAAACACACCTATTCATTCACTCAAGCAAGCACATCTCATGCAGACACGGCCACCATCTCCAGCAGCTCGAAACCAGTCCAAGCTGCCAGAAATGGCAGTTGTGTGTGTGAGGTGTGCTTGTTTGTGTGTATGATTGTGTATGTGTGTTTCTGTTACCTTTTCTGAAGAAGGCTTTGGCCTGTATATCACTCTTTTTGTTGCACCTGTCTGCAAGTCAAGGTGTCATATTTACAGTGATTAGTAATGTATCTTTTTACTTATGTTATTGGTATTCCAACATGGAGTTTCCATTGTTTCAACAAAATGTTAGCCACTTCCTTAAAAGACCACACTGGTCCCTGTCTAGCATTGTAAATTGTTTAGGGCTAGTACCAGGCAGTCATGTGACCCTCTACCACCGTAAGCCATGCCAGTGAAGTGTTGTGTATATGCCAGTCAGTTATATCGAATCAGCACAGTGAAATGGATTGAACATGAAGATATGACAGAAATTAACCATCATATTTGAGTATTCCCATGACCTCCCATGATTAGTTGATGTATCAATATTGACTGTATCTAGGATACCAATGTGTGATGAAATGACAGGTACTGGAGGTGAGTCTCATATCGTCTCAGTGACATCTGGTTTAAAACCTGACACCAACTGCAGCTGCCAGTGAATTCAGAGCCATCTCAACCAGTTTCCAAGCAAACATTGTGAAGGTAACTCCATGAAATGAACATTTGGAATTGCAAACCTTGCAAAAGGCCATTGCTCACAGCAGCTGATAAAGCTACATGTCTTGAGTGGGCCGTATAACAACAGAAGCTGGACAATAGCTGACTGGAGCTGCATTCTAATCTCTGACAAGCTGCAATTTTGCGTTTCTTCACATGATGCAAGGCATCAAGTGCACTAACAGCCAGATGAGGCATTTGACCCTCAGTGTGTAACATTCACAGGGATGCCTGCATACATTTCTGGCATGAGAAACACTCAGGCACCCTATCACATTTCAACTGGCTCCCTAAATCACCCTATCTTATTCGCACAGAAAATATCTGGGATTGTTCAGATCAGCAGGTGAAATGTAGCAATAAACATCCCCACAACTTTACAGTTCTGTGGGATCTAATCACCAATGAGTGACTTCAGCTGGATATAGCTTACCTGAAGGAACTTTTGGACTCTCTTTCTAGTCAAATTGAGCCCATTATCAAGGCTAAAGTTGGTGTTCCATGATATTAGCTTCATATCCCCTGCAGTTTACTAAATTTTTGTTTGGTGTGCTTCCTTAAAACATGTAGGTTTTCTCTGATTTTGCCGATAGCACATCATATGACACAAGGAATAAATTTTAAAACTGAATATTGAATGAATAAGTGCAAATAAGTCTTTCTGGTCAAACATTGAAAATGCAGCTATAAGTCCACATCTGAATTAGCCAGTTGTGTTTAATGCATACAAGAAAGCAGAAATAAGTTGTCTGTACTCTAAACAGAGATAGAAAATTTCTAGTGCATCTTGTACAGATATTGAACTTCTAAAATGTAATTTTAAGCAATTAATGCATAATGACATGACAGATGTCGTAGACATGAATGATGCAGTTGGTGTACAGAACAGAAAGAGATTGAAATACAAGGTGCTAGATTTATAATGAGGTGCTGGATTTATAATGATGCAAACAGTGTTGCTAAGACCAAAGGAGAAGAAAATTCTGTTTAAAAACATAGCCTAATGCCTTTTTATTGCAGAACAACATCCACTGATAAGTTGGGAACATGTTCGTTTTCATTCTTCTTTCATACACACGGTTTCAAAATACTGTTTCCAAATGAGTTCAACCCAGTTCAGTACAAGTTTGTGAATGGTACTGCATAGACTACATTAGGCTTTGTAGTAACCCAAAAAGGAATTTAAAAATTGTATTAAATGTGTAAGTAGTGTAATTCCACATAAAATCTTGCACCAATAGTTGGTGTTACATAACTAAAACATTTTTTTTTTAATTTCTTTATTGAGAAATTCTGGTAGTTTCCACAATGGTGAGTAAGGTGGTTATGATACAACCAACATGAAAAAGATCATTTCATCACACCCACCATTGGTATCCTAGATAGCTCATTTTGCTTTAGACTGGCACAGCTGGCACCTGTTTCCCATGTAAAACTCACTCAGTTTTTGGCCTGACTTTGCACACATGTATGTCTCTTGACAATCTTTTCATTCATATATGATCAAAGGGCTGCTAATTTGAAACTGGAGGGATTTAGGGCATGTGTTTATATATGGTTTTCTTCTCATTTTAGAGCCAAGAAAATACTTTCAGGTCTGAATCATAGTTTGTCATAAATATCTTTTTCACAAGTAGCTGCACTTGAAAGAGGTGGAATCACTGCCTAGCCATCTGGATTTCTGTTCTCTGCATTTTCCCTAAATTTTACATAGAACACACTGGGTTAGTTCCTTTCAAAAGAATGCTACCCTTGTCTAATCTGAGCTTTTGCTCCCTGTGCAATGACCTTGTAATCCACCGGTCATTAAACCTTAATCTACCTTTCTTTTCCTTTTTAATCAATAGGGTTTTAGTGCAATTATGTGGTTGCTCAGATAATGACAGATACACTGCTATGCTTCACCACTGGTATGAACTAGTTTCACATTGTTTGGTCATTCATGTCTGCTCAGAAATTGGATATGATGTTGAAAATGCTGTGAAGGGTAGATTTTCAGATCCAGTGACACCTTCCAGTGATTGGTATTCCTCAGTCTGAGAGTGTTACACTCCTCTTTTCCTCTGCTTGCCTCAGTGGCTGTCTGATAATGTGAATTACAATTGTAGCTCATCCATAGACATTCTTAATGCAGTTGTTTCTTCATTGTTGATTGTTGATTTTTTAAACACAAAAAGTTAGTTTTCCAGTAACATTTGAAGCACTTGTTTCCATTTTGACAATCATTTTAGTAGCCTTCTCTCTCTCTCTCTCTCTCTCTCTCTTTATCTGTCTATCTCTTTATCTCCCTTCCCCCTTCCCCCTTCCTCCCTCGCTCCCTCCCCCCTTTTCTCTCAGCTTCCACTTTCTTCCCAACATGTCATTGTTATAAGTTTATTCATGCGCTCATGATCATGGGTACACTACCACAAAATACTCCTAATACAGTTACACAGTTTACCACAGGTTGATCAAATAGGTGAGCATTACCACCTTTTTAAACTCTTTATATGATTCATTGTTAGTTGAACAGGATGTCATCATCAGACACAATTCAATAAGAATCTAATTACATGAAAAAATAATGTCACATTTTATCCAATACAAACTCAAGAATGGCACCAATTTTAATAACTCGTACACTGTAATGTTGATATGATAATCAAAAATCCTAGATGGGATACAGACAATGAAGAGAGTAACATAACAACTCAACATATAGCTAAGGTTTAAAGTGCTTCATGTGCATAAAGAAGATGTGAAACTTGTAGCTCTGATGGTTCCGCGTGTTTGTTCATCCCGTGTAACATATGTGTGAAATTTAATGTATCTGATAGCACAGTAGATTCAGCTGTCACATACATAATCCATCTTAATTTAGGTTTGTGCAGTGTTAACAATATTGAAAACTACTCAATTCTACCAAAAGTTTGGTTATGCACAACAGTTGCACAGCATTTCACTTTACAAATAACTTTACTGACATATTTGGATAAAATAAAGATAAAGTTCACTGTTTTTCTGATGCTTCACTGACTGTAATCCTGGAGCCTTGGACATACTAAAAGCATGGCCATAATTCTATAACTATGTGTATTATTTGTCTTGCTTTGCTTTTGAAATATGTAGTTGGAATTGTGCTTATAGATGTTCTGAGGTCGATCTGACATTTTAGTTTTTGTAGCTAAATGTTTATATTCTAGATTAGCATCTACCTATCTCATCTCTTGATATGATTCAGTATGATACAATACAAATATTAACAGCTGCATATCTTATAGGTCTGCAGCAACACAGTTCTGTGACATCCATAGCTTCCTCAAGTCTTAGTGGAAGTGCATCTGCCAGTTTCTACCAGCAAGCATCTGGCCCCAACCACACTCAACACAGTCCAACAAAATATCCTGAAAATGGGCATGACACACTGTCTGATTTTGTTACCTTTGTGTGTCAAGAAGCTGAAAATACGCAACAAGGGAGTCAGGTTGGTTTTTGCGGTGCTAAATTTTTGGCTTAATAACTAAAATAGTATTTATCAGATTACCATATTTATTAAAAACTGTAGTAAATGATTCATAATGTTTTTATTGAATTACAAATCCGAATAATAACAAAAAGGCTGGGTGTACATCTTCAGAGATAATATAGAAAATTAAATTTATACCAAAGAGCAGAATAACAAACATATAGAAAGTTTGTAATTTATTAATTAAGGAAATCTTAATTAATATGTTACAAGTATAGGAACACTACATTGGAGTAATGTATACAGAAAGTTGATTTACTATAGTGATATGAAAAAACAATAAATGAGCTAAATTATCAAACAATAAAACAAAATTTGTGGAGTATGTCAAGAAATATTTTAGTTTGGTGTTGATATGATTTACTTATTGTTCAAAATTTCTAATTATTTGACTTGTTCCTCATATGACAACTTGCTATTTTTTTTTTTTTTTTTTCGTGTATAAATATAACTTTTCTGTGTGAAGATGCATTTCAAAATTTGTTACTGTCTCTTATCTATACCGTAAAGGCAAATAATGTTTTATATACTAGTACTAAAGTATTCTCTGTTTCACAACTGTCTCTTCAATTTATGACAATATTCAATAGATGAGCTATTATTGAGAATAGTGGATAAAATCCAAAGTAGAGTCTCATTCTTAGTAAATGTTCATTATACATGTTTTCTCAATAATAACATACAATTTGAATTATCAGAAACATTATGAAGTGTAGCCAGATTTTTCATTTGTGTGTGTGTGTGTGTGTGTGTGTGTGTGTGTGTGTGTGTGTGTGTGTGTGTGTGTGTGTGAAGAGAAAGAAAGGAAGAAAGAAAGAGAGAGAGAGAGAGAGAGAGATTGATTATATTCAATAAATACATTAAAATTAATAGTAGCTATGTTTGCTTAGGAAAAACAGCCTCTAACTCATTAAATGCTAGAAAACACTTTCTATATAATTTATGGTCAAAATTTCCTCATTGGCAAAGAATTCCTATATTTCTCAAAATAATTCTGCGTAAATCCTTGAGGGGAGCTATTTGCTTGAAGACTAGGCAGTTACTTGTTTCCGAATACACAATAATATCAAATAAGCATGATATATTCTGGCCATTTGTGGTGTAGTGGCATTATTCTTGTATCATATAATGACTCACCAGCTTTGAAAGACACATAAACAGTCAAGATTATTTAGCTTCTCTGAATTCTCCATAAGTTCCACCACATAGTTACATTCAACTTAAATAGTCATCTAGAAGTTACTTGGTACTGTTAACCTTTTATTCATTCAAAACTGACATAATATTCCAGAAAATTAACTGTGTGCGCCCTTTTTTGTGTATTGCAATCTATCTGATTTTATAATTGGGATGTTTGTTGCAGTCTCAGCCAGGTCCATCAAGGAGTCCATCAAAACTGTCTCAATACTACCCTAGCTCAATGCTGCCACCCCCACCTCCCCCACCCATGGCTCGACCTGTGGCAATCATTCGATCTACAGGTAAACTTCTATTTGGATTTTTTCTTCTTTGCCACAGTGGTACAATAGTTTTCATATTTTTCGTAGTGAAAAGATATTGAAACATTTTTTTCTTGTTGTGAGCTGTTACATCATTTTATTTACTATGATATTAAAGTTAACTTTCTTTCCCTACTCACAAAAGTAGAGCATGAAATGGTGTTCATCTGTTAATTAAATTACTGTGAAAAGTTTCAAAAACATCTTTTTATTGTCCAGTTTTTTGGATCACAGAGTGGAGTAGCTGAAAACATGATCAGGCATTAAATAAGAATATTATTACTGTGTTTTAATTTTCTTGACAAGACATAGTTGGTAAATGTTTCCATAGAAACAAAAACTTAAATTTATAAATCAAAAGCAGCAATAATTTATTTGTCCAAAACTGCTTTATGTAGGCACTGAATTTCCAACTTATAGTGTGAAAACAAGTAATATTATAACTGATAATCATTGCATGTTTAATATTATATAGTGACTACAGTTATGTTTTATCTCTGAGACTGATGATATTTTCTCATTATTGTATTAATGCTCTCACAGAATGAGCTGTTCAAATGCAAGTTTATTGTAATGTGTGCGTGAGTGAGAGAGAGAGAGAGAGTAGAGAGAGAGAGAGAGAGAGAGAGAGAGAGAGAGAGAGAGAGAGAGAGAGAGAGAATGAATTTGTTTTCAAGCACTGTGTTTAGTGTTCAGGATCTTGGTTGATAGAATGTGCTATCATCTTTGAAACCACTTGTATACTATATGATTTTTGTTTTCATGATTTCTGACACAATGCAAAGCATTTCACAGTTTATGAATGGGGAAAATTTGGCATTCGCAGGATACCTTGTAAAAATGTAGAAAGTTCATATCATTTAGAGTCTGATACATACAGAAGAAGAAGAAACAATTTAAAAATGTAAACAGCCAATTTTTTAGGTCTAAGTTGCTTATACCATTGGGATTAAGAGAATAAGTCAAGTTTGCCTGTCAATCATATTCATCAAATTACAACAAACTGTCAGTAAATATCCGTACTACTTCTTTTAACTGGTAATATTTCATATGGAAATTGCTAAAACTTCATATTATGCAGAATTTAAATTCAGCACTTCGTGTAATCACATAGTTATCGTGAATGAAAATGATATAAGTTAACATATTCCTCTCTTACAACAATTAAAAACTTTGGAATAAGTCAAATAGCTATAATTTCTATTTATCTGAAGCTAACTGTTCATGTTGCAATAATCTTCAAAGCAAACAAAGTTAATAAGGATGGTGTAGTATTTTATGTGAGGTTGTGTTGGTTGTGGAATTTCTGGAGAGAGAAATTTTTAAGACCCACAAAGCATAAAATATCCAAAAGCATTATAATTTGAATATAGTAACTTGTATTATTGTAACAACTGGAACATAATGGCTGTTTCAAATAAGAAGTGTGTAGATGTGACTGGTATTAGAAATTACTGCCAGTTCAGATTCATAAATCCTGTATGTTCATATCTCCTACTACAAAACTATAATTTCCTTCTCTCTCATCAGTACATTGCTTTTATTTTTAAACTCTCATCTATACCATCATGTCTTCTCCATCAGTTTCTGTAACAAATTTTTCATTTAATCCTATGATTGTTTTATTTTAGTCTCCTGATTGTTCCTCTTTCAAATCATTTCTTTTCCTTGCCAAAGTTTGCTATTTTTATTTATACATCAATTCCTATTTATTATCTTTTGGCTCTCTTGTACATTCTTGTTGTTCATCAGCTACAGCCTGTACTCCTCCTTTTGTCCTACATTTTACTTTTAGTATTCTTTTTTTTTTTAACTGGCTGATAGATTAGAGGTAAAGATCACATTTGTGTCTTTTTTTCATAAAACTACATTGAAGAAATATAGTAAGCCTTCATCTTCAATGAATTCATTAATTGTTCAAGACCTTGTTCACTTAGTAAACAATTTTGCCTTACAATTCGTTTCAGCTCATCTAATCATAATGTGAAATATACCTTATTTTTCTATTTCTCTGAAGCTAGAAACTTAGAAACAATTTATTTTTATTGTAAATGCATCCTGTACTTGTTGACTTTATCAATGAAATATTTCAAATGTACAGGGTGGAGCTGCAACCTATTTAAATTGTCACTGCAGAAAAAGTTGTGGAATGATACCTTATTTTTCAGCGTAATGACATGTATATAATATGCTTTATGGAAATATGGTCTGTATAATTATACGGTTGTCATTCTGGTTAGATATTTGTGTTCTCTCATGAGTTGTACAAATTTTCTTTTGAAGCAACAAAACAGTTATGATTTGTTGCTGTACATTTACTTTCATTTTAGTTCATTACCTACCTATAAGCTTTATTCTAATTGCATAAATCCTCTGAAAATGTCATTATGTTCATAGTAAGACAAATGTGGTATACAAGTATATGAAATTGACAAGGCTGATACTGCTTCAATCCACATAGTCTAATAAACGTTTTGCTGCAATAGTATTTTTAAAAACACTTAACCTTTCTTGGTTATTTATTAGTTTCTGTCTTCTTAATATTATGGTTTGTACATTTTCTGAAATGAGTAAAATGAACCAGTAGATACTTCGCATACTACTCAGAGTAATTTTTTTTCTTAACTCATGAAATATTTTTATTAAGTCATACGTGGACATCATGCAGATTGTGTCAGATGAGAAAAGAATTCTCACCCATTGTATGAAAAAGTTATTCACAAAATTCTTGCCGTGAAGTTTCACTATAGTAGACTAGTACATATTTTCACGGACTGTAACAGTGTCCCAAGAGATTGTGCATTGTGTGTCATATATTTGTAAACTAATATATCAGGATAGAATAGCTCTAAACAGATTCAAGACACTCCATACCATGAGCCATTTTTAGACAAGAGAACTGTAGAACAAGAATCGCTGTTGCATTAAGTGAGAGATGCTGCAGTGATACATTGTGGGGGGACTGAGTTCCCCACTTTAACTTAGACTTTTGTAAGGTTATACAAACTACTTTGAAGTCAAGTTAGGGTTTTTTTCATCAGTCAACTGATTTTGTACTTCTTCCATCTCTAACGATATTCCTTGAGGTTTCAGGATTGCAGCCAGATAATGTTGACTTCTTGCCACAATATTTTGGCTGGCAACCATTCAGCCATCTTCAGGTGAGTGTCTGCCACTGGAGATTGCCAGTTCATGCTGTCGGCTTTATAACAAAAATTGGCATGGAGACGTACGAACATTGGCGGCCATCACAGGAGCATCCGCTATCAAAATCCGCACCCTCTGCAAATAATGTTCCATACTTGACACGCAGGGGCATGTGTAAAGCTGAAACTACATGTCTGCCCTCTGTTGGAATGCACACTTGTAGATTTTTGTAGCAGAATTATCCATAGAGTATGCTGTGGTAATACCATGTTCAGCTACAGCCAACTCACTGGGATGCGAAAGGCAATTGTGGCACTAATGTTCAACACATCTTTAATATATTGTGCATATTGTCTGACATGTGTAAACTTTGCCACACTGGCAAGGAATTTTGTAAATTCCAGCCTCCCGCAGTAGTATGACTTGTAGTTTCATCTTTACACATGGATCTGTGTGCCAGAGGGCATAAATTTCAATAGAGGACACTCTTGTGACATCTGCTAATGTGCATGTGTCCCCACACCAATTTTTGCTGTAAAGCTGACACCATGAACTAACAATCTCCTGTGGTGGACATTCACCTGGAGATGGCTGAACAGTTGCCAGCTGAAATAGTGTGGCTAGAAGTCAGCAGCTAGAATCCCAAAACCTCATAGAATGTTCAGTATGCTGGGTAAACTTCAAGAATCACATCTCTAATTATGTTACCATAATACCGTTGATTACATCTAACAAACATTTTGTCTATTTTAGACTCTAATGCTTTTCAAAATTATTTAGTCCAGTATTTTTCTTTGACCACAGAGCACTTGCAACTATCACTAATATTTTTACCAAATCACAGCATAGTGTGTCTGGTGCACTTCAACTGAGTGAAGAGCACCTGTTCATTTCTGAATATCTGAAAATTGTCTAAGGGTCAAAACTGGTCATGGATAAATTTTGGTGCAACTGCTGCTGAGTTTCAGTAGAAGGAAATTTTTTAATACTTGCAGCTGTGATTCTGCTTCTTCTTTATTGTAATTTATGTGATACTTATACCAAATTACCCTTAAATTATTAAATGATTTTAGGATTGTAATCATTTCGTTATGGAAGGGCTATACAAGAAACTCTGGTAGTGACTGTATAATGGTGAAAAACTATTCACTTCAGTATATATACTGTCATCTCACAAATCTGACCCAATACATTTTCTCTAGAAACACAAATATCCCTTTTAACATGTCTGGTGCAGTTAACTTCATTTTTTTAAACAGAGGTTGTCAATATTGTGTTGAGGTAAGTTCATGGACAGCAATGAAACAGTTACAAGGATTCGAAATAGCTCTGCCTGACTGATGAAAATAAATTTCCTTACAGTTTACTCTCAAAACATTTACATATAAATTGTGAGACTAAAAGTTATGAGAGCACCAAATTAATTACAGTGAAAAATTTTTATCCTACCACATATTCTGGAATATCTTTGTAACAATAACAAAAAACTAATATGTTTCTTTAAAAAATAACAAATATGAAAAGAAAGAGAAAAGCCTATCAGTTACAGATTAGCTAGTATGATATTCCAATCTTATTTCTTTTTGACCTGTGTAAATAGACACTGCTATGTGTATAGTATACCATTGCATGCTTATGTTGCAATTTTTTAATACGAAAACCAATGAGGCTGAAAGGGAGAACTGTTAATTCAGTGGTGAAAAAGATGCAGGGTGAATGTTTAATTATGGGAATATGTGATTTCATAGCCAGCGAATTGAAAGATCCAGTTTTACACAAAGTAGGAGGAAGTATTCAACACATATCTCAACAAGACAATAATTACCGGAACACCAGAAAGGCTCAAGAAGTTACAGAAAAAGCTCCAGTTGAAGAATTTCAGCAAGAATTGCCTGACACGGTAGAAGGAACAGGTGAATAACATACAATTTCTTTGTTAAAATTTAGGTGTGCTTCTTACTATGTTTGGCAATGGATATTCGACAGCATTTTGAATTGTGGATGGTTACATGGACATAATATAGGGAACAGCATCCATAATATAGAACTTAAAATTGTTATTAATAGAGATTTAGATTTGTGTTATACATTTTCTCTTGAAAGCATTTAGTAGACCATAGATTTTAAAGTATTTTGCCTTTATAAGATATTTTCATTTGATCATGTATGAACTGTGAACCATGATTAAAATCAAACTACAACATTCTTCAGCTTAATGGCATTTATGTTTTTAGAGTGTTCTTCCTCTTGCATGTTTTGAGTGGTCTAAGTATTAATCTATGATGGGACTGGTATGAAAAACACTTAGATATATTGTACATCATCTTCTTATTTCCTCAAAATTAAGACTTATTGTGCACTGTTAACATATTTTTCTCCATTTGTTTTTAGGTGATATATCTTCTGATGAAAATGTGGATATAATAAGGCAGACTTCAGCTCAGAAAATGAGAGGTAAATAAAATTTTCACATATGTTTCATTCATTTAGATGAACATAGAGGCAGGAAAATCAAAAACTAGTTACTAAAAGTTTTATTTTCACCAAAGTATGGGTAATAGATAGACATTGCTTCAAAATTTTAACAAGTAATCCATTATCAGCAGTCAAATTCCCCCCTTTTTTATTTTCTAACTAGTTTTTCTGGCTCAAGAAACTAATTACCAAAAGTGGGATGCAATACAAAAATATTAGTTAATTCCTGTGACTATATGAGTACATTTAATGAAAAATGGCACTCACTTTTAATGAGAACCTTACATGGTTGGTAGAGCTGTATACTATGTTAAAACATTTGATCACTGGTGATTCATTTCAAACTTCCAAGGAAAGTATCACATCAATATACTCATACAAAACTTTAATGGACCACACTGTGTACTGGTAAATTTACTTCAATAATTGATGCAAATCAGAACTGTTTAGTAACCACTATTATGTCACACCAGTAAGTCTCTTTTGCTTTTTGAGTGCTTTTCCTTTGCTTTTGAGTTGAGCTAGTCTTTGGCGTGGCCTATGTCCTTTCGATCCTTCTATAATTAGAGCTTGTGCTCCATCTCTAATGGCTGCACTGTCAATAAAATGTTAAACTCTAATCTTCCTTCAGTCCTTTCTTTGGTGTCTGTTGTTAAGACAGTGTAGCATTAAAATTGGCATTCAGTCACAGAAACTGCCTTCAAAGTTAATGATACCAGTTGCTTTACTGGATAATAACAAGTAGAGATGTTCCAGTATGGCAGAAACCACTAAATCAACTACATATCCAATAAAATATTCTCAGTTTACAAGCTTTTGACAACTGTCTCCACCATTGTCATCAGGAGTTTATATGGATGTAATGGCAACATCTGGAATTTTCCAGAGAGGGCTGGAATGGTGCATGGCAAGTTTGGCAGCACCTAGTGGATCCATCCCGCTGCAGGACTGAGTGACGTCACTTGGTGTGAGTGACCAGTGCCACATTTGAAACTGCCTCTCCCATGTCCCTACAACTGTCAAGCCTATGTCTTTGCAAAGACGTAGGCTTGATGCTTGCAGGTATGTGGGAGGGTCAGTTTCAAATGTGGCATCAGCTGCTCACATCATGTGATGTCACTCGATCCCACGGCAGGATGGAACCACTAGGATCTGTCAAGTTCGTTTTATGTCCATGCACCACTCTAGCCCTCTCTGGAAGGTTCCATATGCCGTCATTACATCTAAATAAGCAGACCAACCCTGCCAGCCCCTGCAGTCAGTGATTTCCACTCCTGATGATGATGATGGAGACAGCTGTGGAAAGCTTGAGTGTTTCATTCAAAATGCGTCATTCAAATTGCTTCTCAGATTTGGTTATTGATAACTTGATACCAGTGTCTGAGTTTAATTTGTACAGCACTGAAGATGATCACTATGTGGTCGAAAATCGATTCTGCTATCAATAAAACATCAATATTATGGCCAATGCTGACCTTCCTTTTAATTTGGATATGTTGTGTCTTTTTAAAATTAATGGTAAGACTGTTTGCAGATACTTACCATTTCTTCTGTTGCTGTATGTATGCTTGGATTGATTACAATGTTAGTGCCATGTGCGAAAAGCTTCCTGCTTCTTGTATATTAGATGAAAGATCATTTACATATATGAGAGACAATAGCAGACATAAGCCTGAGCATTGGGGAACCCCATATGTCATTTCTCTCCAATCAGAATAATGTCCCTTTAGTGCATTTGTTGAATTAGTAAGTACAACTTTGGTATATTCTTTTGGTTAGGAATGACATCATCCATTGGTTGGTTTTTCCATCAATCCCATAAACCTTCTGTTTGTCTAGTAGAATACTGTAATCCAAACAGTCAAATTCCTTAAATAGATCACAGAAAATACCAACCAGTGCTATTTTGTTGTTTAATGCTTGTAAAGCTTGGTGAGTGAACATGTAAATGGCATTCTCAGTAGAGCAATTCTAATGAAAACCAAACTGTGGTTTTCTGAGGATATTGTAGTTGCTCAGGTGAGATACTGTTCTGGAATACATCCTCTTCTCAAAAATTTTGGAACATGATGTCAACAGTGAAACAAGTCAGTTATTATTGAGATCTCTTCTATCACCTTTCTTAAACAGGGGTTTAACAGTGGCATATTTCAGTTTCTCTGGACAAATTCCTTGAGTTGCTGATGCATTACATATTTTATATAAGACAGTGATTCATCTGAAGTAAATGACACCAATAATAGACATATGTATTTAGTATTGTTTCACATTTATAAGTAGGTATTTTTCCACTGAAGCTTATGTTCTTCCAAAGTTACATTTTGATCCTTTCAGATGTATTCATCTGTCATGAACTCAAATCTATTGTGTAGATTCCAACAGGGTAAGCATTGCTATTCCCAATTACCTTATATTTATTTAAAATTTACTTAAAATTAATTATATCTTGTAATCTCAATGTTGCTTCTCCTCCATGTTCCAGCCATTGAGTCTGGCTTGTTACTATGATTCAAAATGTTTACATGACTTGTGTGTCAACATTCACTATGTGACCTGATGTTATAAGTTTGCTTCATTTCCTTTATATATATATATATATATATATATATATATATATATATATATATATATATATATATGTGTGTGTGTGTGTGTGTGTGTGTGTGTGTGTGTCATGGTCATGATACCATATTTTTTCCTGTTCACCAGATTTCCAATCACCATCCAATCTACCTACAGTGTTGAGGTATCAATGGCACAAATAATATTAGTTTTTTCATGCAATTTTGTAGTTAATTCATTTATCTGTCTATTTTTCCTAAGTCTAACAAATAGGCATTCCAAAAGAATTATTTTCTCTCACTGGCATGCAATCAATGCTTCGAGTTCATGAGAACATTTTTCATTAAGAGTTTGGCTAGATCCAATGTAACTTAATGAATTACAATTGAAAACATGTCTTACACCATGTAGTTATGTTGGCAATGCAGATTCCATACTACTTACTAAATGTATGTCACATTCACTTAACCCTCAATGTATAACTTATGTGAAAATGCATATAAAGAAGTATTTGTCTTGAAGAAAAGTGTGCTAGATTTGCTTACCTGTTTTTGCTTTTTCATTTGGGTGCAACCTCTTTTTCATGTCATTGCTGTGAGGTCACAAACAAAGTCATTTCAATTGAAACAAGATGGCTTTGATGATGTAGGAATAAAACTTCCTACATTTAGTCTTCATTAGTTTCAAGAGCTGCCTGTGGACTGCAGTATCTTGAGAATCAGTCTGTTTCCTTGTGTATTTTCTGAGTTGTCCAGTATCACTGGACTAACTTCATTTTCCAATACCCACCTCTAGAATAGTACAATGTCCCAATGACAGTAAATTCAGTCTCTGCAACTGTAGAGAAGTATTTGTGTAAGTTTATGACTTTTTTTTTGTGTGAAAAATGTAGACTAGTAACACATTAGACAAACAAATGAGAAGATTTGTATCATAACCAAACATACTTGAAAGACTCGTGCTCATGTTTGTAATAGGTTGTCCAAATTGAGCGTAGTTGTTGGCAGTTTTACTCACATATATAATTGTCATTCCGTTTCTGTCCTTTCTGCTTCAGGTATGTGATGTAAGAAATGTAACTTAACAGATTAGCCCCAATTAGACAGCACTTTTTTCCCTCAAAACTTCTGTTAAGTCTTTAGGAACAACGAAAACGATACAAAAATCTAAGTGCCAAATCCAAAATAAGCAAGTTCCCCTGAAATAATACTAGTGAAAAGAAAGAGTGATAAGTACCTTCTCACTATTTGGTATTCATAGGTAGAATTTTTCCACAAGTATAAAATGAGATTGTTTCTACATATGTTTTGGGGCTTGCATTCCCCTGTTGTACGATATGTTACCATACTTTCCATAAATCCATCTCTTTCAGTTAAAAACTGTCACTGAGTCCTATGAGAACTTAAGCCTAGTTCTTGTGAAAAAGCTAATTATAATTACTTTGCATGTTACACACTGAACACATTGTGTTTTGTCAATGTTAACAAATCACCTGTTTTTCTGTGAAACACATACTGTACTAACTGTATCTTCTATGCAGTGTAGTAATTTTTCCCACTGATGTAACAAAAAAGGAAACTTTTGATTTTTTTGCCATAGCATATAGTGGTTCATTGATATGCATGAGAGAAAAATAAGACAGCTACTTAATTCTGAGAAGAATATTGTGTAGATATACTGGGGTATACAATGAGGTACTCTGTTACAGCCTAAAAGATACCTACTGAGTAGAGGCTTTTAATTATCCAAAATAGGATCTGACAGTGATTTAAATATTTAATTATACTGATGCTGTTTTAGGGAATTAACAGCATGATTTGATGTGTCAGTATATAAGTGCCAGACCACAAATACGAAAGTGTGGGATTCAATCTCAGTCAGTCATATGATTTTTTCCTATCACTTATTGCTTCTTCTATCTCTGGCAATAATTTGATAATGTGCGTAATGCCAAGTTGCACTTTGGTTCAGAGTCCACATTCACAGTAAGTCCTGCTCACATTAAAGGCATTTTCGACAGATTTTTAGTTAGTTATTGCCTTAGCCATCCGCAAGGGGAGGCGAGAGGGTGCATTTGCCTTCCCTCGAATCTCGGTACAGGATTCTAACACAGGCTGTTCATAGGAAAATATGCCTATTATTTGACATGGTGGTGATTTTGGCATTGTCTTGCATTCAAGGTGGCAATAAATATTTGCAGATCATACAGATCATTGCCAAAATAGTCCCCAAACTGTTCTGCGCCTTCCACATACAGTATTTGTTGGGATGTAGAAAGATACCATTCCAACATGCTGGTGTGCAAATTCTAGCTCCTATTCCCAGAATAAAGTTAACATGGCTGCAGTATACATACCCAGCATTCATCCTCAATTCCCACAAAGATGACCCCTTCTCCTACTGCACAACTTAATCACAAGTTTTTTACCATTCGCCTGTGGTTAAGGAAGACCCACTGTGACATACTGATACCACCTTCATTTATAAAATCATAGTGCACTTGTAGCAGACTGGGAACATCATGGTCTTTCCATCTGTTGCTGTGTTCATTTTCACCTCATCTATGGACCAAAATGCATCAATTGGAGAGGGAAAATACCATTTTCTCCACTACAAGAGAGGGGCAAAAGTGAGAAAAGTTAAATTAAAAAAGATCCTCAATATAAGAAATGGGACCTTGTCAACTTCCATATGGGTGGAACACAGCATAATAGATAGTCATACTTCTACCAAATCAATAGTCAAGTTGTTATTTAGCACAATGTGTCAACCTGGGGGACAAAGGTCATCTTGGTTGAATCCTAGGCTGTTAAGGGTTGATTGTACTAGTGAATTTATGACTGTTTTGGGAGATTTCTCATATTAACCTTGTTGAATGCTGGCCTGGGTCACACTTTACCCAAACAACCAGCTTTAAAAACATTTTATTGAACATTAATCATACCAGTCAACTTCAAAAATTGGAAGGCATGAAAACAATTCAATAAATGCATTAATATGATGAGCTGTGAAGTTTTGTAAGCAAAGGTTCCTAAATTTAATAAGCATTTTTAATTTTTATTTCCTCTTGCTTAACTTTTAGGTATATTAATCATAGGCAGTCTTGCTGGTTATTTTTCTTAATAGTCAACTGGAATTTCTCAAGTTTTCCAATATAAAAAAATTGCGATTTTCGAATATTTCCCCTTCTTGAATAAATTTCTGTGGACACCCATGCTTACTGCCAGTCATGACAATTTATGCATTTCCTCTTAAGTGGTCGTATCTTAAGAGATGAACGTTTCCTTCACATAAGATACTTCGGTACATTTTTGTGCTGAAATTATTGCTTTTCTTGTTTTTCACACTTTGTTTTGTGTGTTCTTTATGAGGTGTGTGTAATTTTTTTTTTCAGTAATTTTTTTTATCTTATGGGGTTTTACAGTCTCTTGTATTATGTCTTTTGATGATATAAAGTCTTATGCATTATGTATACTCTAACTACTAAATAAGTAACGTACATATAATTTGTATGGAATAATTTATATTCTTTTCTTACAGCTCTAAATATCATTGTGGATTGCAAACTGACTTTTTTTTGTTTTACTCAAATGTACTAGTCATTTTTTATGACTTCATCTGCATCTATATTCCACAAGACACTTTATTTTGTGGCAGAGACAATGTACACAACTATAATTTTTTGCATTTCCTGTGCTATTCTTGAATGGTGAGCAGGAAAAATGATTGTCAGTGAGTATCTCTATGAGCTCAAATTTCTCAAGATTTTCCTCTCGTGGACATATTGCAAGATATATGTGCAGAAAATAGTTATGTTCCCTGTCTCTTTTTGCATGATGCACAACAGCTCCCTTGTAAGTTTGCCCCTGAAGTTTGATGAGCTGCACTTGCTGCAGTAATGTGATGATATGTGGCTTTGTTTCTGTGATTCTTCTCTAAGTTATCCATTAAATCAACCTGATAAAGAGCCCCAGACTGATGAACAACACTTTAGATTTGACCAAACAACAGTTGACCAAAACTGCTGATTTTCAGTGATCTACAGATTTTTAGTGAATTTGTTGGTTGTACCTTTGATATTTTTATCCTATCATGATACATGCTACATCTGTCTGATAACTGTATTATTCTTTTTATTTTCATTTCAGTCCTAGCTTTCTGACACTGTTAGAGTGAATTCACTAAAACAGTGAAAAAGCATTCATGTCTTTCACAGCAAGCTTTTAACACATTACTTTGGCTTTATTAATGGAGGGATAAAAACACACACACACACACACACACACACACACACACACACATACACACACACACACACAGAACTTCATAGGACTGATGCTCAGACTGTATGCTGTGGAACTTGAGATGTCAGTAGTGTTAGTGTCATGACTTACCATTAGGCACATGTACTGGTACAAAGACGTACGGTTGAAATGCAAGCATCTTTGTGCATTACAGTTGCAGTCAGTCAGCAAGTGTCTGGAAATGTGAGCAGGGCTTTACTTGTAAAGCTGTTTTGTCAAAACAACAGCAATAGTGCTGCTGCTTTTTGTGAGTATCGATCCATTGAAGGAATATGGAAAGGTCCTCTTTCTGCATCAGGCTTGGAGAACATGATTCAGAAGTTTGAATTAACTGACGATTTGGGAATTGCATGTGGGAGACACTAACGGCCAATTTTGCCACAAATTGTTGAAGAAGTTACTGTTGCCATGGCTGAGAATGGTGGACACAATGTGCAAACTTCAAGCATTGAGCGAGCTGTGTCATGACAGCTGAACATTCCGTGATCCACTGTTCAAAAAGTGCCACAAAAAATTGTGAAATGGTATGTCTAGTGCATTTCCAAGCTGTCATGGATGCAGATGGTCATTACATTGAGCAACATTTGTAGGCTGGAACATAAACATGGTATGCAATTAACAAATGTTAACCTCTCATGTGGAAATTAAAATGTTTTTCTTTCAATGGTTTATTCATTACTTCTCTTCCACAAATGTTTTCACTAAGTTCCATTGTTGCATGATCACTCATTTTTTATTTGGGCCCTCTCAAGTAGCCAAAGTTTAATTATAACTACCCTGTATTATACACATAAGAGATAGCAGAGACGAGCAGAAATCACAAATCAATTTTAGATCCAGCATTACAATGGTACCTAAAAGGAGTGACTAGACACAGGCAAACTGTTTCTTCAAGAAACATGCAATGTGCTCTACATAATAGACTTCACAGGATAGAAGGGAAATAGTTTATAAAGCACAACAAGGCCTGCCAAAGCTCCTCATGTTGCTATCAGCACTTTATGTCCAGTTGTTACTAAGTGAAACCTTTGTGTATGAAAATGAAAATCAAAGATTTCATTGCTGGCATTCCAACAATTAGTTTAAAGTACAAGTGACCAAACACTGGGCATATCCTTCAGTGAAGAGTGATAAACTAAGTAGATAAAAGAAGTTGAATAATTGTTGTAGGTTCCAGTTAGCTCTACCACAAAGATCAACGTTTTTTTGATTGCTGTATGGGCAATTTTAATTTGTGTAATTTTTTTTCATTTTTATTTTTGCATAGGAGATTTGCAAGATTGTCATAACACATATTAAATTGTAACATAGATGATGTAATTACAGGTTTGATCTGTTCACTGCTTAAATACTGTTATTGAGTAGTTCTGCCAGAATGCCAATTTTTTATTTAAATTTCACTGCATATAGGCTACTGAAGATGTACTGATGTATGTCTTTCACATTCACTCTGTGAAACAGATATTTTGTAATAACTGAATATTCAGTGTAAATGAAGCAGACATTTATTTTGAATGCGTATTTCACTGTAACAAAACAAAGCTTTAAATGAATTCTAGCCTGCATTGCTTGGTAGAAACAATCCAAAAGCATACAGTAGGAGATGATTATGCCAGAGAATTTACGATGAACTGTGAAATTCACAGCTGCAATTCAAGAGGGCTAATTAATTTCCACATAGCTTATGTGTGTCTGTTTAGGGTTTAGAAACAACTTTTGTAGTCCAGTGCATTTGTTTTTAACATATTACTGACAAACATGAGGCACAATAATTAAGGCCTAAGATTCAGAATTATGAGGAATGGTGTTCAAAAGTAACTTATCTATGGTTTTCCAAAACTGATTAAGGCAAATCCTGGAATGGTTTCTGGGAAAAGGATGCATCTACTTTCCTTTCCTATTCTGTCCAATCTGAGCTTGTGCATCATGTATAATGATTTTCCAGTCAATGAGACAAACACAAATCTCGCTTTCTTCAATTAAAAAAAAAATATTTGCAGTCTTATTTGCCTTATATGTGCACCTTCTGTAGCACACTTTCAGTAATAGACTTTTTGTGTATGTTTGTAATCAAAAATCTATAAATTCATGATTTCATAATTCTTTAACTTTCACACACTTTTCATGTATGTCTCTTTAACTGATTGTAACCAATTCATCAGCAAGGAATTTTTCCTCATTACAGACTTTAACACTGCTTTCAGTTCAGCTGTAGACTTACAACACAGAAAATGAACCTTCAAGTGTGCAGACTTCCTCACACACACACACACACACACACACACACACACAGAGAGAGAGAGAGAGAGAGAGAGAGAGAGAGAGAGAGAGAGAGAGAGAGAGAGAGATTTGGATTATTTTAAATCAAAAATAATATATGAATATTATGAAGAAAAACACTGCTTTTTTAAAAGAAAAATTATACTTAGACCATGTGTAAGAGTAGCAAATGATCGTAGCTATCTCCAGGAATGCAGACAATATTTTTCTTCAAAAGAGCTGAATATTGAGACATGACAAGTAAAACAATTGGATAAAGGTTTAGACTGTTGGTTGAGTTTATGTACCATACAGCTGACCAAGAGATTGTGAAAATTGTGAAATGTCCATTATTTCTTTTCCTTTTTCACTAATATTATGAAGATTTTAAAAAATAAAAACTTTAACATAAATAAAATGTTGTTTGATCCAGAATAACCTTTGTTGGAAATATTCAACTTAAAGCTCAAAACAATTTTGAGATGTGTTAAGAATAAAGGTAGTGAAAGTGAAAAAGCTTTGTTTTCCGTCTTGGAATCCCACCTCATTTTGTGCTTCATTTGTGTGAAGAATATTGTGGTAAAATATGAGTGGAAAGAGAAGATCCTATGTCTTGAACAGTCCAGCTACATAAACTGATTGAATTTGATTAATTATTGTGTGATCATTAAACATCTTTCTTTTACAATTAAGAGCTGGAGCCCTCAAAAATAATTTTTTATGCTCTGGTATTGATGAATAACTTCTTGGAAATTTGAGAAAATACTACAGAGCTGGTAGTAATAGTTATGTGTGGTTGGTTAAAGCTAGTTGTCAACATATGAGAAATTGTTTATTACTTTAATGACTTCATCAGAATGTAAAAGTTGTTAAATTCTTAAGAAATATTGTTCATTTAAATGTACACCTCAACATATTTCTTTTAACCTTCATAAGTTCCAAATTATGTAGCTGCACACTGGGTCCATTTCATGCTGTTAATAATCTGTCAGGATTCACAGCCTGGAACAATACCCATATCCAAAAATGCTTCCTGATTTTAAGTTGTGGTATCAGTATAAAGTGAAGTAACATTTGCGAGAAAGATTAGTTTTGATCCTAGATCTATGAAAAAGTAAAAGTTCATTGTAATTCAACTCAGTTCAAACCAGTTTTTTTTTTCAATATTTTAGAAGCTATATGTTATTAAAAAGTATAAGAGTAATGGAAATTTGTGGATGGAGTACTGCATGAACAAAGGAAAGGCAACCACTCAACCTATAGCAGGTCAATGCATGGAGCACAGAAACACATGATTCACACAGGCTTTGGAGCACTAGCTCTTGTTCTAACAACAGTACACACACAAGCACACAGACACTGAAACACACACATCTGTGGCTTCCACAGCAGTCTTGCCATGGACGCTGGAGTGTATGTTTGAGTGTCTGTGTGGTTGTGTGCATAAATGTGTGTAGTGCTGCTAGGAAAAGAACTAGTGCTTGGTGTTTCTGTGCTCCGTGCATCGACCTGCTGGAAGTGAGTAGTTGCCTTTCCTTAATTTTACATGTTATTAAAAAGTGTGTTTTCTACTTGGAAGTTATTAAATTCTTCGGTTTTATTTATTGTAACAGGCAAAGCATTAAAAAGTATTTTGGGTAGGTAAAGTACACTTTTTTGCTAAAAGTGTTTTGTGTATGTGTGTCTCTGTGAAAGTCATCTTTGTTTCTTGTTCCGTGGTTATGAACCTGTTTGTTCAATGTTGAAAACTTTTGGTACGATTTCAGAAAGTGCGTGCATTCGCGCGCCCACACAAACACACACACACACACACACACACACACACAGTCTTACACATTAAGCCCTGAAGTATCATTATATTAAATTAGTCATCATATAAATTATTTAAAGATGTGCCTGCAGAAAGTTTTCATGGGAAGGAGGGTATGGGCAAGACTGTAAAATTGCCATTTTTTATATAAATGAGTTGGTCAGTTTTCAGACATGTGCTACAGGAACAAAATATTATAGGTGACACAAAAAAACCTACTATACCCCAGAGAACTGTAGGTTATCTTCTCAGATTCTATTATTCCAAACTTTAGAAAAACATTTGACATGGTGCCCCACTGCAGGCTACTAACAAAGTTATGAGCATATGGAATAGGTTCCCAGATGTGTGAGTGGCTCAAAGGCTTCTTAAGTAGCACAACCCAGTACATTGTCCACATTGGCAAGTGTTCATCAGAGACAAGGATATTGTCAGGACTGCTTGAGGGAAATGTGATAGGACCACTGTTATTATCTGTATAGGTAAATGATGTGGTGTAGATGATGAGCAGCAATCTGCAGCTTTTTGCTGATGATTCTGTGGTATATGGGAAAGTGTCATCATTGACTGACTCTAGGAGTATTTAAACAAAGTTTTTAGTTGGTATGAAGAATGGCAGCTAGGTATAAATGTACCTAAATATAAGTTAGTACAGATGAGCATTTAAAACAAACTTGTGGTATTCAAATATAGCATTATTAGTCTGCTGCTTGACACAATTACATTGTTTAAATATCCGGGTGCAGTGGTGGCTGGTGCTCATTTACATTGGTGGGGCCTAGATAAAAAGTCAATAAGTTTTATAACAGAATTCCTCTGAATTGTTTGTTACATAACCTTCATTTATGTCATACTGCTTAAAACAGTAGAAAAATAGTAAATATGGTAATTGTACAGTATTAAATATAGGCCTAATCCACAAATTACTGAGCTAATAATAAAGTACATACAGAACTGAACCCAATTTTTGTGTGTGTCATGTTTGTAATACTGTAGTTGGTTGATGTACACCAACTGCTTGATTTCTAGCATCTCTTCCATACTTATAAATTAAATGGCGTTTTTAACAAACAATCTACCTTAGTAATTTTAAAATCATTTTAAGAATATTCGAGTTTCAATCACAGAACTCCAGAATATGGAACAGTACTGTGATGGACCTCTTTGATGTTTGCAACATTTCCCATTGATGAATGATAATGGAGGGAATGCAGGACTGAACATGTGAGACTTGTGTTATGTGTCAACAGAGCACTTAATTCATACAGCATCTACCTACAGATAGCTCACATTCAGCAATGTAGATTTTACTGGTACTTTTCCACTGGCTTGTAGGATCTCAAAGATTGGCCACAGGGTCTTGAAGCAAATAATATGCTGTTTGACCAAAGACTTCCTATTCATACCGATTTCTGCCAACTGACGACTGGAGTTGATCTGTTTAAGCTAGACTGCTTCAAGGATAGAATATTAAGAGAATGGGAAATAGATCTCATGTATAACACACCATTTCATCTCATTTAAATTACCTGCCAGGAAAGCATTAAATGAGAGCTACATATGTCATTTTGAAAAATATGTAGCCAAAAGAATATGTGCCAAATATAACAGAACTATTGATATAGCAGAGCGGGTTAATGAAGTAGCTGCCTTCAAATTTCAGTAGCAAGAGCTGATGAAGAACAATGACACAGATTTCCATGTGGATATTTTGAATTTGTTTTCGATGTATGGATTATGATATGCTTATCCATGCATTAAAATAGCTTTGAGGATGTTTATGACAATTTCAATACAGTTTTGGCAAATTAAATGTGATGATAAACTACTTACAGTAGAGTTTATGTTGTTCTCTACATACATAAATGATTTGGCAACAGGGTTGGCAGCAGTCTGTGGTTGTTTGCTGATGTTACTGTGGTGGAAGGTAAGGTGTCAAAGTTGAGTGACTGTAGAAAGGTCCAAGACTGCTTAGACAAAATTTGTAGTTGGTGTGATAAATGGCAGCTAGCTCTAAATGTGGAAAAATCCAAGTTAATGTGATTGAGTAGGAAGAACAATCCTTTAATGTTTAGTTACAGTATTACTAATTTCCTGCTTGACACAATCAAGTCATTTAAATATGTCTATGTAATGTTGCAAAGCGATATGAAATGGAATGAGAATGTGAGAACTGTGGTATTAAAGGCAAATGGTCAACTTCGGTTTATTGGGAGAATTTTAGGAAAGAATGGTTTACCTGTAATGGAGACTGCATATAGGACACTGGTGTGACCTATTCTTGAGTACTGCTGAAGTGTTTGGGATCCCTACTGGGTCAAATTGAAGGAAGACATTGGAGCAATTCAGAGGTGGGCAGCTAGATTTGTTACCAGTAGGTTTGAACAACATGGAAGTATTACGGAGGTGCTACAGGAATTCAAATGGGTATCCCTGATGGGAATACAGTGTTCTTTTTGAGAAATGCTATTGAGAAAAATTGCAGAGCCAGCATTTGAAGCTGACTGCTGAACAATTCCGTTGCTGCCAACATAGATTGCACATAAGGATCACAAAGATAAGATTCGAGAAATTAGGGCTCATATGGAGGCATATAGAAGTCTTTTTTTCCTCGCTCTATTTGTAAGTGGAATTGGAAAGGAATTCACTCATAGTGGTACATTGTACCCTCTGCCATGCACTGTATGGTGGAATGCAGAGTATCTATGTAGATGAGGATGTAGATCTAGAGACAGACTGTCAAGTTCAGCTTTCTTGTTGATGGAATACAACACTGTCCCTAAATTTGACTTCAGTGACATATCAGTGCATTTGCTGTGCTCAAAGTGAGGAAATGGACAGTAAAATTACAGTAAGAACACAATTCCTGGAAATGAAGGTGTTCTCAACAGTTAAATATAGCCCTTTTTGTGTTTTTTTTTTTTAGTTCCTGTTAATGACTCATATGTTGTTAACAGTTTCGTTCTTCATTGTACATCATGATAAAATCATTGTACAGTAGCCGCCGCAAACAATAAACATAGATTTTGTTTTACTTTCAATCCTTTAGGAAATGTTGTAAAATTTGTAGTTTATATCTACAGTGGTACATACAATTTGTTGTGTGTATAATTTTTCACCCATATAGCTCATTCAAATAACATTTTTCAATAACACTTCATTTTTATGAAACCTACATTACAAATTATGAAATTTCCTATATCTGTGTAGAAAAAAGATAGTTTTTCTGGGGTGGGGAGGAGGGGGGGCAGCTTAGGCAGTTCTGCAAGGGGCATAGCATCTCCTTAATACGACTCTGGCTATAGGTCCAAGCCAGCAGCCCCTGAACATTGTGTAGATGAGCAGCCATGAGGGCAAGGAAGGGAGAGACAGCAGGGTTCACTGGGGGACAGGGGGGGGGGGGGGGGGTTGTATGTGTGAAATACTCCAACCAATGGGCCCACCCAAGCTGGCCTTTTGCTATGATATGGCAATGGCTGAAGTAGAATATTGGAAATGGCTTTGTCACTTTTAAGTTTGAAAATACGTTTTGCTGTACCTTTGTTTCCACAGAAGATCACACCCTATCTAAACAAGCTGTTCATATATGTGTAATAGGCTCACAACAAAGCTCAGTGCTACAATTGTCCCGTAGCATTCTTAGTACACTTCATCATTTACATAGCTGTTTTATTCCAAAATTCTAGATGATTTTCTATCTCAAGTGTTCATCCATCCAATTGCCAAAAAATTTGGCATGTGCAACTTGTGTAATATTGCAATTCTCTAACTGAACTCTCATGATGCTTTTAACTTAAACTCTGTTATTACTGAAATTCATCTATACCATTTTTACTTATTTACATCCAACGTATTATCTCCAAAGCACTCTCTGGCCTCATTTACTGTCATAGAGACTTTCTGCTGAATGTCGTCCTTGGTGCGTCCTTCCATTAAAATAATGTTGTCATTGGCAAATAAAAATGCATTTGCTCTGATCAAGTGGCTTGATAAATCACTGATATATACCAGGAATAAAAGAGGACTTAACTCAGAACCCTGGGCACTCCCATATCTAAATTTTTGTACTTGAAAGGTATTCCGTGTCTTTGTATTCTCTGTTTCTAGGAGAGATAGGAGTAGAACAAATTGTAGGTTAATCCCCAGACCACATTTCAATGTAGTTTCATAAGCAGTAAGTTATGCCTGATTAGATCAAATACCTTGTATAAATATAAGAATTTGCATCCGACGCAGTTAGGACCACTCTCATGAAATGAAAGACTGCTGGTTCTGTTGATCTGTTCTTCCTAAACCCATTCTGATAATTAGTGATTATTTTATTTTTGTTCAGAAAATCAGCTCATCTTTTATATATTGCTCTTTTGATTACTTTATAAGAAAATGTGTCAATAGTGACATAGCAGGATATCAGTAGAACTGCATTGAATCCCTCTGAGAAATGTAGAAACAGCCCTTTTAAAAAAAAAATTCTAACACTTTTTTATCTATGTGAATTTCTTTACTGTAGAAACCATTAAAAATATTATAGTTTTGCAACAAGTTGCTTGCTGTTGGACAACATTTTCTCTCTAAACGAAATCCAGAATTGAAGACTACTTAGTTAAATTACCTACCTGAGAATACATTCTTATAACTTCTTTCATGCAGTGATATAATTTTGTTTTCATGCAGTGATACAATTTTGTCAGGTCATTAATCAGCTAAATTCATTTGTTATACATTGTAGCTTTTCTGAAATCAGTTTTGCAGTTTTATACATTTGAAACCATTGTGCTGATTTATTCTGTGAAATATATCCAGTATTTCAGAAGTATCTTCTACCTAATACTTTTTTTTCTGTATAAAATTTTAATGTATCCTGAGAGTTTAAGAGTCACTAATGTTTTGTTTATTATTTTATGCGTTATATTAAAGTTATGAAGAGAATCATTTTCTCTAGAATTTTAAAACATAATGTACCTACTAGAAATTTTTGCAAGAAATGTCATTTTAATTTTCTTTTACTCTTTCCATGAATTTTTCAGGTGGAATGAATTGACAAAACTTAGACACCTGTAATCAAGACATGAGGGATGTGATTTAAAGAAACCATGAGACAGACCTAAATGATATATTTTTTATCTGAGGCACCATTTCAAATGAAGTGACAGGGAAAGTTAATACTCATAGCGCACCAAGGACTAATGAATACCAAGAGCCCTCTGGTTTAGTGAAACAACTTGTGGGCAGACATTGTTGACAAATTCTCAAGTCAAAGAGCAATATTATATAAAAGCTGACTATAATGAATATATCATGTACATTTCATATATTCTGGAATCTCTCCACTATAAATCATAATCAACTTCACCAGCTAAAAGATTGGGACTTAATACTGTGAATAATGAGTCAACATGTTACTTAAATTCAGTTGAATAGTGTTCTACACACTACACATATGCCAGTTAATTTATTCTTTTCATTCATGTATACATATTCCTAAATGTGATTTCAGACTGCAAATATCAGTACTGGTGCAAAAGTAGTTACAGACTTTTGTGTAATTCTCCGGCATAAAACAACCAGGAAACAGCTTAGAGAAGTGTGAAACAACACATTTTTGATCAAGTTATAATCAAGGAATGTGCAGGACCCTTGCATGGAGTAATAATATATGTGATGGGTGACATTTGCACCCCAGATTAGAAATAAATGGAATTACTGTGTGTATGTATTTTGAATAGAAACCACACATTTCATGCACATGCAGTGAATAAAGGCCATAGAATTCCCATAGATTAAATAAATGAAGGTGTGCTATTCAGAATATTTGCACCATAACCTAGCATCTGGATGCAACATACCTGTTTCATTTAATAACAGATAATGATTTTTTGGCTATTTCAGAACGAAGTAGTGAAAATGTATTTCAGTTCACTTATGGAATATTTATTTGCCCTGGTCTGGGCATCATTAGCAGTCCTACAACACTTCAATAATGGTTTTGGAAAACTGCAGAAAAAATCATAATTATACCATAAAAACATATAAAACAAATATTGGGTCTTCTACCCATAAGCCCATTATACACTTGTATATTTGCTATCTTAAACAGCAAACAATCCACCATATCACAATCTTCTTAATATGTTTGTTACTTTAAGCAATGAAACAAAATGTAGTGTTAATTGAGGGAATAACACAGCTGCTGCTCTGTCACTGCCATTGTAAGCTTAATGCTACACTGTGGGGACTTGATTGAACATAAATACACACTTTAAAGGCAATGTGCACCTCCTAGGTGTAATTCAGACAGGTTAGAGATAGTAAACTGTGATTACTTTTTACAACAGTTGCATATAACTACAATTTAATAGTACCCAAAGTTCAAAAAATGTCTTGGATTTTTAATTCATAAGATGGGTCTGATTATACACAGTCCATATAATCTTTCTCATTTGTTGTGTACTTAAGTGCTCCTCATTGTCTTTCTGACTAAAACTCTACTCTTGGCTCACATTAGCAAACCATTACTGCCCATGTCATCAATCTGCCATGTCCACAGTTTTCCCGATATATTAGTATCTGTCAGTTTTTCTTCTGCTGTATTTACAGAGTCAAATTGAAAAAAACTGTGATATTTATTTACTTTCCAGAATGTGTATTCAATGTAGCTGTGCAGTATTGTGTTTTATTGGCAGTTTTTGTACTGTTATCAAGATTTGACCATATAAGTCATTGTTTCAGTTTTAATGAGTTCATTCATCTGTTGTTATTATGTTTTTGCTTTGTGCAAAAATCCTTGCATATTTTAAAATATTAATTCAATTAAAAGCTTAACTGAAAAGAGATTTATTTAATTTGTTTTCCACCAAACTGTGGAGCTGTAGTATTTCATAAATTACTTTATTTTTCCCCCATGTACTCATGGTATCTAACTGTCCTCTTTTCAATATTTTCAAACAAAAGTAATAGGGTCCACTTTTGCAATTGTATATACAATTTCTTCCAATTATATTGTATAATAGACTTTGTTGGTCTTGCAGATGTTCATTTTACAAACAAGAACTTGTATTATTATAAAACAAATGAACAATACTGTAATCAAGCCTGTCAGAAATTACCGTATAATCCTCCAATATATCCAAACCTTCAACATATCCCCATACTCCTAAGTTTGACTAGTTTTATATATAATCTTAACATAACCATTATGGATAACGTATTACATATGGAAACCTTAAATGTGAAATATAACTATGAAACAGAAACAGAACTATGAAATATGAAATAGAAGAGATCAGTTAGGCTGTAACCAAACTTTTCACAAATAATAATCCTCCATTACATCCAAACCTACAGCATGCACAGAGAAAATGATGGTCGTTCCCCTAATGTTATGTCTGAGTAGGTCTATGCTCGAAATTAATATAGCCATTATAGGTAACTTGGAATGACTGATTTACTGAAGACATTAGCTTCCCAAGAAAATTATCACAATAACATTAATAGAGAAATATAATACAGGCTACCCAGAAATGAAATACAAAACAAACTTTTAAGATAACTGCTGACCTGAAGTTATCTACGTATTTACAACAACAATGATAAAACTTACACTGTAAATAGGCCTTCATGAAATGGAAATATTGACAACAAGCCTAATAATAAATCATATGTTGAAATATGAACACAGTGAAAATTATAGAAGAAGTGGTGATACAGTTGTGAGTATCATATTATGTTAATAAGAACCTCAAAACAGTGAATTTCCGCTGTATGGAAAGTAGCTGAAGACGAAAATTTTCATCTTAGTTCAAATGTTATCAGCAGTCTTGCAACAGTTTTAATGTGCAGTTTGTGATCATTGTGAAAGAATGATCCTGCTATGAAAATGTTTCTGAGCTGAAATATAAAGATTTTCATATTCAGTTACTGTGGTACTAACTAACTAACCAACTAACTGTATGTGATTTTGTACTCTATACATTTGTAGTACATTTTTGCACTGGATAATTATCTTAGTTCACCTTTAATGTATATGTATATCTATATGTTATGTAATGCTGTGTAAATTTTGTGATGAAATATATCCATATATTTAAAAATCATAGTTTTTTTTCCTTTATTAATCCAGTCTTGTTCCATGTTTCAAGGTTCTGTAGCCAGAAATCTGACAAATTCTGTTTTGTGAGTCCCCTTCCCAAACCCATTTCATTCAGAATTAACACTTTTCTTATATAAAATCCTAATTTTTAATCAGTTTATTATGAGCTTATTCAGTTTTTTATTTTCTGCAGCGCATAAATGTCCGGAAGTGGCACTGTATTGTTTAACATTAGGTGACAAACTAAATTAGCTTAAAAATAGTACACTTAAAGGACATGTTATGGAACAAATAAACAAAATAAATTGCTCAAATTATATTTTTAATAAATATTTAGCTACTAATAATGGTTTTAAAATTATTTATGTCCCTGCATTTAACACATACCCAATAAGACACCATATGTAACTAAAAATTAAATGTAATGTATTTCATCAGGTTCATTCCACTTTTTAACATCTTTTTCTATATGTATATACAAAATTTTATAGTGAATGTGTTCAGTAGATTTACACTCTATACATCATACACCTTGCATTAAAGAGCATTGATTGGTTTCGTTTCATTGAGATTTGTGCATTCCATGATATGTTATAAATTTATATATATATTTAAAGTGGTACCATGACTATCAATATGGCTATTTCTTGATCCTACTTTCATTTCAATTGCAAAAAATATGCAGGACTTTCATCATTACTGTGATATCAATTAGTAGAACATTAGATGTAGGTGTATCAGCTGCTGTTTTTTCTGCCACAAACATTACTCCTATAGCACAATGAACTGTTTTAACTGTGCATATTAGTAATGACTAATAACAGTGCATTATTTCTGCACTTTTTCTTGTAAGTTATGGTTACTGACATTTCCCTTAATCACATGTCTGTCATTAGTAACACATTTATTGAACAGCTGTAGCCTGTAACCAAGATAAGTTGCTCCATCCTGGAAACTGTAAGTAAAGTGCTTCTAATGAGGAGACATGTTTTCAGCTCCTCCTGAATTATATATTTCAGTAGCTGCGCACCTTTTCAGTGCATAGTGCTTTCGGCGAAATATTCAACTTCCTTTGAAGGTATAGGTGCAGGTTAATAAGTCATTTCACTCTCTGCTGTTCATTTTTGATACTTTAATGTGAGGGAACCCTACCCCCTCTGCATTTGTAACTTTTCCACTTCTGTGTTTCCATTTTAATTGCTGGTGAACCTATTTTTATGCAAATAGGTACTGATGTTTTCTGTCTCAGTGTCTGTACTTTAGCTAGTTATTCCAAATAGTGACAACATAAAATTATTTTACTTTGATTTTCAACACTTACCTGTATTTAAAAATGTATTAATAATTAGTTATTGACATGAAACAGAAAATTTAGTTTCTGCTTCTCCAATTTTGAAGGGCTTTCTGTATAATATAGATACTGTATGAATGCCATGAAGAAGGATAACTTTTGTGGCTATAGAATAAACCCATTAATATTTTTCTGTGTCATATAGTGCTCTATCATTGTTTTGAAGATTGTATCCCTAATTGTAACTGTAACACTCTGTTTCTCTCTTTTGTGACCTCTTAGTGGTCATTTATATGGAAATATATGTAGCTTTCTTGAACCCTCATTACTCTAACTTCTATTACTGCTGATTTATAGAGCTGATGTTCTCAAGAACAAAATATGATGATATGAATCCAAACAACCACTGGCAAATAAACATGGTTTTATCTAATTATCAAACATTTTAACCAAAAAAGTTTTGCTGTAGACAATGTAATCTAAATCTTAGGCAACATCCATACTATACACTACTTCATACCTTTCCTTAAAGCAGTTATTTACCTAATTTTATAAAACCTGATTTTTCAATTTATCTAGCCTCTTTCCATCCTTACAGACACCGTCTTACTTGTGTCTGCAAATTCTTGTTAGAATATTTATCATCATAATATGCCACTTCTTTCTAATTTATGTGCACCACTCTGAATGGAATGTTGGTTATCTGAAACATATTTGTTTCTGGATTAGAGAAACCATCACATTCAGAGCTGCAGATACCATTTCAAAGAGTAGAGGATGTTGGTTCATGAGAAAAATGTCTTCAGGCTGTTCCATGCTCTTCACAAATGTTTTTAAATAAATATTTTTAGTGTCAGCGTGTAGTAATCTGGTGAGAGTGGTCTGCAGTGCACATTATAATTCAGGAAAGTCTGCATATATCAACAGCTGGAGTGATAAGGAAAATGTCAATGTTACATAGTATTTACAGCTTGCAATAAAATGTGAAATATTTTAATTAGGAAGATGTACCAAAGAAATTTATAGCCTTTACAACATACAGTTTGTATTCCGAACTATTTATAAGTTCTTACAGGTAGTAAAATCTGTTATTGTGTATATCTGTGATAAAGACTACAGCAAAATAGCTGCTATCATTGCACAACATTTCCCATTTATTTTGTAATTTCCTTTTATCAGCCACTGTGTTGTGTGTTGTATTGGCAAATGAGAAGGAAAAATATTAACTCTGATATAAAGTGACTAATGAGGACTATTCATTGTGCTTAACTGAATTACATTTGTCTTATTTTTAAGCCCATTTGATTTAACTCAATACACACTTTGAAAAAGTGTAGTGTTGGAGTTATCCTAAAGTCACCTATTGTGATTTACTGAAGTATCGTTAGCCAGAAAATTTACATATTGGTAAATATCTCAGTCTAATTCAGTGCCAGGTTGTGGCACAATAAACTGCTCTTGCTCACTCATAACTATTATCCTTCAGATAAATATTATCTCTTCAGTACCTCTAAATTGCAATTTTTGATAATAACTGAATGCCTTCCAAAGATATTGCACTTGTGAGTAAGTGCTGCTACTAGCCTAACTATTAACATCCGAGCCATACAGGATTTGAAAGAGAAGACCAAATCATTGCTTGTCTATTTTTTCAAAATAAATTAAGGAAAGTCGAAGAAGAGGTTCATAGTATCTATTAGTGTTAGTGTAATAACACTTTCTTCAATACAATGGGTTTCTAAAAGAAGACCAGTCACTGTCCATTTTAAATTAATTCTCTTACTTTATCATCAAAATATATTATCTGATAACATTTTTGAGTGTATGGAGATGTGATGCCTCCAGGTGAGCTGACAGTGACTTCAGCGAGCTCCCCACCATCGTCTGGGACCCCACCAATAGCAGAAGGTTCTCCAAGAGATGGCCGCACACCAGTCCAGGGAAATGCACTGAGTCCATCACCTCCTGTCAGCTCAGCAGCAGTTGATGTGGTCCCCACAAGCCGCACTGTTGTCAGCAGTCCATTTTCGGTCAGCCGTGAATATGCATTCACTCACATTCACACCCAACCAGGACAGGTTAGTTACAGTTAAATTTCTACACCCGAAACAGTCTCTGAGTTTAGTTGTATTTTTGCATATATCCATACTACTAGCAAATATGGTGTAGCATCATTAATGAGAATAAGCTCAGTATTTTATACAATATGTCATAAATTTAGTACTCAGATGAAAAGAAATACAAATGAAAAATTCCTCCAGTCAAGATGTGCTGCTTAGTTTATCATGAACATCAAAGTTTTAAACAACAAAAACACACTAATTTGCAAATTAGTAGTCTCTTGGAATCTATGTGATGGACAGAGTTGGCAGCTGAGGTGGCTATTGTGACCTTCATTAAGTTTAGTCAGCATAGTGTTGCATGAACTGTTGACAACCTCTAGGTCGATGGCTGATAGGTGCTGGAAATGACAGTGGAGTGGATATTTCTCATGTCAGTACTGACAAGAGATATTCATAACCCTGATGGGGGAAGGTAATTCAAACCTACAATACTGGATGGTATTGTATAATGAGCAGACACTCAGCTTTCAATGGAAAGAGTGTGGCTTCAGCTGCCAGACTGCAGTTGTGTGTGTGTGTGGTCTTCTTTATTTGTAGATTATTCACATTCTACCAGAATTTTCCAGTCTATGGTTTTTAAATGTAGCTTTGTAAGAGCCTACTAGTTCTTTATCCCTATTAAAAAACATGATCAAATAACATTTTTCATTTTGAAGAAATACTGAGAAATAACTTCCTGAGTCGAAACAAGGCCCCGGGAGTAGACAACATTCCATTAGAACTACTGATGGCCTTGGGAGAGCAAGTTCTGACAGAACTCTACCATCTGGTGAGCAAGATGTATGAGACAGGTGAAATACCATCAGACTTCAAGAAGAATATAATAATTCCAATCCCAAAGAAAGCATGTGTTGACAGATGTGAAAATTACCGAACTATCGGTTTAATAAGTCACGGCTGCAAAATACTAACGCAAATTCTTTACAGACGAATGGAAAAACTAGTAGAAGCCGACCTTGGGGAAGATCAGTTTGGATTCCGTAGGAATATGGGAACACGTAAGGCAATACTGACTGTACAGCTTATCTTAGAAGCTAGATTAAGGAAAGGCAAACCTATGTTTCTAGCATTTGTAGACTTAGAGAAAGCTTTTGACAATGATAATTGGAATACTCTCTTTCAAATTCTGAAGGTGGCAGGGGTAAAATACAGGGAGCAAAAGGCTATTTACAATTTGTACAGAAACCAGATGGCAGTTATAGAAGTCGAGGGGCATGAAAGGGAAGCAGTGGTTGGGAAGGGAGTGAGACAGGGTTGTAGTCTCTCCCCGATGTTATTCAATCTGTATATTGAGCGATCAGTGAAGGAAACAAAAGAAAAATTTGGAGTAGGTATTAAAATCCATGGAGAAGAAATAAAAACTTTGAGGTTCGCCGATGACATTGTAATTCTGTCAGAGACAGCAAGGACTTGGAAGTGCAGTTGAGCAGAATGGATAGTGTCTTGAAGGGAGGATATAAGATGAACATCAACAAAAGCAAAACGAGGATAATGGAATGCAGTCAAATTAAGTCGGGTGATGTTGAGGGTATTAGATTAGGAAATGAGACACTTAAAGTAGTAAAGGAGTTTTGCTATTTGGGGAGCAAAATAACTGATGATGGTCGAAGTAGAGAGGATATAAAATGTAGACTGGCAATGGCAAGGAAAGCGTTTCTGAAGAACAGAAATTTGTTAACATCGAGTATAGACTTAAGTGTCAGGAAGTCGTTTCTGAAAGTATTTGTATGGAGTGTATCCATGTATGGAAGTGAAACATGGATGATAAATAGTTTAGACAAGAAGAGAATAGAAGCTTTTGAAATGTGGTGCTACAGAAGAATGCTGAAGATTAGATGGGTTGATCACGTAACTAATGAGGAGGTGTTGAATAGGATTGGGGAGAAGAGAAGTTTGTGGCACAACTTGACAAGAAGAAGGGATCAGTTGGTAGGACATGTTCTGAGGCATCAAGGGATTACCAATTTAGTATTGGAGGGCAGCGTGGAGGGTAAAAATCGTAGAGGGAGACCAAGAGATGAATACACCAACCAGATTCAGAAGGATGTAGGTTGCAGTAGGTACTGGGAGATGAAGAAGCTTGCGCAGGATAGAGTAGCATGGAGAGCTGCATCAAACCAGTCTCAGGACTGAAGACCACAACAACAACAACTTCTTTATTTGTAGATTATTCACATTCTACCAGAATTTTCCAGTCTATGGTTTTTAAACGTAGCTTTGTAAGAGCCTACTAGTTCTTTATCCCTATTAAAAAACATGATCAGATAACATTTTTCATTTTGAAGAAATACTGAGGAATAACTGCAAACCCATGGTGAATATATGAAGGTAGCTGTCAGCAGTGCTCTATCTCATTTCCGTTTGGTCTAAAAATAAGACATTAAATGAGGCAGTTGTAAGTTATTCCTTCGCTCATTTCAGAAGGTTTTTGTAAGGGTCTGTTGTTATCATCTGGGTATTTGAAAGATAAATGAAGTGCTTTCAAGTTATAATTCCAACAGCCTTGCCACAGTGGTAACACTGGTTCCCATCTCATCACCAAAGTTAAGTGCTGTCGTGCTTGGCTAGCACTTGGATGGGTCACCGTGTGGGCCTGCCAAATGCTGGTGGCAAGCGGGATGCACTCAGCTCATGTGAGGCCAATTGAGGAGCTACTTGATGGACAAGTAGTGACATCAGCTATGAAGTTTGTTCAAGTTATAACACCTCTGATTTTTTTTTCTCACAAACTAATCATGCGGAAAAGGTGAAGCATTTGTGACTTCTCGACATAATTTTCCTGCAGCTATATACATTTTTCACAACATCAATGCAATTTTTCCATGTGACTACAAACGCTTCCTTAGGAGTCTGGTTTGACCTCTGGAAAATCACTGATGCAATAGGAGCATGGCTAGTGAATGTACAACCATAGAGAGTGTCTTTCATCATTTGAATCAGCCAAAAGTCACTAGTTGCCAGGCCAGGTGAGCAAGGAAAATGAGAAATCGCTTCGAAGTTGTTGTTATGAAGAAACTGCAGTATTACGTTGACTGGTGCCATATTTCCATGCTCTTTTATGTTCTTTATACCTTATTTCAAAAGTTCTGCAGGTCTGCTGATTGTAATAAGGTATTGGCATAAAAAACATAAAATAGCTTGGATATATGGCACCGGGCATTCAACATTTGCAGAACACATCTGACAAGAAAAACACCACCCTACCACAACAGAAACAGACATGAAAATCTCTGTAAGTCTACCTTTATACTGGACGGTTGCAGGACCTTGGCTATTCAATATAAAATGTCAAATCAAAACACCTTCATCTGTCTAAATTTTCTGTCTTACTTTATGTTTGTTTACATTTGTCACCAGTTTCACAGTTACATTACGCTATCTTCAGACCCCCACACCAATGTGTAGGAAGAATCCCACCTCTTTTAAAATCAAAATAGAGGCCAGCATAAAGTCTGTATCTGTAGACATCTTTTAACAATGCGATCCATTCAATCATCGCCCACAGACTGCCCACTCTACATCACGCACCTGTAGCATAGTGAAACAATAATTTACAAAAACGAAGTTTGCACATTAGCTTGCCAGCAGATGATGATCGAAGGGATTACTTTGTTAAAAGAAATATATGAATACCACCAGCTGTATGCTGACCCCTATTTTAATTGTATAAAATGTAGGATTCTTCCTACACATTGGATAGGGAGTCTGAAGATGGCATAATATAATGCTAAAACTGGTAGAAAAAGTGAAATAAAACTAGAAATTTTGACTGCTGAAATTTTTCCATTTGCCATTTTAGACAAGAAAATAGTCAGATACAGAAATAAGAAACATCTCCAAACTCAACAAGAGAATTTCCAAATCCAAAAAGGCAATAACAGAAAAGAAACATGTAATAAATGACCAAACAAACATCAGTAACCAAACGTTATTCAAAATAATAAAACATGTAGTAGATAAAGATTAACCCCCCTAGTTACCACAAAACAGTATCATATAAACAAGGCTATATCAACACCCTCTATCACACTGAGAGAAACAGCAGACACTTTTGTTACCACTAAAACTAAACAAAATACAAACGCATTCCAAACATCAAAACAAAGTGCACAAAATGGTGAGATGGCAGTGGTTCTTCACAACACAAAAATGGGAATATAGTTAGCGTTAGTGAAAAGTTCTGCATGCTAAAATCGACCACATATATGCAGAAGACTATGAAGAATGGCATAAGAAACAAAACAAAAACATGAGTAATGATAATTATTAATACTGTTTATAGTAGTAAGCTATGGCATGAGAACTCTTCATGCTCCTAACAAACCAGAATTATAAGAAAAACTATATTGTTACAGTGACCACCGTAGATTCTTTAAAAGAAAAGTGAAATGCATTTTGTTAAAATTAGACTTCATTACACTTGCAGAAGATTGTATTTAACATATATGACTTGTATGATGTGACTCCAGAAAAAAAGAGGCCAGGAAACAAAGAAGACAACATGTATTGCCTAGCAGCATGCCACATGCACAGCCTGGTGCCTGGTGATCATCCATCAGCATCATGGTATCCACCTGTGGGGCTCTTTTCCCATTTTTAGGTCTTCATGCAATATTGTGTGTCCAGATTCCATAAAAATGCCAACTTTGGAGGCTATTCATTCCACATTCATCTAATGATCCTCCAAAACAACTTTTTCCACTCACCCTATCATGTTATCAGACAGGCTGGTGCTAGACCGAGATTGTCTTGATTTGTTATCCCACAATATTCTAGCTTCTTTTAGCTGTAACACCTATGAACACACATTAGACACAGCCATGCATGTATCACTCATCTAGAAATGAATTTCTCATTGGTGTCACACCATGCAAATGCGGAAAATGAAAACATCACCATTTTACAGTAGTCAATCTTGCCACTGAAAATAAAGTTCTGTGTGCTGTGCTCTGCCACACATTCACAACAAGTTCACACACATTTTAAAGCAAACCTCTTGTTTCTGTGTGCTTCCAGTCCTGAGGGTAAAAAAGGAGGTGTCATAACTTGAATGCACCTCTTAAGGTTGTTTTGTGTTATCATTGTCCTAAGAAACAAGTCATAAACTGGTGACTGCCAGTATATTGCAGGTATATGTTGCCAAAGATGTGTAATGGAACTAGCACATAAGGACAGTAGTAGGAAATGTGAATGGCTGATTTGCTTTATTGGGAGAATTTTAGGAAAATGAGCTTCGACTGTAAAGGAGACCTTGTATAGAACACTAGTGCAACCTAGTCTTGAGTACTGCTTGAGTGTCTGGGATCCCCACCAGGTCAAACTAATGGAAGGCACTGAAGCAGTTCAGAGGCAGGCTGCTAGATTTGTTACAGACACTATTGATCAAATTTAGAGAACCAGCATTTGAATCCGACTATAGAATGAGGAGGTATATATATAGTTGTTTTTGCCTCACTCCACTTGCAAGTGGTCCATGAAAAGAAATTACTAGTAGTGACACGAGGTACTATCTGTCACACATCATATGGTAGCTTGTGGAGTATGTATGTAGATGTAGATGTAGACGTGAGTAATTCTCATGTTGAAAGTCATATTGCAATAATAATCAATATTAATGGAATGTGTATTGTGTTGCAGAAAAAGATGTAACACATTATAGATAGAAATCAGTGAACTGAAATATAATGAATTAAAATATGTATATGCAGTTTTATAATTTTTTATTAATAATTTCAACTACTGATGTAAAATCAACTTGCTACGTTTTAGAATTATTTTCATCATAATTTGTTCTAAGAATATTGAGAATTAATATAATAGAGGGAAACATTCCACGCGGGGAATATTTAGAAACAAAGATGATGTGACTTACCATACGAAAGCGCTGGCAGGTCGCTTGTGTCTGTATATGTGTGGATGGATATGTGTGTGTGCGAGTGTATACCCGTCCTTTTTTCCCCCTAAGGTAAGTCTTTCCACTCCCGGGATTGGAATGACTCCTTACCCTCTCCCTTAAAACCCACTTCCTTTCGCTTTCCCTCTCCTTCCCTCTTTCCTGATGAGGCAACAGTTTGTTGCGAAAGCTTGAATTTTGTGTGTATGTATGTGTCTCTTTGTGTTTCTATCGACCTGCCAGCGCTTTCGTATGGTAATATTGAGAATTAACTACACTCACCAATCACTGGAGGCAATTAATTTTAGTCTGTTGAAAACAGAGCAGCAACTTTAAGAAATTTCATAGTTTGTGATCTACTGCCAATATATGCAGCCCTCATTTGCTAAAAGTACCTTCTCATGTGAATCAAAACTTCTGCAAACAGCAGTCTCTGATCATCATTCATTAATATGCTGTATCTACAAAATGGGGCTCTAAAACAGAAGACAGGAGGGAAATCAGTACTGTCAGTCTATAAAATATGAACTTTTTGAAGTAACACTGAGGATAGAAGATTTGACTGAAACAATGCAAACACAAGGCACAAATTAGAAGTATGATGATTTCTTAACAAACTAATGCATCATTTTCATGCAGTCTTCCCCAAAACAACCTGTCAGAAAAAGCAGGGTCACCATACACAATTTATTACCAAAGAAATAATTGAACTCAAGACTAGAGTGAAGGAACTCAGACAAACAGGAAAGATGGAGGCATTTAAACAGTATCAGAAGAAGTACAGGAAATTTATAAGAGAAGCAATAAATAGAGACATAGCAAATTCAGATCATAAAAGTAAAACAGCATGGGGCCAAATCAACACTGATATATGTAGTCAAAAGTGTAAATAGGCACCAACAGAAATTTTAGTAAACTGATGATATTGAGAACACCAAAATTACAGATGGAACAAAAATTTCGTATACACTCAATGACAGTTTGATAGATGCTGAATAAAATTTAGTGTGTGAAAGAAGCCATCATGGGTCATAGAATCCTAGTTCACTTGGACAACCATCCGACTCAGTGTTCTGGAACCAGTGACAAAACTAGAACTCCTAAAAACAATTCAGAAACTAAAGTACAAGAAATCTGCCAGAGATGGTGCTATATCAACCTAACATTAAAGTATTATTGAACCTTTTTTGTAAATAGCAAACTGCTCACTCAGAGAAGTGTATCCAGAAAAATTAAAAATAAGCAAAGTGTTACCAATAAACAAGAAAGGTGACAAATATGACACAAATAACTACAGACCACTATCTTTAATCCCTATTTTCTAAAAAGTACTAGAGATATTTATGCAAAGTAGGTTGATTTTATTTCTAGAAAAACATCCTGATTCCTGAACAACATGGTTTCCAAAAAGGGAAATCTGCAGAAACAACTATCTCAAGCCTACCAGAATCTTTTACAGATGCATTGGACAAAAGAAACTTGTTAACTGCTATGCTTCTGGATTGTCTCAAGCATTTGACACAACCACCTACACAGCACTAATTAAAAAACTTGAAAGCAATGGTATGCATGGACAAACCATGCAATGGATAAAATTGTATGTTAGTAGCAAAAAGCAGTATGTTACTACATAAAGTGGATGCAGATCTGAGGTCAAAGATATTATGTATGGTGTACATCAAGGATCTTTACTTAGTCCAATTTTGTTCAACTTATTTGTGAATGGTATTGACGTCAGAGAGAAGAATCAAAAAATAATGTATGCCAGTGATATTACATTAGTCAGTGTAGAAGAAAATCTGGAAATATTTGAAAAAGATGTTTTTATTTCAACAAATAACACAGTACTGTGCCCCATACAAAATGATTTAGCCTCATTATAAATTTAAAGAAGACAATGTTCATGACTAGAAAAGGAAGAACACATACATGTACTCATAGATGAAGCAAGACTGGAAGAAGATACCTCCATAAATTTTTTGGGGCACAACATTTGACAATAAGCTCTAATGAAGACGGCATAAAAACAATGTCTGCCATACACTGTAGTATTTATTATGGTAACAAACAAATTCTGTGTGCAGTGTACCATGCTTGTTCTGAACTACACTTACATTATGGAATAAATGTTTGGAGAAACTACAGTAGCAATAATTCAAAAAGAATTTTTGTAGCACAGAGAAAGCCGTTAGGACCACCTGGGTAAAACCTGACTCATTCAGAACCATCTTCCATTATCTAAAAATATTGACATTTCCATCCACATGCATATGAATAACAATAATTTTATTAATAAAAGAGAATGCTAGAAAAGAATGCAAGTCTTCGTTCAGATGACATAAGAAGAAAAGTGAGCTGAGAAGTGTATCACACAGACTGAGAGCTGTTGAAAAAGGTCCTTTATACCCAAGTGTACAACCGGTAAAGCATCTTCCTAAGTGTCTGCAGGACAACATGAGTGAAAATAAATTACAGAAGCTTCTAAAGGATTATTTACTGGAAAAAGACTTTTGTGCTGTAAAGGAGTATATGTGTAAATAATGAGAAACGTTGTTTTACCTGTATTATGTACTACAATCAGTTGAATATATTGTATAAATCATAAAATATTATGAAAAGGATAGTTGCTACTCACCATACAGCAGAGATGCTGAGTCACATATAGGCACAACAAAAAGACTGTTAGAAAATGAGCTTTCAGTCATCAAGCCCTTTCATGAAAATAGACAAAACACACACACACACACACACACACACACACACACACACACAAGTGCAACTCAAACACACATGACCACAGTCTCTGGCAGCTGCCACAGACTGTGGTCATGTGTGTGAGTGTTGTTTGCATAAGTGTGTGTGTGTGTGTGTGTGTGTGTGTGTGTGTGTGTGTGTGTGTGTGTGTGTGTGTGTGTGTTTTAGAACACCATGTTGGCTGATGAAAGTTCATTTTGCAACAGTCTTTTTGCTGTGCCTATCTGTGACTCGGCATCTCCACTGATTGGTAAGTAGCAGCTATCCTTTTCATAATATTGTTACATTCCATCCAGAATTTTCCTTTGTTTGATTCTCTATGAATCATATGTTTTTGTATGTCTGCGCTGTTGTCACCAGAGATAAGGAGTATGGAAATAACTTTAAGACCTAAATATTAATCAAGAGAAAAACGTATGCAACGTGACTACCATTATTGCCAATTTGACGTTTTATATTGTAATATAGTCTAAATATTTTAAGACATTAGACTAATTGAGTCTTCTGCTCAAAATATATGAATTAATCTGTGACCCACACACTTTACAATTTTGAAGAATATCAAATGATAAAACAGTTTTGTTATGGACCACTGTGTATTTAATGCTACTTTTTGTATCAATCAGAATAGTCCATGCATTATATCCTTATGAATTTCATGATTACTTTTAAACATGGCAACCTTTTTTTATTATGTAGGGATATTTCTTAACACTGAATTTAAAATTCATATGACTACAGCTTTCTGTAATGGATGAATTATTCTGATTGAGTTTGCTACAACATTTTTTTAAAAGAACTACCCCTGTGTTTGGATGACAAACCTCCAATTGACCCAAAAAGTCCTGTTCCCGTCACTGTAATATTAGCTATTTTCTTAACTATAGTTTATTGAACAATCTGTTGATCTCCAGGGAAAAATCTCTTGTATACTGTATGATACAATTAGTGCTATTACGTTCCATGTTCTGTTTGTTGCAGAACAGAAATATTTGACCCTACATTGTGCATTTGCCTTATATTTTGAAGTGGAATTAGCATTTAAAATTGTTGAGAGAACATCAAGTGAAATTTCTTGGTGAAAAAATTGTTCAAAATCATATTTTCATTCTCTTCAGCTATATTTATTTTTCATTGTGCCCATTGTTGATGGACTGATACAGAATATGTTGAAGAAGGGAATTCAGATTTTTGCATGTCAGTCACTGTCTACTTGTTCAAAGTGATAGAAAGCTGAAGAATCTGAGGGATCTTAAAGAGAGAAAGAGCATGAGACAGGTGCAAGAGTCAGCATGAATTAAGAAGCTGTATTAGGAGATAACAGTACCTGATCAAAACAGACAACAAAAAATAAGGAGCACAGGGTTTATGGGACAAATGGTGTAGAACGTTCACTGAAAGCACCTTATAAACTGTAATGAATATGGTATACTCTTCATTTACCTTTATTTACTGCAGATCTATTTATCTGTATGTGATATTACTGAGGGGAACAAACATTGCCAGATTGCATTTGTCATCATTATATTGTCCCAGCATCAGCTGTGATGGTATGGGGTGCCACTAAGTACACAACACAGTCACCTGTGGTTTGCATAGCCAATAATTTGGACAGCAGATGATACGTAACTCATACGTTAAGGATGGTGACTGTACCCTAGGACTGAGGTGTCCAAGATGTTACCTTTCAAGAAGATAACTCACAGCTGCAGTTAGTCTGTGCTCTGTCCTGACCTACAATGATACAGGTTGTTTCAGACTGTTGCCCTTCCAACCACTGTCTAGATCTCTCACTCATTGGGAACATGTGGTCATGGGTTGCCGAGAGATTGGCATGCCATCACTCACCAACCACTATGGGTGATGAACTCTGGCATAGAGTTGAAACAGAATGGAATGATGGCCCCTATCTGTCTTCCAATGTCAGTTCAGCTCAGTGCCCAGTCAGATTACAGTTGCTATTACTGTCGGAGTTGGCAGCTCTTTGTTCTAAATTTTGTAATTTGTATACCTCCAAATCACCTACACATTTAATCATTTATTCCTACTATACTGCATATGATCTATAAGTAAAATTTTGTTCTTTACTTTCCTTTATGGTGTTTTAATGCCCAGCAGTGTGTGTAATAAGTCAGAGTACACTACTGAACTAGAAGGTCCCTATCGACCAAACTTAGCATCTTCATTTTGATGAAACCTCTCTCTAATGAGAATAAACCAGTATACATGAGGAACATTGAGCTGTATTAATTTTCATACCCAACATTAAATATGATCCATCCAAGAATGAATATTCCTTTTAGGATATCTAAGGAAGAGGACATATATATAGCATAACAATTTCCAGAACTATTCTTCCATTGTCAGTAGCATTATATTTGCATATTACAGTATGCATGTCATCATGGTTGTATTTCTTATATCAAAAGTTTATTTACAGCACTTGAAAAATTTATAAATACACAATGCAAAAAAATAATAGATATTTTTGTCACAAGAGATGTTTGTATCTTCTAGAAGTACACTGCTGCTGTCATTAAATTAGTGACAAAATTTACATATTGCATACACTGACCAGTGAAAACATTATGACTACCTGCTTAATAGCTTGTTTGTCCATCTTTGGAATGAAATACACCACTGATTCTGTGAATCACAGGTCCGGCAATTCATTGGTATGTTTGTGGAGGTATGTGGCATTAGATGCTACACACAGATCATGTAATTTGCATAAATAATGGGCTGCTGATTTGTATATCCAGTGATAGTGCCTGATAGCGACCCAGATGGTTCCATAGGATTTACATCAGGAAGATTTGGTCACCAAGGCATCAACATGAGTTCACTATAGTGCTCCTCAAACCACTGTAGCATGGTTCTGGCTCCAAGACATGGACAATTATACTGCTGAAAGACATCATTACCATCAGGGAAGACATCAAGCATGAAGGGATACAGGTGGTTTGCAGCTATCAGCGTGTCTTCAGTTACTACCACAGGTCCCATGCAAGCACAGGAGAATGTCTCCCATAGCATAATACGACTCCCATCAGCCTGCATCTGTGACATGCTGCACATTTTGAGCTGCCTTTCACCTCAATGACAGCATTCACAGAGACAACCATTGATCTAATGTAGCAAAAATGTGCTTCACCCAAAGAGCTGACAAGTCTCCATTAATTGACAGTCAAATCCCAATGGTCCCATGACCACTGCAACCATAATTGACAATGTCACTGGGTCAGCATGTAAACATTTAGGGGTGGGCTGTTGCAGAGCTCAATGTTCAACAATGTACAATGAATGTTGTGCTCCAAAACACTTGTGCATGCACAAGCATTGTGCTCTTTCAGCAGAAATGCCACAGATCAACATACATTCTACTTTACAAAGCAGACAAGCCTCTGAATCCCATGTTCTGTGACAAGTCATGGTCTTCCATCCATTAAGCACCTGGTGGTAGTTTCACTGTCCTTCTACCTCCTTCCATAGGTGCTAACAACAGTGGTATGTGAACATTCAAGCAGCTTCTTCATTTTTGAGATACTCGTTCACAGGCTGTGCATAATAATAATCTGCCCTCTGTCAAAGTTGCATGTCTCAATGAATTTCCCCATCTGCAGCCCATGTCTTCATTAGGGTGATCCCCCGTCCATGTTTACTTCACTTACACACTTTTGTTACCATGCCATTGCCTTCAATGCTACCAAAAGTGGCATCCAACATCATGGTGGGCAGTGATCATAATGTTTTTGCTTATCAGTGTATGTTCCCTTTATGAATTAAATGAATGTGAACACTTCTGTTCAGTGCATCTCATTTGAAATCAAGGCATAAGGCTACTGAATTTTTCAATGTGACACTTACCCCTGCTGTCTTAGAGTTCTTAATTACAAATAATTGATGGAGCTGTGGTAATTTCAGACCAGTCAAAAACGTTCCTAGAATATTAATATTTATTTATTTATGTACTCTTTGCCCTTGGACTCTAGCTTATAATTTTCAGCTGAGAGTGTAGGGTGCATCATACAATTTTATACTGTATATACAATGTATGTACAGTAAAGAAAATGGGGTTACATTTTGTGAGTACATATGAGGTTATTACACATTTTCTGTTACAGTACAACAGCTAATATTTAATTTGACATTTAATACTCACTCGTACTGTATATGTATTTCTCTGTAAGATAAACTTTGAAATAATTTTTAAATGAATTTAATTTCTTTACTTGCTTAACTGATTTTGGAACCTTGTTGAAAAACATTTTGCCTGCTTCAACAGGAGCATCCACTGTCAGTTTCAGAGTTCATTGTCTCATGTAATAATTTTCCGCTCCTCTTGTGGTGTGTTCATGTATGCATGTATTTAGGAGGTTTTTAGAGTTTATTCTCACTGCTATAATATTCTGGTATATTACTTCAGCACAATGAGTCATCGCAATTTTAAAGTATAATTTAAAATTTTAAGTGCACTAGACAAAATAACATTTTGTGTTATGGTTCTGGTTCCTTTCAGCTTTTCAGCTATTCAAGTATTAGTCCAGTTAGTGCCATGTCAGGAGTTATAAGTCCAACAAACTTGAGTATGTTCAGCTCCCCTGTAACAACTCCCCGTACAACACCAAGATCTACACCAATACCTCGCTGGAATACTCCTTTCATCAGTTTGGAGGAGGAGTACAACATGATGACACCACTGATATCTGGAAATGGCCAGAGCACTGAGTCTAACTCGGGAACACTTATAGATGATGGTAAGTATAGTATTTTTCAGAAAGTAATTACATTTTAATGAACTTGAAGTAACAACTGAAAATTTGCACAACAAATAATTGTATGTTGTTGCCTTAACCATTTGGCTATCCTAGCATGCCTCCAAGCTTGACTCAAATTTTCATTGAAACTGATGTCTTCACCTTCGATTTCCAAGTACTACTACTACTACTACTACTACTACTCTGAGAGATTCTCTCACAAGGCATGTGAAAATAGTACCAATGGAGAAATAGTTAGTGGATTCCTGTGGCTTTCACCACCACAAAGTATATACAGGGCAAGACGAAAAAAAAATTCAAGTGTGTAGAAGACATGGTCAGATCTCGATTTAACTACATACATGTACACACTGTCAGTGGGTCTATAAATGATTAAGAGTTGCAATTCCTTGGTACAGGTAGGTATCCCACAAGAGAATTAGTTTGCTCATTTTATTGCTGTTACCAGGCCTGGTAAGATATATAAGAAGCAAGAACAGCATCAAATGTTGAGTGATCTCTGTGAAGGACATGGAGATGCTGTATTCTTGTGTGAGATAATTATCAGCACCTGCAGAGTTTGGAATGGTTATCACTGCGAGTCTCCATTTGACCAGTTGGTCAAATCATGCAATATCAAGAATTTTGGGGCATGTGGATGTGACATTGGACTACATGGAATGTGAGGGCAGACATACTTGTTGTCAAGGTTCCTGTCAACCATGTCTAACCACCACAAGTGAGGATCACTGTATTGTATACCAAGCACATCGTAACCTCTTCATCTGCATCTGAAATCTGAGAACATGTACTGGACTCCCTGAAACATTCTCCATCATCCTGCAACATTGGTCAAAGACCAGCAGCAGCTAGAGCAGGGAATTATCATACCATGCAACACAACAGAAATAGCTGCATATGAAGTGATGTTGTGACTGAGAAGAATGGACTGCTGAAGAATGGCATTGTGCTGTGTTGAACTGCAATTCTGAACTACCTCGGGTGACCATCATCAACAAGTATGGCACTGACCTGGGAGAAGTCCCATTGTTCCAATGTTTATGAGAGTCACAGTGGTGTTACTCCTTGTTTCATGATGTGGAAAACCATAGATTATGATTTCAGGTTACAGCCGGTAGTGATTGAGTAAATTCAGATAGCACAATGGCATGTCTCAGACATCCAAAATGCTCTTGTTACCTCTCATGCGACAGTATTGTGGTGCCTTTTTGCAAAAAGACAATACTTGTTGACACCTGACATGTCTCTGTCGATTGCCTGCATTATGTTGAGGTATGCCCATAGCCAATAAGATCCCCAGATCCATTCAGAATGGAACATGTGTAGGTCCAGTGTGGATATCAACTCTGTCCCAGTGCCAGTATCCAGGATATCAAGAACAATTTACAACAGTTGTGGGCCAGCTTGCCTTGGGAGAGGAAACAATGCCTTTATGACATCCTTACCAACTGAATCAGTTCGTGCATCTAAGCCAGACAGGGTGCAACCTCATACTAATGAGTGGGCTCATTCTGCCATGCTCTTCGTAAATTTGATTTACTATTGTAATTACTGAACTAACATCACTTACCATCTCAACTCATGGAGCTAGATTTTGTTTCCTCCTCCATTTCTGGATGTTTCACATTTTTGTCAGGCAGTGTATACTAAATTTAATTAAATGCAAAGAAATGAAATGACTGGATCAATGGGAATGAAACAATAAAAATATAGTGACATGAACTGATATCAGTGCAAGCTGATCACATATGCTGAACTTGTGATATAATAAACTTGTTGTGAAAATTGAATACTTAAACTTGTTGGAACTGGAATCCAAGTTTCCTGGTTAATTGTTAGGCTTAGTTCAGGCCTGGATGTGTGCTCAGAAGGTGCAGTAGTTAAGATGACTGCTTTGAATAACTAAGAAGTCTGATTTTGAGTTTCAGGCTGGCACAAATTTTCAGTTTTCACAACAGATTTATTTCATTTCAATTTCAAAATATCTGAACAATTTGCACCAATATCATTTCACATCACTCCATCTTCACTGTTTCGCTCCCACTGATGCACACATTTCATTTGAGTACCTTTAATTCATTTGGTAACACAGAATTATATTTTTTATCTGTCACTTACAACAATAAGAAGAATATATCTCTTTATTATTCATTATTGTTTATGTTTTCCAACCATAAAGGTTTTTTACAATCTGTTATTAAATTTAATGGGACAAGCAAGAACTGAAACATATATGAATGTAACTAAGCAAAGAACTGGACAGTAAATGCCATCATGCAAGTAAGTGCAATGTAAGTTCTATCCAATCATATGCAGCACAGCCCCAGATCTATGATATTTCTGAGCTGGGGGCAAAAAATTGATAGTACCCCCCCCCCCCCCCTGCTTCTTTGAGTGTTTGAGATAGGATACAAAAATTTTTAAAAAACTGATTTTTCAAAAATACGATCATTTTGTAGTGCACATAATTCTGAAGAGTTTGATACATAAAACATATATGTAAAAGGAAATGTGAGACGTTATTTGGTCTTAAGTATGCTGAAGTGCAGTACCACACCTCTTCACACAGCAGTCTTCTATTGCACATCACTGTATTTCACTCTGTGGAATTCAAATGTGTACGAGGTGCGGCTAGAAAAAAACCGGACTGATGCTGGAAAAAAACATTTATTTACAATTATTTACAATTTCATGTTATCTCCTTCAATGTACTCTCCTCCTCGGTCTCTACACCGCTCCATACGAATTTTCCACTGTTCATAGCAATGCTGCAGATCATTTTCGGTAAGTCCATACATTACTTCCGTCGCTTTTTCTTTTACTGCTTCAACAGTCTCAAATCCAGTTCCTTTCAAAGCTGACTTGCCTTTAGGGAAAAGAAAAAAGTCACAGGGGGCCAAATCAGGTGAGTAGGGTGGATGATCTAAGATGGGAATGTTGTGTTTTGCCAAAAACGTCTTCACTGACAACGCACTGTGAGCTGGGGCATTGTCTTGGTGAAGGATCCATGACTTTTTTCTCCACAAATCGTTCCGTTTTCTCCGTACTCGCTCACGTAGGGTAGCCAGGACGCTAATGTAGTAATGCTGATTCACTGTTTGTCCCTCTGGTACCCAATCAATGTGCACAATCCCTTTGATGTCAAAAAAAACAATCATCATTGCCTTGAATTTCGATTTTGACATTCGTGCTTTTTTTTGTCGTGGAGAACCAGGAGTTTTCCAATGCATCGATTGGCGTTTAGTTTCGGGATCGTAAGTAAAAAACCACGATTCATCGCAAGTAATAACATTTTGTAAGAAGGTGGGATCGCTTTCAATGTTTTCCAGGATGTCAGAACAAATCATTCTTCGGCGTTCCTTCTGTTCAATTGTGAGACACTTTGGAACCATTTTTGAACACACTTTGTTCATGTTGAAACTTTCATGAAGAATCTGCCTAACACTTTCCTTGTCAACTCCTGTTAACTCAGACACTGCTCTGATTGTTAAACGGCGATCTTGTCGAACAAGTTTACCGATTTTTTCAATGTTTACATCAGTTTTTGCTGACAATGGTCTGCCAGTGCGAGTGTCATCGCTGGTGTCTTCGTAAGTAAAAAACCACGATTCATCGCAAGTAATAACATTTTGTAAGAAGGTGGGATCGCTTTCAATGTTTTCCAGGATGTCAGAACAAATCATTCTTCGGCGTTCCTTCTGTTCAATTGTGAGACACTTTGGAACCATTTTTGAACACACTTTGTTCATGTTGAAACTTTCATGAAGAATCTGCCTAACACTTTCCTTGTCAACTCCTGTTAACTCAGACACTGCTCTGATTGTTAAACGGCGATCTTGTCGAACAAGTTTACCGATTTTTTCAATGTTTACATCAGTTTTTGCTGACAATGGTCTGCCAGTGCGAGTGTCATCGCTGGTGTCTTCGCGGCCATCTTTAAATCGTTTAAACCACTCAAACACTTGTGTGCGCAATAAACAATCATCGCTGTACACTTGTTGTAACATTACAAACGTTTCACTTGCAGATTTTCCTAGTTTGAAACAAAATTTGATGTTAACACGCTGTTCTTTCTGTACACTCAACATTTTCCGATGCACAGACAAAACGTCAACTACTTAAAAGAGACGCCACGGGCAGACTGAGTGCAGGAGGCAGATGAAACTCGAGCAGTAGGCGGAGCGAGAGTCACGTGACAGGCCACACGACTCTCAGCCTTATTGCATTCGTTTTATTGTTTCACCAGTACTAGTCCGGTTTTTTTCTAGCCACACCTCGTATATTTTGTAATGGAAGCCATCAAACCTATATTCAGGGCAGTGGAAATTAAAATGTGCTGTGGTTTCTCTCCTACACCTATTTCGCCAGTTTGACATCCTACCTCTCTCAAAAAGAAAAAAAAAAACTCACTATTAATACTGGGTGGGCTTATTTGTAACCAGAAGAATAAGAACTCTTCAGAAAATTTGCACTCTTTGTTGCCCATTATCTTTTGTGTGGCATAAAATTAAATATCAATAAAGACAAGAGCAAGCAATACATTACACAGCACATTTTTTTATCTCTAATCTTGCTATGGCTTTACATGGCATGCTTTCCTTTCTGCGAAAGAATCTATTACCTCATCAAAGCTTGTCAAAAATTTTGCTACCTGAAAAACCAAAATGTCATTTTCTAAGACAGAAAAAGCTGTTAATATGAATAGTACTTAAGTTTCTCTATTTGATTACATCAGTTTTGTCACTGTGTGCTAGATAAAATGAAACAGACATTTCTAATATAGCAGCAATTGTAGCACATGCCAAATAAGCAAGACAAATGGTCATTTTTTATCTACCTCATTTACATAAATAACAAGATAGAAATTAATTTTTGACATACCAATATCAAATGCCTAATAGGCCTACTACAAGCTACAAGCAAAATGTTTTATGTTAGTAAATAGTTTCACATTTCATTCATATAATCCAGTTCTTTAAGCATGAGATCAAAAAGCAGTAGTATGAAATTTTTATATAAATTTGAAATCAGCATATTCTTCCGTATAATTTGTGTGATGTCCCTGTTGCTTCTCTTTCCTTGCTCTTACAAACAATCTTGTCATCACTAATTCTGTAACTATTCCTGCTAGTGTCAAAACTTAGTCTCAAGTTAACTACACTAACCCTGCCAGAATCACCAGTTTAGTTATGCCACATTTATTCTCAGGTTAGCCATTATTACATGTTTGTACAACACGTTTTCCACACTAGCCTGAGAATAGAACTTAAGCAGCTGCTAACTGGGTACTGTACAACTAGCCCTTAGTAGTGTAATGATCTGGCAAAAAATTTTCTGTCAAAATTTCATTTTCTTGGATACACCAGGAAGATTACATATTAATCTTTCACACTTGTTATTCTTGTTAGTCATTTATTTCCACTCAGGTAGTCTGAATCTAAGGATTTCGCTAACAAATATACCAATGCTGATCATTCGCACACACAGTCAACCACATAAATAAACAGTGATTGGCATTAACCCATTTGAGTTTATTCGGCTCAGCTCATATAGCCCCTTCCCCTTTTGTCTGCGGGAAGGTTTTTCTATTTCTAGATATGACGGGGACTCCCCCAGTTGAGACGTCCCATACACTATGCACGCATTCAAAAATCAACTTATGATTCATTCAGAAATCAACTTAGAATGTGTTCAAAAATGTTCGAAAACCAACAAGGATGTGTTTCAAAATAATATGAATAATTGATAAACCAACGTGCCCTGGATGCTTGGTGCTTTGTGAAGCAAGGTTGTTTTCTTCAAGAATATGAATTTAGCGCCCCCTGAAATTGCCACCTGGGGCAAATACCCTGGCTCCGCCCTCCCCCCACGATCTGGACCTGAGGCACAAAAATACAGACAATTTAGTACTGAATTTTTCTCCAGTCTAAGAAGTACAAATATATTGCTAATGAAATATCAACAGTTATAATGGCTTGAAAAGTATTGCACTGCACTACTCAAAAAATGCAATACTAAGTGTGTTACAAATATCCAATACTGGAACACAATGACTGAGTGTGTTGTTTGATTTATTCATCCATAGACTATTTACATTGTAAAATACCCATAAAATAATTGTACAATGCTTAAATTTCTAATAAAAAGTAACAGATTTTCTCTTTCTACCAGTACAACCACTCACTTTATCTTACACATTTGTACTTCATAGCATTAACATTATTTATCTAAGAGTGGCAGTGTTTTTTTAAGTCAATAAATAAATCTCTGACAGATTCTATAGTACTTGAAAATTATGTTAGAGTTCTGAGATATTTACATTTTGCAACGAGTGGTCAGATGATAAAGGTGTGTTTCATTAATTTCATGCTATGCTATTTATGTTCCAAATGTTTTTGTGTAAAAACCATTGTGTGTATAAAGACAAAATTTCATTTACTAAGCCTCTGTGCTCCACTTAAAATGTGTACTAACCGTTACACTTCCAGACCAAACAAAAATAAGTAAAAACTTCATGATAAATTTCCATTGGCTATGTTCCATAACATTGCTTTGATATTTCATTTTCTTTTCAGATCGATATTTCAACACTGTGGTTCACAGCAGTGAAGGAATAGATGCCACTCAAGGAATTACATCTGGAGATCCAGGATCTAATGGTTCAAGCAGTGGAGCTCGTACTCCCCCATCAAGGACACCAAATTCTAGCTCCAACCCATCCACACCCACCAAGCCACAGTCATCTTAAGCTGTATATTAGCACTATTAGATTTTGCTCAATTTATTATGTGTGTTTGCTAAGCATTGGGCCTGAATGGTACCTGCTGTAAACTTCCCCTTTTAATGGTAACAGCAGGGTTTGGCAGTAATCTCCAAGCGTTGTGTGAAATGAGAATCTTTAGTTGGATGTGTTTGAAGATGCATTTTTATAACTCTTCCCTTAATTTGTAAGATTTGAGTTGGATGAGAAGTAGATTTTCTCATATTGATCAACTAGTGCACAACTAATGGAAGCTGAGACAATCAGCCCAGAAAGTATGTGTGCCATAATGTTGTCACTTTAATATGTGTTGTAAATAGTTGTTTTATTTGTGGTGTTATCAGTCACAATTCCCAGTCATCTTGCATGGGAAAACAGATTGTTTTCTAACTACCAAAGACTTTAGCCATATTTAAAAAAATGTGATGACTGATATGGAGTTGTGTTAGAGTTCTCATTGCTATGTGATTTCTTTTAAATATTTTCTTTTTTTAAGCACATTGTGAGTATGATGTTTACATCTTGTAGCTTGTTTTTGTTGTTGTACAGAACACAGTTTTAAATAGTTTGTTGGGTGTCAAAAATTTTGAAAAAATTTTTGTTATGCTTACAGTCAGTTTGATTACAGTTTCAGTGTTTCTATTTGTTTATTTATGTAGTTGTTAACAATAAGAATTTTTTGACAAATGTAAGGTGGTTGATGTTGAGTATGAACACTGTTTGTAAAATTTGTTACATTTTACTGTACATATCAGATTATTTTTTAAGTAAAAGCAGTGCAGTTTTGTATGTCTTTTGACCTTAGGTTATTAACTTATGAGGGCATCTGAAAAAAGATACTCAACTCATATACTGTTAATATATATTATTAATTCTCTTGTTGCGCCAACAGCTTGTTTAAGGTATTTTGTTTGTTTCTAATTCTGTCTGTGTTTCAGTGAGATTGATATTCACAAGTTTTTATTTTTGTAAGTACAGAATCAAGCAACATGATGTTTTAGAACATATTCAGTAGTGAAGTGGCATCAGTGATCCATTATTTCAAATGGAGGAGATATCTGTCACACAGACAAATGTTGTATTGATACAATGTTTCTGGAGCGTTTATTTATGAGTACTAGTCAATGAATAAATTCAAAAGGGCCATTAAGCTCTTTTTTCTTATTTTTTTATGTGAAGGTCTTCTGCAGTGTGATATAAAACTTTGGGAGGGTTTTTGTAATAAGCATCTGTTAGAGTGTTAATATGCCACACTTTTTCATTGATTAATTATTTTTTGTAGACAAGGACAATGGGCCTCTGTAGAGATCTCAGTGATAAAATATTACTTTATTCTGAGGTACAAAGTGTAATTGGCTTTGAATTGTCAAACAATGAAGAAAAGATTTGCAGTTAAGAAGAATGGCTTGCAGATAATATTTTACAAATCTGTGATGCAATAAGTCGTAGCCTTGCCTTAAAAGCAAATAATTAGATAGAACCGTAGATTAGATATGTTTGTTACTGTCTATATAACATGAAGTATACTAACAAGACGGTGCTAGTGGACATTCAGAAGGTATGAAGTTTCTAAAATACACATTTGTTTATCTTGCCAGTATCAGAAATTCCATCATTTGTATGTGCAGCTGAAATAACACCTTTATCACTGAGGCATACCTAATTCTAGCTCATATACATACTGAATCCTGCAAATATAGCAATATGAATGACTAAATGTCCTGTAATATGTAGCAAATGTGGTGTGTTACTCAGCTGTTTTAGCTTCTGTTGATTGGATAACAAAATATTGTGCAAATTTTAATTGATGTTAGAAGAAAAGTTACAAGTACTGCAGCACTGATTTGTATAAAGACTGGAGTAACCTCTGAAGGCTCAAGATTTTTTTACTGTACATTTATTTTACTTCAGGCAAGGACATGTTCCAAAATATTATTTATTTCATATAGTTAGTTAATTTTGTGTAGCCACTTGAAAATGAATATGTTGTGTTTACTGTATTATGCTCAAACAGTCCATTTACAAAAAGAATAAAGGAGAGAGGAGAGGAAGGAAAGAGAGAGAGAAAGAGAAAGAGCATGTCTCTCTCTGCTAATGGAAGACTACAGAATAGGAGACAAAGCATGAATGCTAAAATAGCTGAGTTCACTATGTGCTGCAACAAGGAACTACATCATCATTTTTTGTCCATGATGGTGACTGCAGTTAAACTGTATGCCCCTACAAAAGTTGTAAGATTGTTGTGTGTTTGCCTTGTGGGACCCAACTTTTGTGGGAAATCAATTAAAACATTTATTAATAGCTATGATCTGTAGAGAATAATAGTGTTTGATACAAATTAATATTTGGCATCTTCAGCTTTAAGGGATGTATGAGCCCAAAAAATATGTGACATATACTAAGACATTGTCTGCCAGCCAATTGTATGTTATCCTAGTTTGAGAAACGGTATTGAATCCTTGTAGATGGGATTAGATTAGAAAAATGAACATATTTTGGGCCTCTGATTACCATGCACATGTCAAATACTGGTGTACTGGTCTTTTACCAGTCAGTTCTTACATAACCAAAGAGGAATCAGTTGTGAAACAATTTGTTAGCAGATTCATAAGTAGAGCTTGTTGCAGTGTGGTACAAACTTGACTAGCCAAAAGTTAGTGAAGAAAACAAATTGTAGAAGAGACAAATCTCCAGTTAGTAGAGTAGTGGATTTGAAAGAAAAAACTTTTGATAAATAGCAATTTGTTATATATTGTTACATATACCAGTTGTTGATGATATTGCAAGTTAGTCATTCAGTCACTTCTTGTTTTGTAAGTACAGTAACAAGGCTCAATGTATTACTGTTTGTAAATGTGCTAAACCAGCACGTTCATGACAGACTGTGTACAAGCTTTACTATAATCCAGAAGATTGTATCATAGTAGTCACTGTAAAATATAGAACTTTTGTTTTCATATTTAATCATTACATTTAATTTAATTCATACACATAATCATCCATTTTAGCACAAAACATATTGGCAGAAGCTGTTTAATGTGTCTATCATGTTTCTAATAATACTTGTGAATCTGCGTCAAATAACAAAATTGCGTAAGTATAGGGGACTCAAAAAGGTGAGACTGTGAGCATTACGATAACCAATAAAAGTGCCAAGAATCTGCAAAGTATTTCCATTTCAAGCTACTGACACAAAATGTAAAAGTTGATTGAATCAGGATAGTCTCCTATGCGATAAGATAAGAATTAAAAGCATTTCTGTCACCATGATAGAAACTGCATGCACAGTAGAGTCTAAACTTCAGCAATAATGTGTCTCAGAACTCAAGCTTCTGTATATAATTTCAGACATTGAACTCGGACATGTGAATATATAGAAAATAAAATCTTCTAAAACCTCTGGATTATAGTTAAGTTTGCTCATAATGTTAAAATTCATAGATAATATCTTCAGTATTTCCTTTTCATGGGACTGTGAAATGAATTTGGTATAGTTTTATTACAAAAAATGCAGGAACAGGCACCACCAGTGAGCTGCTTATTTTTATAGAATATCATTTTGCCACATTTTGGCTGTGTTTGTGCTGCAACTGATATGAACTGCAGCTTAATAAATACAAAAAGTCACATAGCCCGTTTTTCAAGAGAATTTTGAAATAATGATATATTAATAGGCAGTTAAGTATAGTCTTCCTGTATTCCAACATTTCACATGGTAACTATTAAAATATTCACTTTTGAATTGAAAATTGCTTGAAATATATTGCATTGTTTATTAGTTCAGTAGTTCTAACTTGTACCATTTTTTCACCACATTAAAAACTGATCCATCAGGTGACAGGTAATCCAGTTGCAATATCAAATAAAAGTTTGTAATTACCTGTTGTTTGTTGAAGCAACAGCTTCTGTTTTCATAAGACCTTTTACATTTCATTTATACAAAATATTACCTATTTGACTTACAATTCCAAAGTCGGATATCCACTGTAAGTATTAATTCATATTTCAGGATTGCTGTACCAAGAAGATAGGGTGAATTACATTGTGTCACTACAATGTTGTCATTTCAGGACTGATAATAAAATTTTTATTACATACTTTAAAATTTCAGAATGTGCACCATTAAATTTAGTTCACTTCTACCAGTGGTTCAAGATTGTTTTCTAGTCTTATGACTTTTGATAGCCCTATAAACTTTATCTGCAGAGAGAGTACTAAAAAGGACGTTTTCTGTTATAACAAGTAATTAAACTTTTCAGTCAATATAAACTCATCAAATACCATATGATAAAAGATTATACAGAATGACTTCTATTATATAAAAAGATCAGTATTATCACAGATAAATTTCTGTATTTGTGCTAATTACTGTTAAAAATATTTACAGTGATAAGATGGCAATGAAAACTAGCTAACCAAAAATTCTTACACACACATTGCGGCAACAGAAATGAAGTCACTTAAAACTTCAAAACAGACTCCTGTAGAATTTTATTTGTGGAGTACACTATTTAGAGGAATTTGGTGACATATACCATGATCCATTTGACTTGCAGACCTTGTTTTTCATCTCAGGTGTTTATCTGTGTTTCTGTGGCCAAAGGGATAAGGGGTGCTGCTAATCCCTGTGTAAACAACACATGTATTTTTCACTTCATCATAGGATAAATATGTACTAAAAATTTTTTTTGTTTGAACATATATGCATTCATACACAGATCCACGTGCATTTACGAATATGCAGATATCTATTTTTATCTTTGTAATAGCTTCCAAACCACAAACATAAGACACATTACAATTTAAACAGGTCTCATTTTCTTAGTACTGTATAAAAAAAATAAAACTACAGCAACTTTCCATATGAAAATTTCACTGGATTTGTCATGGTGATAAAGAGAGTCAAAAAGCATTAGTATTGTGGATCAGCTATTATTTTCTAATTATTGTGATGATTATGTTTAAATTTGTAAGAAACTGAGACAATGAGTATCATATACCACAAGAAAAAGTTATTTATTGTCTTTCCAAAACAGTCACCAAATATAAGTTAAGGTTTCAAGAACTTTTTCATTACATATATTAGATTAACTAGTGCCACATATACGTGAATAATCCATGAAATTTTTTTCCCCAAATTCAAGGACAAAAAACTGGGGGGTTCAGATTAATTACATCAACAGATCCTGTAGTGTTGTTGTGGCCTCAGTCTGTGATGGACCAGTAGCTCATTAGATGTGAAGAAACGTTAACTATGTGTCAGTTATGGCTACCAGTTCTTGTTATTGATTGTACACAGTTTTAAAAAAATTTAAAATTCTTAAAGAAGCAGAGAAAATTGGAAACTGCTCAGTGGAAAGAAAGTACGATGTGAGTGAGGGTTGTATTCACAATAGGCAAAAAAAAAAAAAAAAAAAAAAAAAAAAAAAAAAAAAAAAACCATGGCTTCAAGAAATGAACAGTAATCATCATCATCATTACATGACCAAAAATCGAAGTATCTGACCTCGAAAAAAGTCTCTGTGATTATGCAGATGAGAAGTGAGAATAGGGGTGTGCAGTGATTAGTGAAATGTGTCCAACTCAAAGCATTGGCCTTAGCCATAGAATTAGACATCACCAGCTTGAAAGCTAACTGGGGCTCGCTATCAAGACTTTACAATTGAAATGGATTAGGCTTCTGGAGGAAAACTATTGCTCTATTGCTTCCAGGCAATTATGAGGAAAAATAGTGAATTTTCATCACTATGTGGTAATTCTGTGCCACAAACATTCCTATTTATTATCTCAGACTGGTAATGTGGATCAAATGCCAGCCTATTTTGAGATGCCATTTGACAACACCGTAGACAGGAAATGGAAATCCAGCATCATGATATGGACTGACAGCAATGAGAAGCAAAGGTGTATACTAAAGTTGTGTGTAACTGGTGGTGGATGAAAACTACCACCTGTCATGATACTTAAAATGAAAACTATTGCAAAAATATCAGTGAAGGTCATAGTGGTAAGAGTGAATCTGAAAGCATGGATGGACAATATCCTCGTGGTTGACTGGATGACACATGTTTGGCAACATCAGCCTGTTGTGTTACTAAATTTATGTGACATGTTGGTCTTGGACAGCTTCCATGGACATACAAGTCAGGAAGTGTGAGACAAGTTACAAAATAGGAAAATTGACATGTTCATTATCCTTAGGGGCCTAAAATCCATCCTGCAACCACTAGAGGTGTGTATAAATTGGCCATTCAAAGCTGCATTTAAACAGCGATACACACAATGGATGGAAACCATGAGTTCAAAGTTTTTTGTAAATAAAACACTAATTAAAGCCAATATTTTGTTTTTTTAAAATTAGTGTTTGCGGATTATTCGATGACACGGATTATTCGATGGGGTGGATTATTAATGCAAATATAGGATTTAATTTTCAACTGCAATTTCAGTTAACAGTTTCATTATCATGTTTGTGGTAATAAGTACTTAATTTAGTCATTGTCAATGCAGTTTTACTGCAATGTTACTGGTTTTACACAAATGTGAATGTGCAGTGTAGATACACCCTTTGCCATTAATTAATAATAAAAATTATTATGCTTTTTAGTGTTGTGCTATGGTATCTCATTTGACTACCAACAATGATATGAATGGAACTCAACATGTCTGTGTCTGCAAATAAATTTCAAAAGAAATAATTAAATATATTATGGAGGTTGGCCAGTACCATTACATGTTGACCACTTCTCCTGTTCCACTTAGAAATAGAATGATAAAATCATGCTTTAGAATGGAACTTCCAAGGTGGAAATAGGAAACAAAAATGAGGAAAGGCAAACATCAACTGAAGCTGATTGGCAGAGAATATATGGATAAAAGCAACAGTACTTAAAAATCACTAGCTTTCATGCTATCGTTATATTTACAGTTTAAGTATGAAACTATGCACAAGCAATAATGTATGCACCAAAATACTTCAACTCACAGATATGGTGATACTGACTGTTTGTGAGTAATAAAATGTATGGGGCAATGGGAAGGATGATAGATGGAAAGACAGGTAGCTCTCAGAGACAGTAGTAACACTGATGACAGTCATAAAACTTAAAGAAAAGGGGATGAAAAAGATATATATAGAATGTTGTGCTTCTGGAGAAAAGAGAAAATGATATCTGTGCTGTTGGCCCAGATCATATAGTAGTTGTCAATGGATCTAAACCAGACAAGGGATTTGAGGTGCTGAGTATAGACAGGAAGGATACATCTATGTCGTTCAGACCATGGCCATCTGTAGAACTTTATGCAAGAGGGGGCAAGTTTCTAAAATTGCAGTTTTTTTTTATAACAGAAAACTTGAGAAACTCCTGTTGATTACTAACAGAAACCAGCAAAATCCGAACAGGAAATAGAACTTAAAAAAGGACTGTTCAGTTTAAGTGACTACTGTTTGCATACAAAACTTAATTTCCATGTTAATGGATTTCACTGCATTATCTTCACACCTTCTGTTTCTTGTAAAATTGACTGGCATAATTACGAATTAATAAAATTTGTTGTGAAAGCTGCATTTTTTAAAGTTATATGGATAAAGTGTAACTCAGGCCAGAATTCAGCAAGATGAATGGGGAAAACTCAAAACAATCAAAAATTGCCCAACACCAGTTACACTTGACAGTCTGTGATCGAACCAAGATGAGTCTTATTGAGCGCCCCCCTCCCCCATGTATGCAGTCATGCCAGCTGTAATGCTGAATGTGTAATTCTGTGAGTGCATATTGTGCTGTGTTGCACCCCATGGAGTTTGAGAACATCCTATGTCTTTTAAGATCTTTATGACTTTGTTTTTTTCACACTTTTCCTCTCTTCTAATGCAAGATATATATATATATATTTTTTCAAATTGATGTATTATGGTCCATGGATGAGGTACAGATAGTACAGCAATACTATATTCTGCAGAGTCTTCTAAAATAATTCTAAATGTGGATTAAGCTAGCCATGACATGTCTTCTTGGACCAGAGATAGATGGTAAATTCCTGTAGCAATAATGATGTGGACAGAAAGAGGGAGTGACTTTGTGGGAACTGGGGAAGGATATTGGGCAGCTGTACTGTCACCATGTTTATCTTATGGTGAGAACAGGCACAGGAATTTGAGCACCAAGTGTTGGAATGATCCCTATCTGGAGCTCAATAAGAACTGTACAAGGAAGGGACAGAGTATTTAAAAAAATAATTTTTGGTATTAGGCTGTGTCATTGTAAAACACTAAAGCAATCAAATTGTCAACATTTTGATTGACTTGCTGTGGTCCTTATCAGGGCAGACAGAGATTAGTTTGGGGTCTGCATTTTGGAAATGTTCTGCAAATAATCATATCTGCATTGAATGCATGACAATATCCAAACCACCACCTCGTCGAAGAAATGGCATAATTTCCAATGAAAAGCTTGTATTGCAATTCTGTACCCCAAATTCTAGAAGGGAGCAAGTTCACCAAACACAGACTCCATTTTGACAGTCATCACCTTGGCCAAACTGGAAAGACCCCCCACCCCTTTCAGCCCTCATGCAGTTTGACACTGCATCTGCAGTGGGGAACAGGAGATAGCCAAACACCATACCACCCCCAAGTTTCCAGATGCCTTTCCTCTCCCTCCATTCCCATCAGAATAAGCAACCACTTATAAACACTGTTGTCACAGATTAAGGTAGGTGCATTTTAGTGTTTGTGTTGTTGTGTGAGCAAAACTGCATTCTTAAACTGGAAAAAGAGCAACACTTAGAAAGCTGCTGGTGTCTCTCTGTTGTTATCTGTACCCTTTCATCACCTTCCTGTGTGTGTGGCTACCTTCCTCATTTTTATTTTTTTTCTGCATGCTTCCATACAAACCCTAATCTCCCCTCTGTCACCTTGATGACTTTTATGCAAAATACATTACAGTAAGAGTAATGTTTCATAGCCCATCTAAAGTACTGGCTCTTGAATTTATCCAAGTCTATTTCATAAAAAGAACAGTTTCTTTCTCCCAACAATCCCTATTTATATTTCCTGGCCATTTATGTTACACTTACATATGGACTAAAATGTGTGGCTGTGAATATATTGACAAATCTTTGAATTTCTGAGACCTCCTTTGGCAGGCAAATTTGATGACTCATAATGTATGTTGTTGTTGTTGTTGTTGTTGTTATGGTCTTCAGTCCTGAGAGTGGTTTGATGCAGCTCTCCATGCTACTCTATCCTGTGCAAGCTTCTTCAGCTCCCAGTACCAAATGCAACCTACATCCTTCTGAATCTGCTTAGTGTATTGATCTCTTGGTCTCCCTCTACGATTTTTACCCTCCAGGCTGCCCTCCAATGCTAAATTTGTGGTCCCTTGATGCCTCAAAACATGTCCTACCAAAGTATGTTATAACTTATAAAATACCAGACAATTTGATACACATCCAAATAATTAATAGACTCTTAGTTATTGGTTACGAAAATTTCTAAAGCCATTTTTCAAACATTCACGTCTCTTCCAAGTGTTGCATGTCTACACTGCTGGACATCAAAATTTCACACTGTGAATGCAATATCCAACTAAAGTCAAAGTGGCATGAAGTGTACTACATGATTGGATATGGAAACAATTAGCATTTCAGCAGGGTCACACGAAGTATCTAGGATTAAACCCATCTACATTCTGTATCTAATAAAAGATTACGGAGTGGGTTTCTTAATTGGAAATTACATAGTAATGTTGGCTGTTCATGAGAAGATAAAGTTATACCTGTTGTAAGAGAAAGGGACACCTACCAGCACATGTCAAAATTTGAAAGCAACAGGACTGTAACCTACTGAGATGACAGTTTGTCATTCTGCACTATTGCAGCTCAGATCAGTCAGGAGCCCATGACTGTTGTGCAAATACTGAATCAGTTGGTTGAGGAAGACCACATTCAACGTCATCACCATCACTATATTTTAACAGCCCTATGCAGCCAGCATCTGAGAGGACAGATGTATTGTTCACTCATCTGTGCAGAATTACACAGCCAAATTAAATACTCTGAGTCAGGAAATAGTGATGTTTTGCAGCAAAACAAAATCCATCCAGACAACCACAGACCATTAGGACAGTGATCATTGTTGCACATTCCCTCAACTCATAGCAGTGGGAGGTGGCTGACAGCAGTGGGTCAGACAACAACAACAGAATCAGGAGTGGCCCATTGTCATCAGATGAGTCCTGGTTCCGTGTCCATTATCACAATGGTCATATCCATATGTGGAGGCTGCAAAGAGAATGAACATTACCAAATTGCATTTATCATCATTATATGGGCCCATCACATAGTATGATCATATAGGGTTCTATTGAGTACACAACACAATCACTTCTGGGTCGCCTACACAGCAATTTGGATGGCAGTTGTTAGATTTCTCATGTGTTAAGGTGGATGACTGTACCCTTCCTTCAGGATATCAATGCTGATATCTTTCAACAAGATAACAAACGACTGCACATTACCTTCATTGTCCTGACCTACCACAGTACAGATGATGGTCAAATGTTACACTGGCCAATATGATCTCCATATCTCTCACCCAATGAAAACATCTGCTTTTGGGTTGTCAAAAGATTGGCATTCCACCACTTGCCATCAACTGTGATTGATGAACTCTGGCAGGTAATTATGATGCGCCTATATTTGTCATCCAAGCTCAGGTTGACTCAGTGCCCAGCTGGGTTTGAGCCACTGTTGCTGCCAGAGGAGACAGCTCTCTCTACTAAATGCTGCACCACCTATCTCCTAAAATCTTCAACAAATGTAATTGTGTAAATTATCTTCCTACTCTATTTTCTATATGTACAATTAGTAACATTTTGTTATCTGCATTCCTTCCTGATGTTGTAGTTTTAATGACCAGAAGTGTATTTCATGAAATGTATTTTTCATTCTGATGGTCGTGGTTTCAGAATATGCTAACAAAATAATGGCATTTACACTATTTTATTTATTAAAATTTGGTTGTACGTCCTGTACTTCCACCAACATGAATGTTTTATACTAAAATTAAACTGAGATTCAAGAGTGTTTCGATCCGTAGTTTAGGTAGCAGTATGATTACAAAATTTGTTATACCTTATGCCTTAACATTGTTTATTTCATTAGGGTGCTCCAAAAGGAACAAACAGAAATGTTCACAACTGTAATTTACATAACAATTAGTAATTATTGGCAAAATTTCTCTTTAAAATGAACTACTGCCACATCAGTTTAGATGTATGACTGGTTTGGAATAGTGTCAAAAGACTGAAGGTTCATAGTCTGGGCAAGGCAAAATTAAGAATTGAGAACAGGGAGATGAATGAAGTAAAAACTGATTTTTGGGAGACTCAGTATAATTACTACAAAACACAATGTAAGTTGCACTGATTTTTTCTGTGTCATCAACAAAGGTTTCATTTAACTACACACAAAATATTAATAATAATATTTATTCAACATCGAATAATCAATTACAATCCCTAGAAATAATACAGTTTCAGGACATTATACAGCTTATTCTTCTGAATACGTCAGTTTATAAATTACAAACTAAAGATTTGTTTGTATTAATAAATTTTACATTTTGATGGATTTTACATTTGGTAGTATACAATCACGATATTACAAATACTGTTTTTATCAACATTATATTAGTTGTAGGTTACTTAAAACTATGAGCTTGACATACTTATGAAGCACTTTTCATACGGATATAATACTTGTCTAGGGAATAAAAAGGGTTTTCAATTAGAATTCTTTTTAGCTGATCTTTTAATTTGTTAGTAGGAAAGGCTGTGAGACTTTTTGGTAGGGCACTGGCTAGCTTCAGCCCAGCATGAAGTGCATTTTTTTCATATAAAGCTGTTCTGTGGCTATTTACATGGTATCTGAACTTTTGCCTTGTATCATACTGGTGCAGGTCACAGTTGAAATTTGGATTTATTGTTTTCACAAGCAATATAACTTTCAATATTTATACACCTATAATGGTAAGCACACCTAATTTTGGGAACAGATTCCGACATGATTCTCGAGGTTTGGCACCACAAATAATTCTGATAACTTTTTTCTGTAGTATTAATAATGTACTTAGGTTGGCTTGAGTTGTTGCACCCTATATTTCTACAGCATAGTTTAAGTTTGATGAGAATAGGGCATGATAAGCAGTTTTTAGTACACACATGCCCTTACAATATTTGCTAATCATAGTTACAGCAAACACGTTCTTCGACAGCTTACATGCTAAGGAATCAATATGCATGTCCCATTTGAGGCTGTCCTGGATTGTAATTCCCAAGAACTTTGTCCATTTTTCCTTTTTTACAATGTCATTTCCTACAGATAATTTCATGTCAAATTCTATTTCTTTCCTTGTGTTAAATTCCATCATTGCAGTCTTTGAAGCACTTACATTTAGATGGCTTTCATTAAAATACTTGACTATTTCATTAGTTACACTGTTGCACTGTACCTCCAGACTCTCATAGTCTTTGTGTTTACACACAATTGATGTGTCATCTGCATACAATATTTTTATACAGTTAAGAGAACAATACTGTATATCATTAACATAAATCAAGAAAAGAAGGGGTTCCAAGACAGAACCTTGGGGCACTCCATATTTGATATCAGTAATTTTAGATTTGTAAGACCCACTGTTTGTTTTAAGCAAGACAAATTGTTTTCTATTGCTCATATACAATTTTATTAGCTCATAGCCAGTTCCTCTGATACCCAGGTTCCACAGCTTGTCAAGTAATATGGTGATGTTGACGCAATCAAAAGCTTTTTCTAGATCAAGGAACAGTCCAGTTACATACTCCTTGTTCTCTATGGCCATTATTATTTTGTCTATTAATTGTGTTGCTGCTACTGATGTTGACTTGTTTTTCATAAAGCCATTCTGATTTTCAAATATTAAATTGTGTTGACTCAGGAATGTCATTAGTCTAGTATAAATAACTTTCTCAACTACCTTAGAAAATGCAGGTAAGATTGAGATGGGGTGTAGTTTTCAATTTTAGATTTATCACCTTTCTTGTGAGTCGGGGTTACTTGTGCTGTCTTTAGACTATCTGGGAAACAACCTGATGCAATTACATTGTTTATTGCTGTGGCCATGGCATCAGATATGTTGTCTATGCATCTTTTCAGTGTACTGATAGACAATCCATCATAGCCTGCTGATTTTGTATTTTTTAATGACATTACTATGTTTTTCACTTCCCTGTTATTGGCTGGGGCCAAGTATATGGTTTGTTTGATTGGAATGCCCCTATATCTATGCTGAAGATTCTTAAAATGGTCATTGACAGATTTTCCAGCAGAAGAAAAGTACTCATTAAAAACATTTGCAATCTGACATTGACATTTCATGATGTGCCATTTATGGTTTATAGTAAAATCACTTGTTGATCTGTCCTTACAATTGTTATGAATATTTTCCTGTTCCATTACGTTTTTATCCACCACATCAAGTGATAAATAGTGTGTACTTGTACATTCTGTAAATAGAAAGCATACAAATATGAAGCTAAGCCAAATCAGATTGAAAGTGGTAAATAAAGAAAATATAAAGTTATTGGCTGTGGTATTCCTTTCAGTTTATGCAGCTTTAAATTAACAGTCATGAAGTTTCATTATTGAAAATAGAAATACTCATATATTCAGCAGAGTCATGGACAAGTTTTAAGAGAACACATTAAACCTATAAATACAAATGTAAAATTACTACACTCCTGGAAATTGAAATAAGAACACCGTGAATTCATTGTCCCAGGAAGGGGAAACTTTATTGACACATTCCTGGGGTCAGATACATCACATGATCACACTGACAGAACCACAGGCACATAGACACAGGCAACAGACCATGCACAATGTCGGCACTAGTACAGTGTATATCCACCTTTCGCAGCAATGCAGGCTGCTATTCTCCCATGGAGACGATCGTAGAGATGCTGGATGTAGTCCTGTGGAACGGCTTGCCATGCCATTTCCACCTGGCGCCTCAGTTGGACCAGCGTTCGTGCTGGACGTGCAGACCGCGTGAGACGACGCTTCATCCAGTCCCAAACATGCTCAGTGGGGGACAGATCCGGAGATCTTGCTGGCCAGGGTAGTTGACTTACACCTTCTAGAGCACGTTGGGTGGCACGGGATACATGCGGACGTGCATTGTCCTGTTGGAACAGCAAGTTCCCTTGCTGGTCTAGGAATGGTAGAACGATGGGATCGATGACGGTTTGGGTGTACCGTGCACTATTCAGTGTCCCCTCGACGATCACCAGTAATGTACGGCCAGTGTAGGAGATCGCTCCCCACACCATGATGCCGGGTGTTGGCCCTGTGTGCCTCGGTCGTATGCAGTCCTGATTGTGGCGCTCACCTGCACGGCGCCAAACACACATACGACCACCATTGGCACCAAGGCAGAAGCGACTCTCATCCCTGAAGACGACACATCTCCATTCGTCCCTCCATTCACGCCTGTCGCGACACCACTGGAGGCGGGCTGCACGATGTTGGGGCGTGAGCGGAAGATGGCCTAACGGTGTGCGGGACCGTAGCCCAGCTTCATGGAGACGGTTGCGAATGGTCCTCGCTGATACCCCAGGAGCAACAGTGTCCCTAATTTGCTGGGAAGTGGCGGTGCGGTCCCCTACGGCACTGCGTAGGATCCTACGGTCTTGGCGTGCATCCGTGCATCGCTGCGGTCCGGTCCCAGGTCGACGGGCACGTGCACCTTCCGCCGACCACTGGCGACAACATCGATGTACTGTGGAGACCTCACACCCCACGTGTTGAGCAATTCGGCGGTACGTCCACCCGGCCTCCCGCATGCCCACTATATGCCCTCGCTCAAAGTCCGTCAACTGCACATACGGTTCACGTCCACACTGTCGCGGCATGCTACCAGTGTTAAAGACTGCGATGGAGCTCCGTATGCCACGGCAAACTGGCTGACACTGACGGCGGCGGTGCACAAATGCTGCGCAGCTAGCGCCATTCGACGGCCAACACCGCGGTTCCTGGTGTGTCCGCTGTGCCGTGCGTGTGATCATTGCTTGTACAGCCCTCTCGCAGTGTCCGGAGCAAGTATGGTGGGTCTGACACACCGGTGTCAATGTGTTCTTTTTTCCATTTCCAGGAGTGTATTAAGCATAGGTAAAAGTTTGTCTTCTGTTTGTAGATAAGTAGCTCAAAGCTAAAGACACTTTGTTTTACGTATTTAATTACACAGAAGAAGATATAATGACCACTGACACTTTCAGAGTGACATGTGCAGCACATATGTTAACAATATAGTACACAAAAATCACAGGGAAAAAGCAAAGAGAACAATAAACACAAAACAGAGCTCTAGTACAGTATATTGTTTTCCCCTAAAGACACATAACATACTGGCTGCAATAAAACACTGCCAACAAACTTTAAAGGAGGTGCTTAAAAATGTTATTAGGAAGGCAAAGTATGTGGTATGCAAATAGAATAGCTAATTCACAGGATAAAATTAAAACCATATGGTCAGTTGTGAAGGAAGTGTCTGGTCAGCAGCACAAGGTTGATGATACAAAGTCAGTTCGCAGTAAAAATATTTCTGTTACTAGTGAATCAGATATATGTACAGTATTTAACAATCATTTTCTGAGCATTGCTGGTGAATTCAATAAAAATTTAGTGTCTACAGGGAATCATATAGCTTTCTTGGCAAATGCCTTCCCAAGATTTATGTCTGAAATACTCCTCTGTGATACAGGCAAGGGGGAGATTGAGTCATTAATTAAATCACTGAACACTAAGGACTCTGATTGTTATGATGGAGTGTCTAGCATAATATTAAAGTGCTGTGCTGCACACGTTAGCCCTGTATCTAGCCATATTTGCAATTTTTCCTTTAGGAAAGGTCAGTTTCCTGAGTGGTTAAAGTACTCAGCAGTAAAGTGGCTTCATAAAAGTGGAGAAATGGATAATGTAGATCATTTTAGACCTATCTCTATGCCATCAGTGTTTGCAAAAGCAATTGAAAAGGCTGTGTATGTAAGGATAATTGATCATTTTATATCACATGATTTGCTATCAAATGCACAGTTCGGCTTTAGAAGTCGTTTAACAATTGAAAATTCTATATTCTCCTTTCTCTGCGAGGTACTGGATGGGTTAAACAAAAGGTTTTGAATGTTTGGCATATTTTTTTTTATTTAACTAATGCATTTGATTGTGTTGATCACAAAATATTGCTCCAGAAGTTGGACCATTACGGAATACGAGGTGTAGCTCACAATTGGTTTACCTCTTATTTTAGCAACAGGCAACAAAAGGTCATTATTCACAATGTTGATAATGGCTGTGATGTGGGGTCTGAGTTGGGTACTGTCAAGTGGGGGGTGCCCCAGGGATCAGTGTTGGGGTCACTCCTGTTCCTTATTTATATAAATGATATGGTCTCTAGTGTTACGGGTAACTCTAAAATATTTCTGTTTGCTGATGACACTAGCTTGGTAGTAGAGGATGTTGTGGGCAACACTGGCTCAGTTTCAAATAGTGCAGTACATGACCTAAGTTCATGGCTTGTAGAAAATAAACTAACGCTAAATGACAGTAAGACTCAGTTCTTACAGTTTCTAACACACAACACAACTAAACCTGACCTTTTAATTTCACAGAACTAGCATATGATTAGTGAAACTGAACAGTTCAAATTTCTAGGTGTTCAGATAGATAGTAAGCTGTCGTAGAAAGCCCACATTCAGGATCTTGTTCAAAGACTTAATACTGCCATTTTTGCTATTCGAATGGTATCTGAAGTGAGTGATTGTTCGACACGAAAATTAGTCTACTTTGCTTATTTTCATTCGCTTATGTTGTATGGTATTATATTTTGGTGTAACTCTTCCCATTCTAAAAGGATATTTTTGGCTCAGAAATGGGCAGTTCGGGCAATAAGTGGTGTAAGTTCAAAAACCTCTTGCCGACCCCTGTTCACGAGTCTGGGTATTTTGACATTGGCCTCTCAATATATATATTCCTTACTGTCATTTCTTGTTAACAATATTAGCTTATTCCCAAGCATATGCAGCTTTCACTCAGTTAATACTCGGCAGAAATCAAACCTACATTTGGATCGGACTTCCTTAACTCTTGTGCAGAAAGGTGTGAGATATACTGCTGCATCCATTTTCAATAAGCTACCACTTGAATTCAAAAACTTTAGCAGTAATCCACATGCTTTCAAATCGAAACTGAAGAGTTTCCTCATGGGTCACTCCTTCTAGTCTGTTGAGGAGTTCCTTGAAAAATTCAGCTGATTCTTATTGTATTGTTGATTGCATTTACTTAAACTTATGGACTGACATTTTTTGAGTTCATAAATATTTATTTTTATCTGTTATTACTTTTATGTTGTAATTTCATGTACTGAAATTTCCCATGACCTTGGAGATTTACTCCTTAATTTGGTCCCACGGAACTTGACGTGTAAATAAATAAATAAATGAATAATAAACTGACAAACAGGAACCTAAATGCTGAACATCATCTACTGACAGTATAGAATGTTGAAATTATAAGGGAAAATGCCTGCCCTTAGGTGATCTCTTCAGATGGATCACAGATAGAACTTCTAACAATGACCCTGACAGAATTAAGAACATTTGATGGTGTCAAATTTGTCAACACCTATGACACCTACAATGCTTATGACTTGTCAGCACATAAACTCACACTTAGGCCTACTGCTGAAGTGGTAGCCTAATTTTGACACTCTTTAGCATTGATGGATGACACTTCAAGACCTAAGTTCCTAACTTTAGTTTGTTCAAGACACACCCTACAGCATCTCAAAAGTTTGTGGGTGTCATTTTTTCACACTCTGCTGAACTATTATTCCCAATATCCCACCTCATTTCTACAGAAGAGGATATGAGTGGACACTGACACTTTCAGATTGTCATGTTGAACACAGAGATTAACAATATGGAATACAAAAACCTTACAAAAAAGCAAAGAGAATAATAAGCAGCAGACAGATCTCCACAACTCCATATTACATCCTATGAGAGGTGTGAGTAGTAGAACTATCCTTTCCAAAACCCAATCTCAGTTCCATAGATTGCTAACTATATTACAGATTTGAACGCCCCTAATTCTTCTTACAGCTTAACAAAGTTTTGCTTGGATTACAATTTTGTAAAGATATCAGCAAATTGATTCTTTGTGACAACATACTTAACATTTCCTTACCTTTCCAAACATAGATTTCAATCCAATACATTTTTAATGCCTTTTTCCCAACCTATTATACTCTTTATGCCCAGGGGCAATACAAAATTTATTGTTTTTATGTGTCATAAGTTCCTTATTTTTCAGAATATTCACAGCATCCAATTAGTTTATATGCCATAAATTTTCTGCAATACTTCTTGCAAGCAATAAAAACTTTGCCTCTATAGAAGACAATGCCACAGCACTTTGTTTTCTAGGTACCAGCCTATTGTCTTGCCAAACAGCTTTTTCTCATTTTTACTGCATTCCATAAACTAATGTACTTTTTATGAAGTACAGTGTGCTGGTTTATTTAAACATATCCAAAATATTTTTATATCTACATCCTGTGGATCATTCTGATATAGAGTAAAATACACACACTAAAAAAACTTTTGCATCACCCCGGTTTCCAGAACTCCTGAAGACAGACATTGATTGTGGATATTGTATCACAGACACAGCCCCTTTGACTGTTCAGAGATATCACTAAACCTGCCCAAAGATTTAAACAACCACGCATGAGCAGCACCTATTAGACGTAGGGGGTCCGACAGCCCATCAGTTCCAGTCATTCCATCAGGAAGGAGGTATACGGCTCATGTCGTCTGTAGTTCAACCATGTAGATGGTCAATACCATGATTTGATCACATCTGCATTGTTACTTTGTGCCAGGAAGGGCTCTCAACAAGGGAAGTGTCCAGGCATCTCGGAGTGAACCAAAGCGATGTTGTTCAGATATGGAGATACAGAGAGACAGGAACTGTCGATGACATGCCTCGCTCAGGCCGCCCAAGGGCTACTACTGCAGTGGATGGCCGCTACCTATGGATTAAGGCTTGGCATAACCCTGACAGCAATGCTACCATGCTGAATAATGCTTTTCGTGCAGCCACAGGACGTCGTGCTATGACTCAAACTTCTAACAATGCTGCATGATGCGCAACTTCACTCCCGACATCCATGGCAAGATCCATCTTTGCAACCATGACACCATGCAGCGTGGTACAGATGGGCCCAACAACATGCCGAATGGACCACTCAGGATTGGCATCAAATTCTCTTCACTGATGAGTGTCACATATGCCTTCAACCAGACCATCATCTAGGAGACATGTTTGGCAGCAACCTGGTCCGGCTGAACACCTTAGACATACTTTCCAGCAAGTGCAGCAAGGTGGAGGTTGCCTGCTGTTTTGGGGTGGCATTATGTGGAGCTGATGTACGCCACTGGTGGTAATGGAAAGCTCCATAATGGCGGTACGATGCATGAAAGCCATCTTCCAACCATATCAGCAGCATATTTGCAAGGCATTCGTCTTCATGGACAACAATTCGTGCTCCCATCATGCACATCTTGTGAATGACTTCCTTCAGGATAACGATATCACTCGACTAGAGCGGCCAGCATGTTCTCCAGACATGAACTCTATCAAACATGACTGGGATGGATTGAAAAGGACTGTTTGCGGATGATGTGACCCACCAATCATTCTGACGTATCTATGCCAAATTGCCGTTGAGGAGTGGGACAATCTGGACCAACAGTGCCTTGATGAGCTTGTGCATGCATCAATGCAAGAGGACGTGGTACTGGGTATTAGAGGTACCAGTGTGTACAGCAATCTGTATCACCATCTCTGAAGGTCTCACTGTATGATGGTACAACATCCAATGTGTGGCTTTCATGAACAATAAAAAGGGCGGAAATGATGTTTATGTTGATCACTATTCCAATTTTCTGTACAAGTTCCAGAACTCTTGGAACTGAGGTGACACAAAACTTTTTTTGATGTGTGTAGTTTAAGAGCACAGATTAAATCAGGTAGTATGGTTATCTAACATCTACATTTAAATGTACATATATATTCCATAAGTCATTTTACGGTGAGTGACAGAGAGCACTTTATGTACCATTGTCCTCTTCCAGTTGGCAATCCTCCATATGAGATCTCTTTAATTTTACAAATGAAATGACACAATTTCAGAGACTTTACTTGTCTCATACAGATATGATTTTCTGTATATATACTGAAGTGGTGACTGAAAATTTGTACCAAGGCTGGGAATCGAACCCGTGTCTTCTGCTTACCAGACAGGTGTGTTAGCCACTATGCTACCCTAGCACAGCAGCTCACGCAACTGCACGAATTACCCTGGAATGCTCCTCTTCTATCCAAATTCTCACTGCCATACCAATCTACTTTAAAGTCCCCTTACACATGTACAGAACTTCTGAGTCTCTCCATGTTCTCAAATAGCACCAATCTACTTTAAAGTCCCCTCACACATGTACAGAACTTCTGAGGCTCTCCATGTTCTCAAATAGCACCTCAGCATCAGATGTAAATGAGGGATGCAGTCTGAAACCCAGGTGCAGGTAATTATACAAATGAAATTACAGAATTTCAAAGACTTTACTTTTCTGTTCATGTGTAAGTGGGAATTTAAAGCAGACAGGGGACCCTGGTTTGATTCCCAACCTGGGTACAAATTTTTACTCACTGCTTCAGTCTATGTACATAAAATCATATCCGGAAGAGACCAGTATATTCTCTGAAACTGTGTCACTTCATTTGTAAAATGAGTTTCCAGCAGGATCCCCCATTTATGTTCAATGCTGAGGTGCTTTTCCAGCACATGGAGAGCCTCATCTGCCTAGTAGGAAGGAGACCTGGATTCAATTCCCAGCCTCAATACAAATTTTCCCTCACCACTTCAGTCTAAATACATAAAATCTTTAATTTTAGTTTTATGGTCTTTGAATGAGATTTATGTGGAAGGAAACAATATGATGGTTAGCTCTTCTAGAAACATATGCTCTCATAATTTTAACAATACATCACACCATGATGAACAACATCTCTTTTGTAGTCTCTGCTACTGAAAATGGATGAGCACTTCCATAAAGCTTTCATGTTTACTAAGACAATTCAGCATTTCTCTGTTATATCATTCAGTTCTACATGGTGAAGATCACAGACTGAAGAGCAGTACTCAAGTATCAGAATTTTGTAAGCTACATTCTTCATGGGTGGACTGTGGTTTTGAAGGATTCTTTCAACAAATCTCAGTCTAGCATCTGCTTTTCCAAAGGTAGTGTTATGTGGCTGCGCCCCTTTAAATTGCCAAGAATACACAGTCATAGGCTATATGGAGTGCATATGAATATTTGCAGTGATTATTTGATGCATGTCTAATCAAACACCAATATCTCTTTTCTACTATTTATGCACAATACATCACATTTTTTTTAATATTGTGGGTCAACTACTAATGTCTGCACAAATTGTTAATGCTCTGCAGGTATTTTTGCATTTCACTACAATTTTCTAGCATTGTGACTCCTCTATACAGATATACAAAAGAGTCATATGCTAACAACCTAATGGAACTTCTGCCATTATCCACTATGTCATTTTCATATATATTCAAGCACTACAATTTGTCTATATACAACAGCATCATTTGTCAACAACCTCATGGAATTTCTGATATTATCCATTAGCTTACTTAAATATGCTGTGAAAAGAAATGGTCATATAACAATGTCTTGTAGCATGACAAAGATATTTTTATGTCTGAAGATTTCTCTCATTAACCCTTTGATACCTGCTGGTACTTCTAAGTACCACCTCTTTCAGCCCTTGTTATTCTGACTGCACACATATTTCCCACATCCTGGGCTGATGGTACATTTAAGTACATATTTATGTTGAGCTGGAAGCACTTCACTGCCTTCTAGATATTGTTCGCTATTCAAAGAGTATGTTTGTATAATCTTTGATCACAGCTGAAAATTAGCTTTTGAGATACCGTATTTGTTTTGTTTACTATAATACAGTTGTCAGCAATGCGTTTACTAGCATATATATGATGAAAGTTAGATGTTTTAAAAAATAAAAACCATATTGTACCAAGAGTACTGTCTGGCCGTGTGTGCATTTTTCGTGTACTACCACACAACCGTGGTTTATTGCTTTCTTTGATATTTTTCCCTGTATTTTACTAGCTTTGTTGATCTAGCTAAATAAGGGTCAGATTCCTTTTAGTGTTAGTACAGTTCTCATTATCATAAATGATGTTTTACAGAGAAGTAAATGGCACTGAAATACTAACAGATAATGAATTGTCACAGCTCATCTAAAACATTTGCCAGATAGTGATGATGATGTGGAAGCAGGGGATGATGAAGACAATGATAATGATCCAAATTATGCTAATAATCCTACAGTTTTATGTTTTGAAGAGAGTTTTGAAAAAGCTTTAGGTTTTGATGGAAGTTTTGAAAGAGTTTTTATAGAGTATGTGCCACTGGAGCTTGAAATTAGTTTACCTAGATCTGTTGAGAAATGTGAAAAACAAATGATAAATGATTGCTTATGTGAAAATCCTCTCAAAAGTAGAAATATGTCAGGCTAAAATTGACAGAAGGTGACAAAAATGCAGATAACTAAATTATTTTCTTCAAAGGAAGAAATTCTTCACAATAATACAATGCAATGAAGCCTGTACAATGCAGTTAAAAAAATGTGGCATACTCCAAACCTAAAAGGATACATTCTTTGATTTTCACCAAGGGAGAAATGAAGCTTTGGAGTGGGAATTTGAAAATTGTGTGTTAGGATAGTTTTAAGTTTTTCAAACAAATTTTGGGCAAAAAACAGGAGACTGGACTTTTATAATGATTTGACTTACTTTTCCCTGCCTTCTGAACAAACACAGAGAAAATTTTGGTTTGTGACATAATGAGGGTAAATTGGAAAAGTTTCTCAACAGGTCTTTCAGCTTCCAAGAAAATGACAAAAGATGATTTTGATTATAGAGTGTTATCCTCTGTAACTCAGGTACTTTGTGGAAAGACAATAAAATTGCAGAGCTGGCTTCCAATTACCACGAAACAGAAGTAAAATTTGTATCAGGAAAGTGGGAGGATGGCATTAAAATAAACATTCACTGCTCTTCTGTAGTAAAGCATTACATTCCAAACAATGGAAAAGCCAGAATGAATATGGCAGTGTTATGAGAAGGATAGATTGCTATTCACCATATATTGGAGATGTTGAGCTCTTGCCAGGCACAACAGAAAGACTGCCAAACAAGTGAGCTTTTGGCCAAAACACCTTCTTCTAAAGTAGACAACAGGCACAAACATTCATGCAAGCACAACTCACACACACAACTACTGGCTCTGGCAGCTGAGGGCTAAACTGCAAACAACTGTGTGCGATAGGAGAAGCAGTCTGGGAGGTGAGGGTAAGGAGGATTCTGGGTTGGGTAGGGGGAGGTATGGAAGTGTACGGGTGGAGGACAGAAAATTGCTGTTTGTGGGAGCATGCAGGGATGTGGTGGGGACAGGGTATGGCAGTTAGAAGCAGTTGGGGGGTTTGACAGAGGCAGGGAGGATGGGGGAGGGAGGAAAGAAGGAGAGAAAAACAGATACTGTGGGTGCATTGGTGGAGTAAAAGGCTGTGAAGTGCTAGAGGAGAGCAGGGAAGGGGATAAGTGGGTGAAGGACAGTGACTAAATGAGGTTGAGGCCAAGGGGGTTACAGCAACTGGGATTTATTGCAGAGAGAGCTCCCACCTGCACAATTCAGAAAAGCTGATGTTGGTAGGAAGGATCCAGATGGTGCAGACTGTGAAGCAGTCACTGAAATGAAGAATGCTGTGTTGGGCAGTGTGCTCAGTAAGTGGGTGGTCCAGCTATCTCTAGGCCACAGTTTGTGAGTGTCCACTCATGCATATTGACAGCTTGTTGGTTGTCATGTCACGTAGAACACAGAACAGTGGTTGCAGTTTTCTTTTTTTGTGTGTTGTGCATTGGCTAGGGCTCTACCTCCGGAGGAGGTTGGTCCCTCAAGTGTGCGGGGTAGGTTTTCTTACTGGGGACACCATTTATTTGAGAAAAAAATGGGACACCTTGTATTCATTTGAGAGCCTTTGGGCACAGTTTATTGGTCCTTGAGGCACACAGTCTTGGTATTTTATATATACTTATTGTTGCTTCATTGTTCTGTTGTGATCTTTCCGATTGATTTGCATCTTGGTTCTTAGTTGTATTGTAATATGGATAGTGGAACTCTTATTTTGTGCCAAGGGGCTGGTTCTACAGTTGCCAATTCTTGTAATTGCTGTCTGGTAGGTCTGAACCTTTCTATTTTTTCGATGAGTCTTCTTTTAGAGGTGTTGATTTGGTTGTCCACTGTCGGCATGTTTAGTTCTTCGTGTATTTGATTTGTACTCGTCCACCATGGGGGCGTTAAGAATTAGCTTTAAGCATCTGTTTTGAAGTGTCTGAAGTGGTTTCCTGTTGGTTTTACTGGTTATGCCCCACGATGAGCAGCCATAGAGCATCATTGGTTGGACTATAGCTTTGTATATGTTTAGTTTTGTTCTTTGAAACATTTCTTTGCTGGGCAGAAGAGGGTAAATTGTGTGGATGGTTTTTGATATACATTGTCGTTTTTGTTCTAAGTGTTGCTTGAATAACATTTTATTGTCTATTGTTACGCCGAGGTATTTTACTGATGTTGTCCATGGGATTTGCGTACCGTTTAACTCGATTTGGTCATGGATTTGTGGTCGGCGGCGTGTAAATATGATGGCGACTGTCTTTTTCTGGGTTTATTTTGATCTTATTTAGTTTGGCCCATTTTTCTGTGTAATCAACTTGTTTTTGTAGTCTATTTATTGTTGTTGATAGTCGTCTGTGCGTTTCTAGAAGTGCTGTATCGTCTGCGAATTGCGCTATTGTCGTGGTTTCTGTTTTCGGGATGTCGTTTACATACACAGTAAATAGGGTTGGCGAAAGTACTGAACTTTGTGGTATTCCTTCTTGTAGTACTTTGTGTGCTGATTGTTTGCTATCTATATGTACAAAGCATCTCCGGTCATGTAAAAAACTATCAATCATTTTGATATAGCATTCAGGTATGTCGGTCTGGTGTTTTAGTTTCGTGACAAGGTTGTCCTTCCATACTTTATCATATGCTTTCTCGACGTCTAGAAAAACTGCGGCTGTATACTTGGAGAGGTTCATGTTTTGAGTAATATATTCTGTAATACGGAGGGCCTGGAGTTCTGCAGATATCTAGGATGTCCGGTTGGTGGCGGTGATTGAATGGTACGTGGGTAATATCTTCAGGAGTGGAAATTGCAGCATTTAGCCATCCTTGTAGGTTATATAGTGTGTTTCCGCGTGCATTGTTACGCCGGGCATTCCACGTGGTGTTTTTTGCATTTAAGTCGCCGGCCAGTAAGATTTTGTTGTTGTTATCAAATATTTGTAGCAAGTCGTTTTCTTTGAATATTGCTCTGGGGCTGAGGTATGCAGCCACCAGGGTTATTTTTCCTTGTACTGTTTCTATTTTTACTATTGTGGCTTCTAATGATGTCATTTGTGGCGTAATTTCAGGATTGTGTCGTATATGTGAGTGAATGAAGATGGCCGTTCCGCCTCCCTGTCAGTTGGTTCGGTCTGTTCAGTGGCATACCATATTCCTGAGTTTAAAAGATTGTGTTGGATGTAAATGTGTTTCAGTAACAAATAGTATGTCGATCTTGTTTTCTTCTACGAATTCATTTAATAGGTCTTTTTTGTTGTGTAATCCTGAGGCGTTAAAGTTACAAAACCGTAGGTTTTGTTTCCTGGTAGGTCTAATTTCCATTGTCGGTACCAAAGAATTTCATTACTCCACCGACAATTGCCATTATTTTTGATAGTATGTCTGGTGCAGTCATAAATTGCTTAAATGTGGTGGTGATGATTGATATGATGTTCATCCACTGTGTGTTTTGCCAGAAGTTTTTAATATGGTTCAGGAAGTCGAGGAAGGAAGCAGGGCCAGTTGTTTGGTTTGTGGTTGAATTTGGTGCCTGTTGTGTCTGGGTAGTTGGGGGTGATTCCTGATTTGTCTGGAGATTTGCCCATGTTTTGTGTCCTCTGCGGATGGCTTCAGCTGGAGTTGGCATTGGTGTGTTCTTTATGGCTGGTTGAATTGTTGCTACTGCTGGAGTGGTGGTTCTTGGTCGTTGGGCTTGGTAAATGCGTATTGCTTTCTGGAATTCCTCACAGCTGCGAAAGGACGTGGGGTGGCCATCTTGTTTGCAGTTTACACAGTGTGATGTAGCATTTACTGGTAGCCTGCATTCTCTTGCTCTATGGGCGCCACCGCCGCGGACACAGCGAGTCGGCATGGAACAATAGTTTGCTGTGTGAAAGAAACCCTGACACTTTTTACATTGTGGTGGACCGTCTTTATTTTGATAAGATTCAATTGTCACCTTTGTGTCAAGGATGTAGCGTACGTGGTAAATGGCATCGTTTTCTGGTTTTTTGTCAAGTGTTACGCAGAAGACATCCATGGGTCTTAATTGTTTTGTATTATTGTCTCTTTTCTTGTATTGGTGAACGTTTCTTGGATGGAATTTGAGGTATCGTAAGTCTTTGTCTACTTCTGCTTCTGCGACTGTTTCTGGTAAACCTTTTATCACTACTTTAGGTGTCTTTCACTTTGTGGTTGATGAGTAAAATTGCAAATGTTGTGGTGATGAAAGAAGTCGAGTGCTGTCCATTGGTCTTTCATTGAGTCAAAGTGATATTTGATAGTGTCTCCTTTATAGATAGCCTGTATTGGTCCTTCCATGTGCTTTTTCAATGCTGCGTTGAGCGTTAGGTAGTGGCCTTTGTATTGGATAGTAATGGGCGGGATCCTTGGTTTCTTTGGGATGGCTTGAGGTGCGTTTGATGATGATGGAGTTGGTTGGGTTGCAGTTGCTGGATTTCTGGTACTATTGCTTCGTTGTGTTGGAGGTGAGAGAGGTTCAAATCTGTTTTCTGTTTGAATGGTGAATTGTTTGTGCGCTGCTGTATCGTCTTCAGTGTTCTTCCGTTTTGCTGTTTTCCGTGGGGGAGGAGTTTGGAAATCCCCTTCCCCATCGTCTTGTTCCATCTCTTCTTGCTCAGATGACTCAGATTCTGAAGAGCGGTAGTACTGTGAAATGTTGTCATCGTCATATGTTTGATTTGTGTCTTCATTGGTCGAGTTTTGCTCTGTGTCCTGTCGTGGTGCGTTGTGATTGGTTGGTTGGTTTTGGCAGGAAGTCGCCATGTTGTTGACTTGTTGTGCCTGTTGTAGCTTCTGGATTTGTTGTCTGAGTGCATGTTCGACATCTGTTTCCTGTGTGTTGGTGGTGTTTGGCTCAGACCTACTCGCGAGATTTACCTCAGCCCTATTGCTAGTTCTTTGCCTGGAAGGCCGCGGACATACAGCTCACGGGGGGCCGGCCTGCTCTCGGTCGGGCCCCTGCATCTGAGGCCCTGGGTCTTCATCATTCCCTTCGCTATCCATCCTATCCCAGCTATTCTGGGGAGGCTCTCCTGAGTCCTATTTCGCCCTGTCAACCTATCGACACGACAATTCCGCAATACGTTCACAATGGTGCAATGTAAAAACGCCGCCCCTTTGTGACCATCACACAGCTTGCGCTGCTCGGCGCCCGATGAGTGGTTGCAGTTAAGCTTTTAGATCATATGACTGCTTTCACAGGTAGTCTTGCCCTTAATGGAATAGGTGATGCTTGTGACGGGACTGGAGTCAATGGTATTGGGCAATGTATAGGAACGGTCTTGCATCTACATTCCTGTGCCATGCCACACAAACTTATACCTGTCTTGCCACCTTCTCCCTGCCCCCTTCCACTCTTTCTTCTCTCTTATTCCAGAATAGACATACTAAACTTACCTAATCGAGTCACATCTGCTGTCCCCCTTCCTCAAACATATCTCTCCATCAACCTGCATCCTACAATATCATCTTTATACTTATTTTTATCTTATGTCATAGCGTTTTCACACCGATTTCAGTTCGCTTTCTTCTTTCGCTGTCAGCCCATACTTCATACATTCAACCCTTTTTGTCATTTTCCCATGTATTTTGCAAATTTTTTCACATGTATTTCTATGTCATTTACGTATTTTTATACATTTTTATCCTCCACCACGGATACTTGCTCCTTCCATCTGTGCCAGTACAGAAAAGTTTGCTTATCCCTAGCCAAAGCACAGTTCCACATACTCTTCCTGCATTCTTGCCTGACTCATAGAATCCCCCCAAATGGCCTAACCATCAAATTACTCATCTCTGGATGCAGCCCCTCCTTCCACAATAACCTCTATCTGTTTTGATTCTGCCAATCCTTAGCCCTCACCAACCTAGTCCTGCAAAACCATGTAAATCAGGCCCAAACTTCCTTGCAATACCTCCTCTCTGTCCATGAAGTTCTCCTGCTCTGCAATCACCAATTCCTGTATCCCATCTCTCACAACAAACCTCTTGCCCTCCAGGGACTAGAGCAGCAATGCGCAACTGCATCTCAAAAAGCTCTCCAGCCTTTTTACCGCTACTCCTATCTTTGAGTACCACTATCCACCACCTCCAAAACAGCCTACAAACCTCCCCCACATCCCCTCACAGCTGACAAACCCTGCCTCACAGACCTACTACATTTACTACACCACCACAAACTCCCTCCTGCCACTATACAAAATCTGGAACTGATACACAGTCATAAAACTTTCCTCCAAAAGAGTTAGTCCCACAGAAGTATCAGTTCTTTCTTTTGCCCCAGTCTCAAATTCAATCATGCTGTACTTATGAAAGACCTTCTCTCCTTCTCCCAGTCCCTACAGAGGAAACACTTTTTTGCCATCAACCCTACCAATCAGATTCAACCCAAAACCAATGTTGAATCCTGCATGACTCAGTTCACTCCTCCATTCAACTGTGATCCACCCCCACTGCTCCCGCATCATACACTTTTAACATTCCTGAATTTCTTAACCTCAAACCATGCCTCACCATCATTCCACGAATCCCTCAACATGCAAGCTAACCTTACATCTGGAGAAAGAACCACAATCCACCACTTAAAAACTGTTTCTGACCTCACAATCCTACCTGCTGACAAACGCTCCACCACTGTGGTTTTTAACCACAGGGATTACCTAGCAGAAGGACTCCGCCAACTGTGAGATTCGTCCAACTACAAACCTTATCGCAGTGACACCATTCCAGTAATCCAACAGGATTTCCAGTCTCTCCTCAAATCTGTAGGCCCATTCCCAAACTTTCCCCTCAAATCTACCTCTCTCCTCATCCCTAACAATCCCCACTCTCTTACCTTCTACGTGCTTACTAAAATCCACAAATCCAACCACCCACTACAACCTACTGTGGCCAGTTACTGTGCTCCCACTAAAAGAATCTGTGCTCTCATAGATCAACACCTTCAGCTTATTACCTGCAGCCTACCCTTGAATGTAAAATACACTAACCATTTTGTCCACTGACTCCCAATAATTCCTGTTCCTTTGCCACATGGTGCCCTGCTGATCACTATTGATGCCACATCTCTTTATGGTACACAAACATCCCTAATGTCCATGGCCTTGCCACTATTGAACACTACCTTCCCCAATGCCTGATGGATTCCAAACGTACAACATCCTTCCTGGTCACCATGATCAACTATTCCTCACCTACAATTACTTCATCATTGAAGACATCACCTACAAACTAATATGTGGTATGGAAATGGGTACCCATATGGTATCATCCTATTCCAATCTATTCATGTGCCATCTACAGGAATCCTTCCCAACCACCTAGAATCCCAAACCTCTTACCTGGTCCACATTCATTGATGATATTTTCATGATCTGGATCAAAGATGAGGACATCCTATCCACATTTCTCCAGAACCTCAACACTTTCTCTCCCATTTGCTTCACTCAGTTCTCCTCAACCGAACAAGTCACCTTCCTCGATGTTGACTTCCACCTCAAAGATGACTACACGAGTACTTGAGTACCTCCGTCCATCTCAAACCTATCAGCCACCAGTAGTGACGAGCAGTCCCACTCCAGAAATACCAAGGGTCTCACTGGGGCCTTCTCAGACTGAAATTACCCTCCCAACCTTGTACAAAAACAGATCTTCCATTCCTTATCTCTTCAGTCACCCATCTCCTCCATAGGTCCCTCCCTCTAGCCACATAGAAGCATTCCCACCTGTACTGACTGAATCACACTCTCCCCCAGAATTTTGACTACCTCTTGTCATGCCCTGAAATGGGGAATATCCTACCCACTATTCTTCCCACCTCTCCCACAGAGGTATTCCACTGCCCACCAAACCTACACATTATCTTTGTCCATCCCTGCTCCACCATCTGTAATAGACCTGGATGCAAGACCTGTCCAAGACATACTCCCACCACCACCAACTCCAGTCCAGCCACAATCATTAAAGGCAGGGCTACCTGTGGAAGCAGTAATGTGATCTACAAGCTAAGCTGCAACCACTGTTCTACATTCTGCACAGGCATGACAACCAACTAGCTGTCTGTCCACATAGATGGCGAAGAGACAGCTGGACCACTCAGTTTCTGAGGAAGCTCACCAACACAGCATTCTTCGCTTCAATGACTGCTTCACAGCCTGCACCATTTGAATACTTCCTACCAAACCAGCTTTTCTGAACTGCACAGATGAGAGCTCTTCCTGTAGTATATCCTACATTGCTGTAATCCCCCTGGCCTCAATCTTCTTTAGTCACTGGCCTCACCTCACCCCTTCCTGCTCCCATTCCAGCACTACACAGCCTTCTGTTCCACCAATGCACCAACAGTCTCTTTACTAGTCTCCTTCTCCATTCCCTCTCCCCCCACCCTGTATAACCTCCCAACTGCATCTAGCAGTCCATCCCCAGTAGCTGAGTGGTCAGAACAACAGAATGTTAATCCTAAGGGCCCAGGTTTGATTCCCGACTGGGTTGGAGGTTTTCTCCGCTCAGGGACTGGGTGTTGTGTTGTCCTAAACATCATCATTTCATCCCCATCGATGTGCAAGTTGCTGAAGTGGTATCAAGTTGAAAGACTTGCACCTGGTGGACGGTCTACCCGATGGGAGGACCTAGACACATGACATTTACATTTTACTACATCTAGCTGACCTACCCTATCCCCACCATGTCCCTGCATCATGATCCTACAAGCAGCATTTTACCATCCCCCACCCCTACACTTCTATCCATTCCCCTCCACACAACAGCCTCCTTCTTACCTCCACTAGCCAGTTTGTTTCTCACATCATGTGCAATTGCTTGAAGTCTGGCCTCGGTACCAGAGACAGCTTCATGTGTGTGTGAATTGTGCTTGAGTGGATGCGCGTGTTGTCTACTTTAGAAGAAAGTGTTTCTGCCAGAAGCTCACATTTTTATCAATCTTTTTGTTGTGCCTATCTGTGACTCAACATCACTATACTGTGAGTAGCAATTTATCCTTTTCATAAAGGACTAAATTTGTAATATGGGATTTGTGAACCATGCTGACAGATTTAGATGTACTTATGGGCTGAGAAGAAGATCCAAAAAGTATTCGTAACTGCTTATGAACTGTACTGTGAGCTGTATAGAAAGATTCCACATCTGGAGTTTAGGAGAAATGTTGCTCAGATGCTTATGGGACAGATCAATACAAAGCATATCAGTCCCAGAGCAGGAAGCCAAGTTCTGACAAAAAGCAATACACTCAGCAAAAAGAAGAAATTAATTCCAAATGATGTAAAATTAGGAAAGAAAGGTGTTAATTTTGTAACTTTTGCAGTAAACAGAGGAATAGTTGATTTATGTAATAGAAGGAAAGGTTACTTTGGACCAAGCTGAAAATGTTTATTTTGTGAACATTTTCTCTGCCACAATGAAAATAAAAATATTTGTCGAATTCCATTTAGTAACTGTGTAAATACCTTCCTAATTGTCAATGATTGTAGCCTTAGTGCATTATAACACATTTGGATTTGTTACTTAAGAAAAGTGTTGTGCTGAGAAATGTTGGTTGACAAGCCTCTGGAGAGTCAGAAGGTATGTAAAAATACCACCTTCATAAAATAGTAAAAAAAATAAAATTAAAATTGTGAAAAGGGTACCTGCTGTTTTGTTATTATTTACTGGTGTTATCCATGAAAATTTTGGGAAATTTATGTATTTTTGACAGATCCAGCAAGAAGCATAAAGACCATCATGTTGCATTCTATTAGCCATGAACTCTTCAATACAGTCACAGAGCTGGTCTAATATTCTGTACAATCATTTGTGACATTGTGGAATTGCACCAAATTCAATCCAAAAGTCAAGGAACATGACCTCAACAAGTATCTACTGTCTATTGTGTCTTACAGGTGAACATTGTGAGTTGAGTTTCAAAGATTTTTGTTTGCAGAATATGTGTTGATTCTTTTGTCTCACAAAAGGTCATAAAACATGATCATAAAATTTGTTCCAAATTTGGTAAACAGATTGACTTTGGTGTTACTGGCCTATATTTGTGTCATATGTTCAATGACCTGCCCGGAAAAAAGGGATGATTTGTGCATTTTACTTATGACTTGGAATGCTTTGATCTTCCAACAGCCTATTACTTGGTGCTGCTAGAAGAGGAGCAAATTATTTGGCATATTCTACTTAGGATAATATATGTATCCCATCAGGTGTCATTGCCTTTTCTCTGTTGAGATACTTTAGCTGACTTTCATTCTATTGCATAGTCACTGCCTCAATTTCTACCAGTTTGGACTCCATATGATGATTTAAAGATGAACTGCAGTATGATTTTCCTCAGTGAATCAATTTGAGAAAACAGAAATTAGTATTTATCCTTCTCTCTGTCAACCTTCATTTCAGTGCCAGTATGATGACTTAGTAGTGGTATATATGGCTTTTATCTGTGTAATAGTTTCTCATATGACTAAAATTAGGATCCTATTAATTATCTACCAGGTACTTCCTCACTCAACATCCTACCACTATTAACTTCCATAACTTACATTCAATGCATGTATTAACTGGTTTAGACTCCTACACTCATTCATATCAAATTTTTTCAACAGATTTTGTGAGTAATAATTTCAGCTTAAAACTAGCCCAGTACTGATTTTAAACCTACTTCTCAATACTAGCTTGAGGTTAGCTTTGTATTCACATTCATTACCGTACAGCCAGCAGGTGCAATGGAGCATAGAGCCAACTGTAAAACTATAATAGGCCCTGCCAACAATAAGCATGACTTGTTTCCACAGCACAATTCAGCAAACTGTACTGTTAATAAAATACACAGAATCATCATCATTTAGTTGACAAAGACACTTGAGGTTCTAAAATTATTCCGAAACTAAATAAACCAAACTTGGAAGCACATATCTCCATATATGCAAATTGCAAACAAATTAGTGTACTTCAAATGCTGTATGCTCTCTCTGAACTATAATGCAAAATATCAACTTATCAGTGTGAAACAACATATATTTTTAAGAAGGCAGTTTGTTTATGGCAGTAATTGTTCAAACAATGAATACAAGTTAACTAGGCCACATGATCACATAGCCAAAAATATTGGGATAATGCTGACTACACTCAGCTTTAACATGAAAATGATAAGCAACATCAATATCAGTATCCAGAGTTTCCATTTGTCACTTTCACCATCAGTACAGTGGTAGTGAAATTCTGAAGCTGTATGTCAGAAAATGAACCCAGGTTAACAAGTTATGCGTTCATTCTGCTCTAAATTTGGAGGGAAATCAGTGAATAAAATTTTGCTTGTCCCTCTTTGTCACTTACTCCTGTCAGTATATCCTGAAGTACATAGGTAATATCAACACTCTTACAGGGTAATATCAACAGTATGAGACATAGACAGTATAAAATTCCTGTTCTAAGAAAGTAACACATTTTACTATTTTAACACATATCAGCGTAAATACACGGCATGTTACTACATGACAATATTAATTAAGTAGTAAATACTTGTGAAAATGTTATTGAAAATAAAAATAAAGGAAACTGTTGGTATTCATTTTTAATTCTGATTAAACATTAAAGTAAATATATCACTATCATGAACACAGCATGCAGAAATGATGTCAAAACAATAAATTGCATCAACCAATCAAAATCAGAATTAGTAAGCTTGTAAATTAGTGATAGATCTATTGACAAAAATCGCAGCTGTAGTTTCCAGCTAATTCAAATCCACTGCATTCACTATGTGCCCATTTTCTATAGCTGCCACATCTGTACCACAGTTCATTCCCACCAAATTGTCCACGCATTAAACACATTGCTGTTTCATTAGAAAACAGATCAGAACAGTATCATTCTCATTACCATTCCAGAAGCTGCTTTCATAAATACCTCATTTTAGTATGTCTTCAAACATTATCTGTCTTCTGTAGGTTTCCTTTCGCTTTCTGGGCTTAATTTTTTGCATCTTAGCAGTATTTTGCTCTTTAATGTTTTCTGACTCCTGTGAAAATTTTCTCTTTTTTCTGTTGGTTAGACTGTTTGTAGTTAATCTTCATTGTATTTTTTTTTTTTCGTGTTTTCATTTTCACTTCCTCTAACATTGTTTTCACAGGACTTCCTGTCAACACTGCAGATTGCTGAACTTGCTAATTGTAGTCAAATCTTGGTCTCTCTATTCAATTTTTGCCTCTCCCCCACACTTCCTTCCATTACCAGATTGACTACTCCTTGATGCCCTATCAACTGATACCTTCTTTTAGTCAAGTTGTGCCATAAATTTCTTTTCTCATTGATTCAATTCAGTACCTCCTCATTATTCATCTCATCTACCTATTTCATCTTTGGCACTCTTCTGTATCAAAACATTTAAAAGCTTCATTCTCTTATTCCCTGTGTTGTCATTGGCCCCATTTCACTTCCACAAAAAGACTACATCACAGACAAATGCTTTCCGAAACGACTTCCTCACACTTAAAAATCTATATTAGACACTGACATATCAGTATTTCTGTTTTCCGTACACAGCTTGGTTTGCCATGGCCAATCTGAATTTTATATACACTGTATTCTGACCATTAGCAGTTATTTTGATCATCAAATAGCAAAACTCAAATATTATTTTTTGTGTCTCATTTCCTAATGGAATTCTCTCAGCATCACCTGATTTGATTTGCCTTCCTTGCATTACCCTCGTTTCACTTTTGTTGATATTCACCTTACAGCCTCTTTCCAAAAACTTATTCATTGTGTTCAACTAGTATTCCAGGTCCTTTTTTTGCCCCTGATAGAATTATGAAGTTATGATCAAATGTTACAGTTTTTATTTTTTTCTCACTGAAATTTGTCCTTGACGCCCTTTACTGCTTGTTCAATGTACAAATTCTCTTCTCTACTATCACTTTGTGGTGTCAATAGGTCTTATTGACCATGAACAACATGATCTTTGACTGAGATCGGACATTCAAGCTGCCATGTTATTCTAGCAGTCTGCATATATGTCTCTTGCTGTGTACATGTGTATGACTACTGTGGAAATATATATTTATGTGCAGATATTTGTGGGACAGTTCATTCAGTATACCTCTACACACATCCCATTCCCATACTGGTGACCCTGATACCTCTACGTGCATCCCGTTCCCATAACTTCACTTTCACATCCTTTGACTCTTATAACTGCAGTCTAGTTTCTGTACAATTTGTAGATAACCTTTTGCTCACTATGTTTTATCCTTGCTACTTTCAGCACTTCAAGGAACACATTCCAGTCAATATTTTCAGATGCTTTCTCTAAATCTACATATTCCAAAACACATGCTTGCTTTGTCTAAGATAAGGGCCAATAGCACCTTTTGTGTTCCTACATGAAGTGATATCGTTAAGTACTATCCATAGGTATTTTGGAGATCTCTAGAATTTTATTTCCTTACACCACAGATGAAATATGATATCTTTGACTCTGAGATGGAGGCAGTTGTACTAGGAGTTGGTGTCTGAAAAAGAGCAGGTGATTTTTTGTAGAATTTGATTTTATCAGCCACCCACCTTAGCAAATCTTCCTCATAATGATTTACCCTGCTGAGGGAGGATTTCAAGTACTAGTACATGGTGTCATCAACATGTAAGGTCAAACCTTTGAACTATGTGGATGTACAAGGTAAGCTGGCCTTGCAAAGATCAGCCTGAACAGCTCCAGCTAAACATTCTCCAGGTTTGCATATCATAGTGATGCTGTTCCTAAAAACAAGGCTGTGGTGAATAATCCTCACAATGCTCTCGTGCTGTCCTTTCTGTTAATACTGATTTGATGCTGGTCACAAAGTGAGAAGGGAAGCTTTGGAGAGACAATTCATAAATTAGCCCATTGTCCCAGACCTCGTTGAAGGTTTTTTCGATATCAAAGGACAGTGCCAAGATTCATTCACTTCTACTATCGCTGATAATAACATTGGACTACTTACATGTTCCCACAGTTTGTGTTTTGTGGTGATACGAACTACATTCCACTAAGTTGCACTATTCTTATAAATGGGGCTCCACTGAATAGCTTACAAAGCATGGTGAGAAGGAGCTTCTGATGTGATTTTTTTACTCATAATACTTTCCATGTGATACTATGCTTATCAGGGATAGTGTTTTTGTTCCCAGGTGCTAGGTTTTTCTAGATTTCCTCCTCACTTATGTGAACAAGTATAGTATTGTGAGAAGTAAGAGAGTCAAAAATGACATGAATTTCTAAACACTCACAAGCTTCATTTCACACAGAATACTTTTCAGTTGTGTTCCTGATGGTTAGTCTACATGAATTTGTTTGCAACCTGACATGCTGTAGAAAACATTCCAGCTAGAAAAAGGCACCCATTTCCAGCTGGCCATACTTGCTGCCAACAATTTTGATACAGTTTGTGAATCCACAGGTAGAACTAGCAATCCACAGGAAGTTGAGGGAAGACAAGCCAGAATTGGAAAGATGCTACATTAAGAAAATAAATATCAGAAAGGTGCAACTAACCTTAAAGTTGAGTGCCCTAAATCCATAAAGGCCAAATAAAAGAAAGACTAACTTTCTCAAATGAAGATGGAAATAACACAAAAATACAGCCTTTTCTTACATTTGTGCTCACATATCTATACTCTGTAGATCTGTGTTCACAATATTAGGGCTAGGTGAAATACTGATAATGATGAGTTTACAATGTGATTCTATAATTATAAATTATTAAGTTGTGAAAGTCTGTTATTATTATTATTATTATTATTATTATAGCTTGTAAGACCATTGAATAACATAAGTACTTCTCAAGGTTTTGGACAATTTCTTCCCAGGATGCATTTAGCTTAAATGGAAGTTATGCTGAAGCTTGACACACTGGGTGATGGTGGTGTCATTGAAGTTGGTCTTCTTTGTGTTTAAGTACCACTCGATAATATACAGGGTGAACCAAAACTCCATTTGAAAATTCAATACTTAATGGAATAATGTAAGTATAGAGGTAAAACTTGACATACACGCTTGAAATAACATGGAGTTTAGTTGAAACCAAAAGAAAGTCCATGAAATGGCCAACAAATGATGCTTCACATGATACAAAAGCAATAATTGGCATAGCAACTGCTTTTTAACAAAGACAATGTTCTTTTTGCCATAATAAAAGTAGTAATAATAACAATAATTCTTTGTGGCCAAATGGCCTGGTGCAAATCTTTCAACTGGCTGCCACTTTGATGGCTCACATGTCCCTAACCTACCACAGTTACCCAAATGGGGACAGGAAACCTACAATTTAATGTGGAATCTGAACTACATGTCGTTCCTGGTGACTCCTCACATCATTGAGAGGTGAAAGCCAGGTTAAAGACTACCAGGCCCGACTTCTTTATAACAAGTGCTCAACATGTCAGCCGTCATTCACCAACAATACCTGTAATTGAGAAACAATGCTGTGAACAGCAATGTACAGCATATCAGTAGGTATGGAGAAAAATTGCTGTCGGATGTTGTTTTTTAGCATCCCTAATGAGGTCAGATGATTGCGGTAAACTTGTGACTTCAGGTAATACCACAACCAGTAATCACATGGATTGAGGTCTGGGGACCTGGAAGGCCACATATGACAGAAGCGACGGCTCAGCATACGATCCCAACCAAAAGATGTGCACGAAAGATCTTTCACATGTATAGTTATATGGAATGGAACACAGTCCTGCATAAAAGTCATACCTTCCAGCAGGTATTCATCAGCCAGGTTAGGGATGATGCAGTTCTGTAACATATCAGCACACCTCACACCCATCATGCTGACAGTTTGCAAAACAGCAACCCAAGTTTCCCTGAAGAAAAAGGGTCCAATCATGATTGATGTGATGAATCCATACCATAACATGACTTTCTCATCATGCAACGAGGTTTCCATGACAGTTCTAGGATTATCAGTAGCTCAAATTCTGTAGTTGTGGGTGTTGACAGACCCATGCAGCGCCAGCTTTAGGGTGGGGCGCCGGGGCCCAAGGGGCGCCACGTACTAAACGCATGTAAAAAAAATTACAATTTACAATCACCCATTTCGTGAAACCAAAATATTATTCAGTCTCATTCAACATACGTCGCTAATCTCACGAATGCGCGATGAATTCGGGGTAGCAGAAGAGAAATCATGCTGAATGCAATCTTCGTATTGTCTGCAACCATCCATGTTTGACGCGGGCTAGCACGGGCTCTACCAAAGCGCCTCTCTTATTTGTTTCAAGAACTGCAACAAGGTAGAGCCCATGCAGCCACACCATCTCTCGTTTACAACAGAAACTACCGGTCGCTCCAAATAAAAGAAAATATAGACTGTGAAATATACATTACATTATGATTTAATTAATACGAATGTATTTATATCGAATATTTGTGACTTAATGACTCATGTACATTAATTAATAGATCATGCAATGCGTGCACTGCATTCATAGAGAATTCTCCCCTAACTTACTGAAATAATACAGCGCCACACAATGTTTGTTAGACTGCATATGTTGGCAGCGCTACGATTTGCACCCACATGTCAGTAATTGTCAGTAAGAGTCGGAGGCAGCGGGCATGTTTTCGTGGCTGAATAATTGTGAGTGAAACGAGTGTTGTGACTGTGTCAACATTTTAATTTTCTGGTAGGTGCGAAAAACATTTTTATCTTTCAGTTCAGGTTTTTTTCTAGTTACGTCTACTGATAGGTGAATTTCCTTATTTGTTATAGATCGAATATTGTGGTCGCGAAATAGAGCAGTGTCCAAGCAATAATTTGTCAAATTATTAAATCATGCCAGAAGAGAAGGAAATGATTAAAAAAAAGCTTTCTGGTTCAGAAAATCGGAAAAGAAAAGCTGAAAAAGAAAAAGTTCTTGAAGAAACTAAAAAGCACATGAATATTTATAAGTACCTTAAAGGAAATTCTAAGGCAAATACTTCAGATATTGAATCAAAAGTCCATGTATAAGCAAATATTTCTTCAGACTGTGAACAATTATACACAAAAAATATACAATCACCTATTGAAGGTGATCAAATTGACCAGCGCAGTACATCTTTGCATGAATCCTCTGATATTTCTCCAAGTCAAAATCAACACATGACATCTGTGGTCGATGAAAGTATCAACGTTCTTGCAATAAAAGAATATAATGTTTCTGATGTAGGTACGTGGCCAAAAGTACTTAATGCTAGAGATATAGATCGCATTATAATATGTGGACCCTCACAAGTATGTCTAAATAACTTTCCGAAAGATGAAAATGGGCGTCATTTCTCTTCAACTCATTACACAAGAAAACTATCAAACGAAGAAACTATCAGACGATGGTGGCTAGTTTATTCTGTATCAAACGACAGTGTCTTTTGCTTTTGTTGTCGACTGTTTAATTTAAAGTCAACTACTAATTTGACTACCACTGTGGGTTTCAGAAATTGGAAACATTTAAGTGAAGCTCTGAAACTGCATGAAAGTAGTCCTAACCACAAAAAAGCATTTACTCAATGGACTGAAGCTGAAATCAGGTTTAAAGCTGGATTAACTATTGACATGGAAGAACAAAAGCTAATTTCTAAAGAAAGTTTACAATGGAGCAATGTGCTTCAAAGATTGATGCACATTACTTTGTATTTGGCTGAAAATAATATGGCATTCAGAGGGTTATCAGACAAATTATTTACCCCAAATAATGGAAAATTCTTAGGTCTTGTACAGTTATTGGCAAAGTTTGATCCAATCATGGAAGAGCACGTCAGACTGGCATTGAATGGTGATTTGGCTGACCATTATTGCGGCAAAAATGTACAAAATGAATTAATAGAACTCATGGCATCACACGTTATGTCTACAATCGTATCCCGCATAAAGGGTTCAAAGTATTATGCAATCATAGCTGACTGTACTCCAGATATAAGCCACAAAGAACAACTTTCGATAACTTTAAGATGCGCCGACATAACAGAGGATGGCGTAAGTGTAAAAGAACATTTCATCTCATTTCTGCAAATAGATGATACAACCGGTGAAGGCCTCACAGAAAGCATTTTAAAAACATTGAGTGATCTTGACCTTAACATTAATGACTGCAGAGGACAGGGCTACGATAACGGCGTGAACATGAAGGGGAAAAATAAAGGCGTCCAGAACAGAATTAAGAAGTTAAATCCACTAGCTTTTTTTGTGCCATGTGGATGCCATAGTTATAATTTGGTATTGTGTGATGCGGCAAAATCACCAGTAAAATCCGTGACACTGTTCGGAATGTTACAAAAAAATGTTTAATCTATTTGCTGGATCGGTAAATAGATGGAAAATTTTGACCGACCATTTGAAGATATACACCCTGAAAAATGTAAGTGACACACGCTGGGAAGCTCGAATTGATAGCGTCAAAGCGGTTCGTTATCATTTATGCGAAATGCATGACGCTTTGGTTTCCTTGGCCGATGCTACTGAACAAAGCGATGCTGCGGTGTCACAAGAAGCGACAACACTAGGAGGACAATTAAAACACTTCAGCTTCATTGTTTCTCTCGTGACATGGTATGATGTTCTGTTTCAAATTAACGTTGTGAGTAAAGCAAGTCAGTCACCCACAATCAACTTTGTCGAGTTTATGGGAATCCTTGACAAATGTTGCTCTTATTTGGAAACATATGGACAAACAGGTTTCGAACAAGCTATTGTAACAGCAACTGAACTGGCTTTGGATCTTGATACGCAGCCATTATTTAAACCACAAATGCGATTAAGACGTATTAAACGTAGGCCGGGTGAAGAGGCTGTTGATGATCAAATAACTGACCCAAAAAAGAGGTTTAAAGTAGAGTTTTTCAATGCACTGTTGGACACCGTGCACATATCCACGAAAGAAAGATTTGAACAGATGCAAGAATTTTCTGCGACGTGGAGTTTCTTGTTTGACATTAAAAAAATCAAAATAAAGAAGAACTAATACAATGCTGTTCTAAATTACAAGAAAAGTTAACTGTCAACATGAAGTCAGATATTGATGGAAATTTGCTGTGCGATGAAATTTTAGGCCTGCAACGCTATCTCGAAGACAGCCAGGCAACGCCTATTGAAGCCTTAAACTTCATAAAAAAGCATAATCTTCAAGAGTTATATCCCAACATCTGGATAACGTTACATATTTTGCTAACAATACCAGTGACTGTCGCAAGCGGCGAACGCAGTTTTTCCAAACTGAAGTTGATAAAAACGTACTTCCGGTCTACAATGTCTCAAACAAGACTAATCAGTTTGGCCTCACTGTCCATTGAAAATGAAGTTGCAGAAAACCTGGACTTTGCTCATCTGATCAGAGACTTTGCCGACAGAAAAGCGAGAAAAGTAAAATTTTAGTCGTTTATAATTGTTTTTCATTAGGCGTAATATGTTTTGTGTTCAGATGACTGACAGAAAATATAGGTTTATGGCTTACAGTTATATTAAATTCAATAAAAACATGGTACCCAATTCAAAATTAGTGTTTTTTCGTTATACATATTACCTCCTATATATAAAAATCAATTGTTGTGTGTTAGTCTCACCAAAACAAAGAAATGGCTTGACCAATTTGAATAATTTTTGTTTTGTTTTGTTCGCTCTAGTACAGGGGTGCTTCCGAAAAGAAAAGAAATATTTGGGATATACCACATTTTACGCATCTTTTCTTTGTTTGGAACACGCAAAAACAATTTTCTGGAGTTGTAGTAGATGTACAGTGCAGTACTACGCAATATTTTTAGACAATTTCCCAAAACGTGAATGCCCAAACAATATATCACTGCTATACTGACTGTTACGGCAGCGACAGCAACATGCTGGACTGACGTCACAGGCTACACAAGACTCACATGGAGCGTCTTAGCGGGCTTTCAGATTATTTGGATTTCATTTCCATTTAAAAAAATAAAATACTCAAATTTACGATGCAAAAAACCATGTTATGATCATAAGATGACGCCATTAACCACTTAAGACGATTTCTAGAAAACAGTCAAATACCGTGTTGCAAAGCACTGCCAGGTTCGCTATTTACACAATAAAGGGCGCCAACTGGACGACTCGCCCGGGGCACCTGGATGGCTAAGGCCGGCCCTGGACCCATGGAGTGTGTAATGGGCTTTGTCAGTCCACAAAATGTTAGACAACCAGTCATCATCTTTCCGCATTCTTTGCAGTGCCTACATAGCAAATGCTGACCATGTCACAAAATCAGTGGCCAACAGTCCATGATGATTCTGAATTTTGTATGGATAGCATTGGAGGGTGTGGCTTAGTGCTCTCCAAACAGTAGTATGTGGAATGCTGGCACAACGTGCAACTTCACAAGCGCTGACTTCACCATGCGGAAATGAACCCGCTAAGCCTCTGTCCAAGCAGCAGTAACACCTGTATCTGCTCACCCATTACAGGGCCAATTGTCTAAACAACCTGTATCTCCAAACTTCATGATCATTTTCTTCACAGCAAAACTTATCTTTGAAATACTTTTCTTATGACAAAAGAATTGTAAAGCTGCAGTAGCAGATACTTCATTCTGATAGGAAAGTTTCACTAACAGTCCTTTTTGTGGTAAAGTCAACACACTGTGATTTCTGGCGCATCTGACTCCACCTCTCACTATAATTCATTTTCTACACAACTTTCATGTGGTGTCAATGACGTGCACTGTGTATACACCATCTTGACTAACAGCTGCTCTGCAACTTCCTTTAATGGAATGATGAAAATCAACTACCATTGAAAATTCAGTGCAGTTTATTTCAAATACTACTGGATTTTGGCTTATGCCTATCTGAAGGCAATTACATTCAGTTTGTCCTTTACACATTCAGTGTGCTTAGCGGCTTAAGTCTCTTGCTGTGAGGTTGTAACAATTTGTAGATGGGTATTGTTAAATATGAAAGTAAACTATTGAAAATAGTGTGTCAGAGGTTCATAGTACCCAGCATTGAACGTATAAAGACGAAACAAGTGGTAGAGCACTTGCCCACGAAAGACAAAGGCCCTGAGTTCGAGTCTCGGGCCCGCACACAGTTTTAATCTGCCAGGAAGTTTCATATCAGAGCACACTCCACTGCAGAGTGAAAATCTCAAAAAAAAAGGCTCTGAGCACTATGGGACTTAACATCTGAGGTCATCAGTCCCCTAGAACTTAGAACTACTTAAACCTAACTAACCTAAAGATATCACACAGATCCATGCCCGAGGCAGGATTCGAACCTGCGACTGTAGCGGTCACGCAGTTCCAGACTGTAGCGCCTAGAACCGCACGGCCACTCCGGCCGGCTGAAAATCTCATTCTGGAAACATCCCCCAGGCTGTGGCTAAGCCATGTCACTACAATATCCTTTCTTCCAGGAGTGCTAGTTCTGCAAAGTTTGCAGACGAGCTTCTGTGAAGCTTGGAAGGTAAGAGACGAGGTACTAGCAGATTTAAAGTTGTAAGAATGAGTCATTAGTTGTGCTTGGGTAGCTCAGTCGATAGAGTACTTGCACACAAAAGGCAAAGGCCCTGAGTTCGAATCTCTGTCTGGTATGCAGTTTTAATCTGCCAGGAAGTTATACATGGAACATATTTCAGTCAGAGCTGCCAGACAGCAGTCATGTGCATGTGAGGTATACTTACTTGTGTTGGTTGGTTGGATGATTAAAGGGACCAAACTACTAGGTCATCAGTCCGTTTTTTCTCGAACACAGGGGTCTACATGACTCTACATCTGAGATAGCCCACTGTGCACAACCCAAGGGACAAAAACCCCAATGTCTATCAAAGGTCAACAAAGATAAGCTAAGGGACAAAAAAGAAGGGAGACATAGTACAAAAGGCAGGCAAGGTGGCCCACCTAGAGAGCAACCAAACCCCCTCCCCACCACTTGCCAGAGGCATCCCATTCAGAAATTTCAAAGGAAAGACTAGCAACACAAACGGGGCAAGAGAAGCACAGATACAACATAAAATGGACAAGTCGAACAGACCCCATGAAAGGAGGAAGAAAGAGTAAAACAGCAGGTAGGATGAGGACCAGGCTGAACTACCATACCCAGACAGCCGCAGCCTGGTCTGGGCAGAGGAGGCAACAGAGTGTTCTGCCAACCACTCAATGGGCTGATAAGGCTAAGTGGGCTCCCTTATAGAAAGTGGTAAAAGCCCCATCATGAATAAAATGTAAAACTAAGTCAGCCACTGAAGCATCATCTCCTAACCCCAAGGGATAGCAAGTCAGTGATATTCAGAATCCACCACAGGGTGGCCAGGTTGGGAAAGTCAGCAAAATGTGGACCACCATCAAATGGAAACCATAATGACAGTGACATTGGTCCTTGTGATGGAGGAGATGAGCATGAGTCAGCTGAATATGGCCAAAGCCACATCAGCAAAGAATGATAAGAGTCCTTGTGAGAGACCTACATGGAGGACCTGCGTGGATTTGTAGTCCCCTATATCACCGATATTTAGTCTGGTGAAGTCAGAGTGAGCCATTCCGCATTCCACATTTCTAAAACTTCACAGCTTAATACCGATCAGATGTCTGTTTCCGGAATGCTGATCTCAAGAGTTGACTTACTGGTAGCCAGCTCAGCCGGGCTATCAGCGAGTTCATTCCCTGTGATCCTGATGTGGCCTGGGGTTGAGACAAAGGTCACTGAGCGTCCACATTGTTCAAGAGCATACAGGGAATCCTGGATAGCAATGACCAAGGGATGACTGAGGGTAACAATGGTGGAGAGTTTGCAGAAAGATCAAGGAGTCACTGTAAATTAGAAGACTCACCGGTGCAGAAACAGATATGAGCAAGAGCATGAGAGATGGCTAACAACTCTGCAGTGAAAACACTACAGCCATCTGGCAAGGAGCACAGTTCAGTGTGTCCTGTAAGAACATAAGCAAAGCCTGCGTGATCACTAGCCATTGAGCCATCAGTGTAGACTACTTCTGAATGCTGGGATGCACCAAGGGTGGAGAAAAACTAGCGGCAGAGGGCCTCAGGATGAACTGAGTCTCTTGGGCATTGTGGTAGGTCAAGACAAAGCTGTGGCCAAGAGATGAACCATGAACATACACATGAGTGGGACCAGAGGAGCGGTGGTAGAGGGAACACCTGGAGTTCAGAGAGGACGAACCAGATGTGGAGTGCAATCATAATCCCTGATCTGGGCAGCCATTGTGGGAGATGGATTTCCATGTTTGGAACAAGGAGACAGTAATTCGGATGCTTAGGGGAATTGCAGACGTGTATAGTGCAATTGACAAGCTATGTTGGCACCTGATCTGCAATGGAGGGACCCCAGCCTCCACAAGTAAGCTATTCACAGGGCTAGTTCAAAAGGCTCTTGTTACAAGTCAAACCCCACATAAGTGTATCAGATTCAGTATCCTCAATACTCAGGGTGATGCCAAACTGTATGCTGGATTCCAATAATCAAGATGGGATTCTATCAGGGCTTTGTAAAGCTGCAGAATGGTAGTGCGATCGGCACCCTAGCTGGTGTTCCTCAGGCTGTGAAGTGTATTAAGGTACAGCCAGCACTATCGCTTAAACCGGCAAAGATGGGAAATCCACTTCAACCAACCATCGAAGACCAGTTCTAAAAAGCAATAAGTCTCCACCACATTGGGTAGTTGCTTATCGAGGTAAAGTTCTGGTTGTGGGTGAACAGTATGTCGACAGAAGTGCACGATGTGAGTCTTGGTGGTTGAAAACCGGAAGCCATGGGTGAGGGACCATGCCTGTGCCTTGCAGTCGATATTCAGCAACTCCCGCACTAGAGGAGCAATAGTAGAGGCAAAAGTCGTCAGCATACAAGGACGGTGATTTGAGAAACCGACAGGTGCTGTTAGACCACTGATCAATACTAGAAAGAGGGTGACAATCATTACAGAGCCCTGCATGACCCCATTCTCTTGGCTATAAGGTGCACTGTCGGAAGCACCAACTCCAACTTGGGAGGTATGGTGCGACAAGAACTTCTGCATAAAAACTGGGAGCGGACCCTGGACACCCCATTCATTAAAGGTAGTGAGGATGTGGTATCATAATCGTTTTGTAGGTCAAAGAAGACGGCTATAAGGTGGTGATGTTGGGCAAAAGCTGTTCAGATGGCAGATTCCTGGTGAACCAGATTATTGGTAGTGGAATGTCCTTGGCAGAAACCATCCTGGGGAGGATTCAGAAGCTCAGAGACTCAAGGAGTCAACAAAGCCATTGGCTTTCCACACCTTCAAGCAACTTACAGAGAACTCTGGTGAGGCTAACTGGGCAATAACTGCCCATCTCTAGATGATGCTCATCCTGTTTCAGTAATGGGATAATGGTCCTTTCCTGCCATTGCAATGGGAATTCGCCCTAACTGCAGATGTGGTTAAAGACGGCAAGGATATGACCCTCACAATCCACCATTAGCTGCTTGAACATTTGGTTGTGGACGTGGTCGAGTCCTAGGGCTGTATCAGGGCAGTGGCCTAGGACACTGACGAATTCCTATTCACTGAATGGAGCATTATATGGCTAGCAGATAATTACTTTTGCTCCACCTGCTGTTTTAGGAAACGAAAGGCAGGTTGATAATCCTCAGACACAGAGGCTCAAGCATGATGCAGAGCGACATGTTTGGCGATGGCGTGAAGGTAGACAGCACAATCTGAAGTACTGCCTGGTACACCTGCAGGTGTCTGGTATCTGTAGAAACATCTGATCTTTGCCCATATGTGCAAGGGAGAGGTACGTGGCCTGAAGGCTGAAACTTACCTTTCCCAGCAATCTTGTTTCCATTGTTTTATTACATGGCAGACCCAGGCATGGAGCTGAAGGTAATGAGGTGCTCCATTGAGGAGTATCACTTATGGCATTTGAGAGCCCGCCTACGATCTCTAATGGCTTCTGTGATTTTTGATTACCACCAAGGAACTGTCTATCATCGGGGGGAGGGGGGAGGGGGGGAGGGGGGGGGGCCTCAAGGAACAGAGGAGCACTGAATGAGATCCTGAAAGAATGGCTGTATTTGTATTCTTGCCTGTCTCATCAATATCTCCATGCGACAGGGAGCTTAGGGCGACAGCAGAGATGAAAGCACCCCAGTTAATACCGTTGAGAGCCCATATGGGCAGCCATCCAAGGGTAATGACAATGAGGGAGGGACAAGAAGATTGAGAACTGGTTACCATCACACAGTTCATTTTGGACACTACAGTGGATGGATGGGAGAAAACAAGGGCTGCAAATGGAATGTTCAATGGCTGAGAATATTCTGTGTGTGACAATGAAGTGTATGGGTGTACCAGTATTCAAGAGGCAAAGTTCAAGTTGGGCCAGAAACTTGCAGGTCTTTATTGTGGGCAGTGATCGTGGTTCCACCCCGGAGGTCTTTATTGTGGGCAGTGATCGTGGTTCCACCCCACAAACAGTTATGGGCGTCGAAGTCACCCAAGACTAGGAAAGGTGATTTGGGAGGGGTGGGGGTGTCTGAGAAACAAATGCAAACAATACGTTCTGAGACACTTCACCATCAGCAAGGAGGTAAACACTGCAAACGGTAATATCCTGAAATGCCTTTACCTGAACAGTCACAACTTCAGAAGGTGTATTAAGAGGCACAAATTCACTACATAGTGTGTCCAGAACATATGTGCAAACTCCACCGAACACACTGTCAGATGTAGCACGATTCTTATGTCATCTCCAGCATCCACAAAGGGTTGGGATCCATGTTGCTTGAAACCAAGTCTAATGAAAGGCAATACAGAAGGCAGGGGAAGTGCTTAAAATACGCCTTAGCTCAGCAGGGTAGTGGTTGGTTTAAAAGAGGGGGAGAAGGGACCAAACTAAGAGGTCATCGGTCCCTTGTTCTGAAGGGAACAATGGCACAAGGGTGAGAATAAGGCAATGAGACAACACAAAACAGAATTAAAGGAAAAACCACAAGAATGACTGATGGGCAACAAACACTCAAATGGACAAAAGGGGACAAGAAAACCACAAAGACGCAAGAAACAGATAGAAGAGGTTAAAACAAGAAAGCAGGTTATCATGGCTGGCTGACCATGAGGATAAAAAGGAAAATCCAGCCACTACGCAACACATTGAAACACCCACCCAGAAAGCACTAGGGTGGAGGACACACAGAGACAAAGGTTATGTGCTACAACTTGGAGCAAATGATAAAACTCGCCATCACGAATAAAATGTAAAACTAAAGCTGCTATTGAGGCACTGTCTCTCAACACTAGAGGTAGGGTGCTCGGAAGGTTAAATGTCCACCGCAGAGTGGCTAAAAGTGGGCAGTCCAACAGGAGATGGACGACTGTCATTCATGAGCCACAGCGACGCCAAGGTGGGTCCTCACAATGGAGGAGGTAACCATGTGTCAGTCACGTATGGCCAATGCAGAGCCAAAAGATAACCACAGAGTCCCTGCGAGAGGCACACACAGAGGTTTTCCACACATTCGTCGTTTCCTTAATGGCATACCGCTTGTTGTGCGTACTGAGATTATGCCATTCTGTCTCCCAAAGCCACAAAACCTTGCGGCATAATACCGAACGCAGGTCAGTTTCAGGGAAGCCGATCTCCATAAGTGGTTTCTGCGTATCCTGTTTGGCCAGCTGTTGTCAAGTTCATTGCCTAGGATTCCGACGTTACCTGGGACCCAGACAAACACACCACTGAATGACTTGACCATTCCAGGGCATAGATGGACTTCTGGATGGTTGCTACCAAATTGTAAAGCTTAACAGTTGATGTAACTCAGCCAGCTGGTGGAAAAAACTGCCGCAATTCCACTGGAGGATGACATCGTGAGACTTGGAAGGCATGGAACATCCAATGAGGCAGTTTACGCCTCAGGATCACCTGCTGCCACCAACTTATTGCCTGAGCAGTCTATATCCATTGTGCCTGAGGGTCCAGCGAGATCTATGCCCTCAGCAGACGCCAGAATATCCACCTCATCCCCAGATGCAGAGCTTGTAGGTAGCGGTGGTGTGGGTACCACAGTAATTTCCTTGGTCTTGGGATCTTCTTTTTGGACTTTTCTCACTGCTCCTTGGGTTTCTCTCGCTGGGAGGACTTGACTGATTCATTCTCCGGGACTGAGGAGGATCATGAAGCCCTAAGACCAGCTGCTTTTGGGCACTTCAGCCACTGACAGGCATCATCTTTCCCACTAGCAGAAACCTGGGAATGGAGTGACCCAAGAGATCCCTACCTGGCGTGATGAGCCAAAGATGACTTATGCTTCTCCAGCTGGGAAGTGGGGACTGGTGTACCCGATGGTTGGGGGACAATGCTCCCAAGGTAGGTGGTACGGGGGCAACAGGGCAGAATTGCCCCCCACCATCAAGAGGGCATGTGTAGCCTTCTGGCTCTGAGAGCCGACTGGAATTCGCGGAACTGATGTGGCTACAACTGTTCTTGCAGTGGCAGTGTATGAGGAGGTCATAGCCACAGGATGCAGGTGCTCAAATTTCCTCTTAGCCTCAGTGTAGGTCAGGTGGTGCAAGGTCTTGTATTCCATGATTTTCTTCTCTTTCTGTAAAATTCTGCAGTCTGTAAAGCAAAGTGAATGATGCTCTCTGCAGTTGACACAGGTGGGAGGCGAGCTACATGGAGAATTGGGATGTGATGGACTTCCACAATCTCGACATTTGATACTGGAAGTACAGCGGGAAGACTTATGCCTTATGGCCAAATTTCCAGCACTTAAATCATTGCATCGGGGGAGGGATATATGGCTTTACATCACAGCAGTAGACCATCACCTTGACCTTCTCGGGTAGGCTATGATCTTCGAAGGCCTAGATGAAGGCAATGGTGGCACGCTGATTATCCCTCGGACCCCGATGGACGCACTGCACGAAATGCACACCTTGCCGCTCCAAACTGGTGCGCAGCTAGTCATCAGACTGCAAAAGAAGGTCGTTGTGGAATATAATACCCTGGACCATATTTAAGCTCTTACCTTGTGTGGCAGTAATGGAAACACCCTCCAACTTGTTACAAGTGAGTAAAGCCTGTGACTGGGCAAAGGAAGCTATTTTTATCAAGACTGACCCAGAGTGCATTTTGGACAAGCCCTCAACCTTCCCCAAGTTGTCCTCTAAATGCTCTTAAACTGTGGCTTCATTGAAACAAAGAAGTCTCCATCAGTTCTTGTACATCAGAGGTACTGGGGTGAATAAGGTTCACTGCCACCCTTAGCCTGGTGGTTACTTCCTTGCATTGTACCGAGCGAGCCCTCGAACGCTTAGAGACTGCTGGTGTTTGATCACCAGTAAGTGATGATGTGGTACACTATCACACATCATCTGCCCTGATGCCACCCACTCAGACCAGGGGCCCTCCCCACGGGCGCCACCCACTTGCAGCGAAGGTCACCTGGCAGGATGGCCATTGCCGGGAGTCCCGATGCCCCAGGGTGACAGGCATCTACTCCTTGGCATATTTGGAGAGTTAGTGGCTCAGGCATCAGCAGAGAGATCCCTGTGTTGTCAGGGGGCTACAACCAACAGGGTACATGGCAGCCCCAACACAACGGACTGGCTACTGTGCTGGAATACAGGTGCAAACAAGTCCATGGTCATCGTCAGCGCAGAAGGCGACGCTGCATAGTGCATGGTGGAAAATGCACCCAGGAAGGTGTCCTCTCCCAAGAGGTGAAGAATGAGTGGGACTGCAATGTGACAACGGGAGAGCAGGTTACAGATCTCCAGGCACGATGGACACAATGCACCATGTAAGGCGCCTATCCCCAGTTGCCTCGCTCTTCGGAAAAAAATTTTAAGAATGGAGGTCGAACCCTACAGGGGACCATTATATAAAGGCTGAAACATGACACACTCATTTCAGTCGCCTCTTACGACAGGCAGGAATACCTTGGGCCTATTCTTACCCCCCTGGATCCGCAGGGGGGTCCAAGGTAGTGGAAAAAAAACTGCTACAATTCCATTGGAGAATAATGTCCACATATTGTGATGGCGTGAAGGGACCGAGGAGGCAGGTAATGCCATAGTGTTACCGGTTGCCACTGGTTGAGGCGTTATACTAGCAATACACATAGATTCCAGGTTCCATTGTGTTGTGTGACCCCAAGCCCCAGGGGCTATCGGAATCTCCACCTGGACTGAAAGAGGCTGGATCTGGTAGTGTGGGGCCACCAGAATCTCCTCCTCCTTGGACAACTTCTACTTATCTCTCCTCTCATTAGAGGATATGGATGACTGCGACGGCTTTTCTGAATCAGTTCCAGGTAAAGATGATGACTGCAAAGCCCTGCGACCACCACCCTGTGGCTCCTTCAGCCAGTGGCTGGTGTCCAGTTGTAGACTGACAAACCTTGGAAGGAAGTGTTCTGAGGGACACTTTTACTGGCAAGAGAAAGGCGATTTGTCTCCAGCTGGGAGGTTGGAACCAATTTCCCCAGTGGGTGGGAAGCCAAGAATCCCAAAGTAGGTGTGGGAGGAGCAACAACAGGTGAGCCCCCAACCATCAGGCATGGTTGAATAGCCCTGAGTGCCCATGGTAGGAGGTGTAACAGGCGGGAGTATTGTCGGCAAAGCTAGCAATGTCATCATAGCTGTAGCATACGATACTGTTATACAATGGTGGTTTGCAAAGTTCTCAGAATCACCACAAGAGGTCAGTGCTGGGTTAAAAAGATGTGCTGGCACTATGGCAAAATTACATGAACCACGTTATGAATTGTTGCCACACTGGCCTTATTCACCTGATATGGCTGTCAGACTTCCATCTCTTCCCAAAACAAAATTTTTCTTGGTGGGTGAAGATTCACTTCAAACGAAGACCTGATAGCCAAAGTTGACAAATATTTTGCTGGCCCGGAGGAAACGAATTTTCGAGATGGGATCAAGGCCCTGGAACATTCTTGGACCACGTGAATTAATCTACAAGGAGACTACATTGAATAAATAAAAAAAAAACCATCACTGATGTAAGTAATTTTTTGCAATTCTGTTCTGAGAACTTTTGAAAACACACTCGTACATGCTGGGTGCAACTGCTCGTATTACTTCTTGGCCTCTTGGTAGGTCAGTTTGTCCAGAGTATTGTATTTTCTTCTCTCTGGAAAATGGTGCAATCTGGTGAGCAGGAAAGATGGTACTTCCCACATTTGACACAGATGGGGGGGGGGGGGGGGGTGGGGGGGGGCGGGGAGACGTGGTGCTTGTCAACAATATCTACAGATGGGGCTAGCATTGCAACGGGAATTTTGACATGTGCCTGAATTTCAAACATCTGAAGCACTGCATTGCAGGGGGGGGGGGGGGGGGGGGGGGGGGGGAGGAGAGCATATGTTTTCACATTGCATCGGTTTACCTCCACCTTGACCTTTTCAAGCAAGGTATCACCATCAAGAGCCAAGATGAAGGCATCACTAGGGACCCTATTGTCCAGCCCCCTATTTACAAGACGGACAAAAAGCACACCCCACTGATCCAAGTTGGCATGTAGTTCATCACTACATTGCAAGAGCAGGTCTCAGTGGAAAATGATTTCCTGAACCATATTTAGACTATTATGGGGAGAGACAGTCACTAATGTGTTACACACCTTGTTGCAAGTAAGCAGCACCTGTGACTGGGCATGGAATGCTGTTTTGATAAAAACTGACCCAAGTTTTTGGCTGCCACTTCCCTAAACTTGTCTTCCAAGTTCTCCGCAAAGAATAAGAGCTTTGTGGCCAATAACAAATCCCAATCAGTCCTTGTACAAACTAAGTATTGGGAGAGGTATTTCTCTGCTTATTGCTTAGCCCTACATTCCTCCCAGACATTTTAGGGTAGTAAATGTCATCTTTTACAGTGAGTAGCACTCTGTCCTTTTCCTAACATTCTTAAATATGTTTTTCCTGCATTTGAAAACACATTTCCAGTTGTTTAAAATACTGCAAAAACAAACCAAAACAGTATTTTCAATTTAAAATTCACTCAAGAAGTAAACGCATACAGACGTGTATCAAATTTATCCAATCTGAAGCCCCACAGAAATTGTTATCATATGTTCTTTGAATATTATTTCTGTGTTAAAATTTTATTTTCCTGCGAAGACAGACAAAATGGACTAAGTAGGAAATCTCGTGGGATCAACAGATAACACCAACCATCTGGCAAAATTAATTTATTCAGTTAATATCAAAGGAACAGGAAACAAGTTTATTATGCCATCATAAACTGCAATTATGTGACTAGAGACTGAAGTTACATTCTATAGTGTTTCTAAACTGCTGTTACGTAATTATACTATTTATCCTCAACAAACATTGTCAACATACTAAGCAGAAGGTTATTTATTTATGGGCATCATAAATTATGTTTATCTGATAATGTTTTAATTATACAAGTTTAGTGGCATTTCCTGAAGGATATTTTAATTTGCCATACTTTCTTTCTTAATGTGCATTAACTATCATTACTAGTATAGCTACTGGTACTATTACAATGGAATTAAGTGACTTGCTTCAATGAAGGTGCTTTGTCGAAAATGAGAAATAGGAAAGCATCCTAAGGTGGTAAGATGTACAGCAACTTTTCTGGGTCAAAGGGCAATGTGGTATGTAATTTCCCCTATTACAAAATCAAATTTCAGGCACTTATATTACTTTTCACTGTCTCAGAACAACTGTAACACTACAAGATAAAAAATGGACAACATCCTTTCATCCTAAAAATATTGTTTCACATATAAACAATATGTTTCAGAACACTAGAAAGATTCTGTCATTAGTTTAAAAATGACACAGTTTAAATGCTGGTATTTTCAATGACAGAAGTTTTTCAGGAACAAAATAGCAAGATACATTACATTTGTGTAACTGTAAAGGGAGGGAAGGGAGGAGGAGGGGGGGGGGGAGGGGGGGGGGAGGGGGGGGGGAGAAGCTGGAAACACAATTCTAATGGTCCTTTTTTAAATTAAATGCACAGTTACAGTACACAGAACTCTGAGTACTTATTTTCTTTTTACATTTGTCCATTTCAATATTACTAATAAAAATAATAACAATAACAATAACAACAGTATTAACACACAGGTGGCCTTAATCCTCAAATTTCTTTTACACAGCAATATCACAACATTTGATTTAGTACATCATGATGATAAAAGTGTCAATTCTGTCATCACACATTACTGCTCAAATGAGCATTGGCCATTTGATGAATCTGAAGAATAAGCAAGGAGGAAGTAAGAAAGGAAGGAAAGAGTTAAGCAAGTAAGAAAAGGGAAGGGAAAACTTTTTTCTTGCTCTGTCTTTCCACCTGTGAGATGAAACCATTTTAGTTTCATGGATTTTTAGCACATTGTTATTGACCTCAACAATATTTAGAGTCAATTTCAGTACCTTCCTAATTAAGAAGTTCCAATATTTTAGAAGCTTTAATACACTTATCAGTACAATTATCTAAAATTTTTAGCTGAAATATTTCAAGATTTAAGAGAGACGAGAGATAAACTACAGCAAACATTCAACATTACGAGACACACACACACACACACACACACACACACACACACACACACACACACACACACAGAGAGAGAGAGAGAGAGAGAGAGAGAGAGAGAGGAGAGAGAGAGAGAGAGAGAAACTAAAACTGGACAAATGTACTGAATCACATATACCTATGAAACTTTTTTTCTACCATACATTAATTTTGTAAATCATTGACTTTCAGCCTTACAAGTGAGGCACTCAAGAACACTATCTTGCTGAAAAGAGATGACTGCATTTTTGGGAGAGAAGAAGATGAATGCTGTTACATGCAGAAAGATCAAGTGTGTTAGGTAAGGAATCCTTTGCATCACTTACAAAGGCTGCATTCAACAAAACAGCATCAATGAAATGTATTAGATAGAAAAAGACAAAAATGACATTCATAACTATGTAAAAATGAAACTGATCATGTCTTCCACCTTTCCAATCTTTTTAAATCTTAAGACACTTTTTTGAAATCAAATTTGTACTAGGCAATATTTATGTAAAAATCGAACACAGCAACAGTACAAGAAAATGTTGTAAAAATGCATTAAAAATTTATTGAATTTACACTATGTGCTCACTAGTTCCAAATGACCCGTATTTCTAAGTTTCAATGTATTTCTTACACATTAACAATTGTTAGTTTACATTAAAACTCTCATGATAATGAGAAGTGTGTGTTTGGTCACATGAAAGCAAATATGAAAATATGAATTTGCTCTATCTGAAGAAGCTATATATATCAATATGTCAACATTACTATATTATCTATAGCCTACAATGCTTTATAATACATTAAGGAAAATACATACATTGTAACATTACTATTGCACTAACAACACAAGACAACAAAATGTCTGAGAAAATTATGCTGGGTCAGTTTTATAACATTTCATTTCTTTTGCAAAATCTATTCAATACATTAACAAAAATAATTAATTAATAGGAAAATCAACATTTCTTCTTTGACAGGCCACATCAGTTAAACACTTAAGGAGATTTGGTCTAAATTACCAACAACAACAACAGCAGCAACAATAACAACATCAACAACAACAACGATATAATGGGATAGCATTGCACTGTACGTTTCAACTCCTACTGTGATGTATGTCATTTGGTAACAATAATGTCTTTTTCTTCCAAAATTGCCTTCAAGTGAAAAGGTGTGGCTCGTGCACGCTTCCTCTTCATATATCCATACTCACCACAAACTGAATGAGAACATGGCATACCCTTAAGACCCATGATTGGCAGATTTGTCAGAAACATGGCCAAGATGAGAAATTTTTAGGCATCCAGACATTACAAACATGAAAGAGGATTCAGGATGTGAAATACATGGAAATTTAACAACCACTTTAACTGTGTCTTTTATTAATTTATCTGCTAACTTGTAAAAATAAATAAATATATTTAAAACTAACACTACTGAAAAAACTTTTGAAGTAAATAAAAGTTTTCATCCACCAATAATTTAATGGCAACTTAAAACAGTGCTTGATGAAACAGCCATAATTAGAAAATAATTTCTCATTAAACTATACTACATACATATTTGTTTTCAATGTTTTTAACTGGAATGTGTAGGTATAAATTATATAGTTATTAACATGACTTTATTGTTGATAAAGTCAATTACATGTCTATTCAACTAGCTCTAAGCAAATGTTTTCAAATACAGCTTTTTAAATAAATTATAACTTGCAATTAAAGGAATACTCCCCGTATGCACTAAAAATATAGCAATGTCATAGATTTAAATGCCCTTCTTCCATACTAAAGCCTACTGACTTGGCACTACCCAATGCCCCACTTTAAATATGCTGTACTTCTTTACAGATGATCTCAAATGCGTGTGCATGCATGCATGCATGCATGCATGCATGCATGCATGCATGCATGCGCACGCTCACACATACACTGTAGTGCAGATGGGGAAGAAGGAAAGGTTAGGCAGTAATTTTTTTTCCCTTTTCTTTTTTTTCTGGTGATGGAGGGAGGGGGGGGGGGGGGGGACTACAGGGATAGCTTAAACACTAATTCCCAGACTTACTTCAGGTTATCTCAAATTTTAGTTTAATGATTCTTTACGTAGCCTTCTTAGTTTTCATACGGTACAAAGGTTTGTTAAATCAATCTTGTCTAGCAGTGTGCAAGAACCACACATGGGGGACAGCACTTCCAAATAGCAATCCAGAATTTTTTAAAAATAAAGATCAATAACCAGCTTTCCAGCTGGAGCTCATTTTACATACCTGTTCACTTTTTGTTTCAATAAAAATACAGTACTTGTGTATGTAAGTACATAATATGGTATTCCACAAATTTTATTTATATGGCAACTGCCTAAATTATATGGCAAGCAATAATACCACTGCTTGATGCTTAGCCGATTCTCTAGTATATATTGGTGTTTAAGAAGACCTTTCATATTCCTTTTCTTATCGAAGATTTACAAAAGTTTCACATAAAATTGTGTGCCTAATAAACTGTCAATCAGGTAACTACAGCACTTAAGTCTGCCTGCAAAATATGAGACTGACAACATATTCCCAAACAGGCAGAAGCATAACATCGTTTATTATTTCCCACGAACTCAAACATTTCAACACAAACATACACTATCACAGTATTGCTTATAAAGTTATTAACATATTTTACTGTCCAAATAAATCATGATGAAATATTAATAAAAAATAATGTCTCTGTACTTGTAAGACAAATTTTTAAGAAGTTAGATAAAAATATTCGATGTCAAAAAATGGGTATTACAACAACACTAAAGACTATTATGGAAACAGTTAATTTACAGATTCTGGAGCACATCCAAGTTTTACTGAACACTATATCGAATAACAGTTATGAATTAACAAGCTTACATATAAGGCAGAAAGATTTGTGACATTGCTTCTCACAAAATTTGACACTTCAGGAAAATGCAGTCTCATGAAGACAGAACTAATCAATACAGAAATGAAGATCTAGCTACAAAATGTGCTTTTACATGAATCTGCAATTTAAAATGTTTGAATAATAATCTACTTACAATTATTGTACTAGTGAAGCAACACAGGCTTATCCTCTTAGTCTTATAAGTAGTTATTGCTGTGCAAAGAATCCACTCTTTAAATAGTATAACTTTGAAAAACTATTATTAAAACTATGGTGTTTATTGAAAATGGAAGATTTTGAACGTCTCTCTTTAACACAGTTTGGTCCTCTGGTAAAGGAACAATTTAAGTTGACTATGTCATTCTCAAACAACATACAGATCATCTTATTGAAAGTGTTTTCAGAAACACATTACATTATTAAGAATGCATACATTAAAATGACAGCAAGATGGAAGTTTCATCACATTCTGCTTTTTAGTTAATATAGTCAGAATGCCCAAAAGACCAGAGAGGTTAAAGGGACATTTGCTTTGCAGAAGACAAACTCTACTATTCATTAACTGCCTCTGCACAAAAGGACACTTAAATAAGTCTGAAAGTTCCTACATTTTGCTTGAAGGCATTTTTTCTAGCAATCTTACAATCCAAGTAATTCATACTGGTATATCTATAAGCTTTCTTTCCTTTCATTAATGAGCCTGTATATGGCATAATTATGTTATCTAAATATTTTACACACACACACAAATTATGAATTACAAGAATTTTTTACAAACTTGTATGCTATCTTAAAAAATACTTTAATATGATAAATGCAACAAGAGCTACAGAGCTCTTGTTTTAAGGCAACTGACTACAATACAGACTTGAGTACAAATCCTAACACTGGAATTACATTTATCTTTCACATAATATTGATAGATCTGGTGACTTTTCACCCCATCAACATAAAGTTCCTATTTCGGCAGCTGTAAAACAAAATGGAAAAAGAAACAAATTAAACTCTTGAAAACATTCATGATGTCTTTGCTAGCTTTATTCTCTCTTAAATAAGAATGAATGATTCTTAAAATAACACAATAAGCATTTCAGTAATTCCCACAACATTGCCACTAGCAAGACACCATTTAAATGACCACATCATTAACATATACCTGGTTACTTTAGTAAGTGTAATAGGACCAACATCAACTGCACTTACTCATATTACAAAAGTGAAGATTTGACTTATTTTTCTGATGTGTGATGAAACTTCACACAATATACTAGTGCCAAATAGAACACACTGAAATGTGTCAGCATGATTTTATCTTCAAATGTGACATCAATTGTTTGGACGGCAGTGTAGTGTATCACTTACTGTTTTTAGTCATATACCCTTCTCCTGATTGGTCTGTACCTACAGGAAACAATGCGGGATTTTTGGGTCCACCTTGATGAAAATCACTTCTCTTCAAACCAAGTTCAGCACGATTTAGTCTTCATCACAAGGCTTTTATTTTGATAAATTACAGATACATGGTCTCATTATTTTGAACGCTGTTACCACCGTATATTGAAAATAAAATAGCTTTTCATTCATTTATTTACATCTAACCCAACTGTTACACAATGTATGTCTCTCCTACAGCCTGCCACCTCTAACCGAAATTGTTACTGTAACTGAAATTGATTACAACCAACTTTCACAATTAGAAATTTATGAATCTATGGTGAGAACTTAAAATGTACTACTCAAGTAATTTGTCTACTCCTTTTGCTAACCATCTCAAATGTCTACCACTATGCATAAAATGTATATAACCAATCTTCTGGTATTGTGGCCTGCTGATCACCTGTTCACAAAAATGGTTCAAATGGCTCCAAGCACTATGGGACTTAACATCTGAGGTCATCAATACCCTAGACTTAGAACTACCTAAACCTAACTAACCTAAGGACATCACACACATCCATGCCCGAGGCAGAATTCGAACCTGCAACCGTAGCAGCCGCGTGGTTCCGGACTGAAGCGCCTAGAACCACTCGACCACAGCGGCCGGCACCTGTTCACAAATTAACCATAGTGTAAACAGCATTAGAGCACAATTTCTTTGCATGATTATATCTGCCTTCAAGTTTCAGATCTCTTGAATGTCATTATTACATAATGTTTAAATTAGTTACATTTAGGTAATAATGTTATTGCAGTTTTCTGGGCTTTTATTTATTAATTTTTGCCTTCTGCTAATGCCTTTTGTAAATAGCAGCTTTCTTTTAACATTAAGTAAACACTATTACCATGTTATAAATTTTTGTGGATCTGTTTCAACAGTTGTTAGATTGTAGTTCTCATCCCATTAATTGTTCTGTGAAGAAGTATGAGCATTAGGGCATTCATGTGTTTCATGAACCAGGTTCTGAAACTCCTGGATGCCTGGATTTATCCATCAACATAAAATGTCAGGATCTTTCATTTAAAAGCATTTGTTTCTGTACACCACTAGCCCATACAACATGTATATGCACCTGCAAATTTAGGTGCAAAATTTTGGGGGCTCATATCTAAACTATACTTTTTTAATCATTTTTATCTTGCTATATCCTGAAAGAGAATTCTTTAAACTATATACACTGATGCATCAAAGAAACTATGACAACAAGGCCACTGCAAACTAGCAAAAACAACCAATCTTCTAGCTGGCCCTCCAATTCCACTGGAAAGTGGTTTTCCATGCCAACCAAAGAAATTCCACTCATCAGATATACCAAAATCCTTCCAATGCAAACACAAAAACGATCGTTTCTCAGTTTTGGCTACTGATAACTTGATACCAGTGCCTATGAGTTTAATTTAATTTGTACACCACAGCACTGAAGATCACTATGCGATTGAAAATCGATTTTGCTATCAATTAACCTTCAATATTACGGTCAACGCTGACCTTCCTTTTAATTTAACATAAATGGTCGTCGTGCTCACAGCACTCCATGGAGTCGCCAATCGATCAAATTAAAGTTTGCTGAGAGACTACATTTTTAAAAGCATCCACCAACCATCATATTTGTTACACTTAGTATTCCTGTGCATGAATTTGTAACTAATGCGGCAGACAATATTCTGAACAAGAGCAATCTCCAAACTGGACATTTGTTATATGACTTAAAAAAAGAAGGGGGGGGGGGCGCAACAGCTCAGAAACCTTTCTGAAAGAAGTTATTGTGTAAGACCCAAGAAATTATTGTACCTATCAGAAAATGTCACCAGGAGAGTTAACATTTCTTCTTAATAGAGTAAGTGATCCTCTAGTGCATGAAGAATTGTCAGACTTTAAATTACAGATCATGTTTTCATGTTTTAAGTGGGGTTTTGTATTCGACTCTACATTTTAGTTTTGCCAGTGAATTGTGCAACCTCATGCTGTGCATGCACAGTTGCCAGTAGTGCTGTTTCAAAACTTAGTGAAACCTAGTGTCAGTGTGTGAACTAGCCTTTTCATTGCAGATTTCAAAATTTTATATGTACAAGAAAAATTCCAAAAGATAATCGACAGTAGACATCAGCTGGCTAGCTCTCTCTCTCTCTCTCTCTCTCTCTCTCTCTCTCTCTCTCTCTCTCTCTCTCACACACACACACACACACACACACACACACACACACACACAGTTAGATGCTGAGCTCTATTTCTACAGGGTGACAATTATTTAACTATATGGGGGAAGGAGGGGGGGAATCAGTTACACACTAAGCGTGCACACACTTTACTCAACATGTTAACGTCACTAGAGATATTCACATGTAGGTTATGACATGTTCCATATGCCTGCCATCACTGGGAATAATGTGGCGCAGACGACTAGTAGAATTCTGCATGATATGCTGAAGTGTCAGGAGATCAATGCTGTTGACCTCCTGAATGCCTGTTTTCAGCTCAACAATGGTTTTGTCATTACTGCTGTACACCTTATCATTAATATAGCCCCACGAAAAGGAGTTGCACATGTTCAGATACGGAGAATATGGCAGCCAATCAAGGCCCATGCCAGTGGCCTCTGTGTACCCAGAGCCAGAATGCAGTCCTCAAAGTGCTCCTCCAGGACATCAAAACTCTCCTAGTTCGATGGGGGTTGAGCGCTGTTTTACACGATGATGATGATGATGATGATGATGATGATTAATGTTTTAGGATGCACAACAACGAGGTTATCAGCGCCAGTTCCCAAAATAAATGTTGACGAGTGCAGCCAAGATCTGCTGTTTTGCACGAACCACATCTTGTAGAAATCAGGGTCACTTTGGATAATGGGGATAAAATCATCTTCCAAAATCTTCACATACCATTTTGTAGTCACCGTGCCATCAAGGAATATCCCACTTACTATTCCGCAACTGGACATTGCACACCACACCGTCACCCATTGTGGGTGAAGAGACTTCTCGATCGCGAAATGCGCAATCTCAGTCCCCCAATTTTGCTTAGTGACAAACCAATCCAAATGAAAGTGGGCTTCGTCACTACAGCAACATACTAATTCCTATCATACCCTGCAGCTAACTTAAGTTTGAATGTCCTAACACAAACCATTCAGAAGTTATGACTATTTTATTTCATATAGTTCAATACTTGTCAACCTCTATCAACAGTCCTGTCTTAAGCAGTTTTTTTCTTCAAGAGATTGTGGATGAAGCTATGTACTTCAAGTTGACTTGTTACAAACTGCATATGACTTCTGCTTCATTTCACAAAACTTATTTTTTGTAAGCAAATGAAAGCATAATTTCTTTAACGACATTTCAAAATTTCTACATATGACGAATGTGCTTTCAGGCCTAAAAAGTCACATCACTGAATTTTGTCAGCAAAATTGTTTTTAATGAAATAGTGACAATCACAATGAAAATATCTTCACACAACTATGACAAAGTCCAATGTAGTCATTTCTGTCAAAGGTGGCACCGATACATAAATTTCTGATGTCACGGTTTTACTTTGATATTTTTATCAAACTACAAAAAGCTCTCAGAAAAACTGATATTTCCTTTTGTTATTAATATTGCTCTACACTAGCAATATATTGATGACAACCTTCAACACAGCAAGGAACAAGTACTAATATGAATTCTTGATGCATTACTAAAATTTAGAAAAATTATAATATGGACACTACATTTACTACTAAGGTTTAACTTTGATTTCTCTGGATGGTTTTGCATCAACTGTTGTCCAAGATCTTTTTGAAGCTTTTAAACTTTTTTATTTTAATTTAATATTTAAACAATCACTAAATTTTCATTAAGATAAAAAGTGTGCTTTCTCAAAAATGAAAGTGAACTTACAAACACACATGCTAACCTTTTTGGGCAGGCTAGATATACTGTGCTAACAGATTAGCTCAAATTCGTAAGATTACTGAGGAAGTCCTCTGGCGTCATAATGTGAGAAGAGCCTACAGGGGGAAAAAAAAGCAACAAATTAATAGTAACTTGACACAGATGAAAAAGATAAAGGCAGTAATGCACACAACCCAAAAGATCTGGAAGTTTCAATTATTTCATAACATAACAGCTTGTTTATAAATGAGAAGTCCACCATCATCTAGTATCACTTTGACTACTGCACAGTTAGCTAACTACACTGGTGTCCAAAATTAAAGCAACAAATCGCTGTTTCCCTGTCCTGTGTCTGATATAGGATATAATCATATGAACTGTCAACAGATGTCCGTACAATCATGTTCTGCATGGAAGATGTCATCTGGTCAATAGACAACGCCAACGATGACATCAGGTCACCTTGCCACAGGAGTAATGTTTGCTGGGTAGTCCTACATCATCAATTACTGTGTACACAGTCACGGATGGTGCAGTATGGCACAGAGGAGATGCCTGAAAGACTCTCTGCAGTGGTGGGCCATAGGAAGAATGGAAGCAGGACAGTTGCAAGCTGATATGGCTCAATGGCTTGATGTGGATCATTCTGTTGTTTCTCTGATGTGCCAACTGTTTATAGAGACCAAAACTGTATCCCAAAGATCAGAACAGGGCTGTCCATGTATGACAATCAGAAAGAGGGGGCTGTTATTTGGCTGTAAGTGCACAATGGTACCATCTTAGCACTGCACAGCAACTGGCATTTGACCTGACAGCATCCACTGGACGTGTTGTATTGAAGGAAATGGTGTACAGAAGGCTTTGGCAGAGTGGCCTTTATTGCCAAAAACCTGTTGTATGTTTACCTCTGATGCGTCTTCACAGAAGGGAATGTCTAGAGTAGAGTCGTCAACATGCCACCTAGATGGTCCAACAGTGGACCAATTTTCTTTTCACTGATGAGAATCGATTTAGTCTGGAGAATGATTCTCAATGGATTCGCATCAGGAGGGAATGTGGAATACGATTTTGTGACCCAAACATTATGGAAAGAGACTGATATTGAGGAGGATCCTTAATGATGTGGGCAGGAATTATGGTGATCACTAGAACATCTCTTCATGAAACTGTACGAGTTAATTGGCAAGATTTAACTGCTGTCAGGTATCATGAAGAGATCTTGGGATCTCGTGTGGTTTTTGCAAGGCCCTGTGGACCCAGTCTTCACATTGATGGATGATAATGCTCAATCTCAGAGCATGAGTAGCTGATGTTTCCTTACAAACAGAAGATATTTCATGCATGGTGTGGTGTGCTCACTCTACCGATTTGAATCCCAAAGGAACATGTCTGGGCTGCACTAGGGCGACAGGCTGCACCACGTCAGCATCCACAAACCACTCTCCACGACTTGCGGGCAGATCTGCAGGATGAATGGGCTTTATTGGTTGGTTGGTTTGTGGGCTTTATTGTCTCAACATGAGATTGATGACATAATTCAAAACATGCCCCATCATTGTCAGGCCTGTATTATTGCTGCTCCGTACTTAGCACATTAACCAGTTGTTGGAATAGGTGGGCTAATCCGTTAAGTTAGAAAAAAGAATAATATTTTTGTCTACCGTTACGTATGTTGCATACGTTCTTTATTCTTCACATTATTTCTACTTTACTATCAACTGTGTATACTGTTTCACAGCCAGATGAACACAACCAAAATTTCCGTTTGTTGCTTTCATTTTGGACACCAGTGTAATTAAACTGTAAGCATTTGCCAACTGTGTTGTATGCATATTCCAGCAACAGAAACCAAACAAAGTAAAATCTTCACAACTAAGACAATGGAAAATCCAGGATGGAACGTAACAGTATTATGAAAAGGCGCGTGCGCGTGTGTGTGTTTTTTTTGCCTATTTGCGACTTTCCGTTGTGCCTACCTGCAACTCGGCACCTCCGCTATATGGTGAGTAGCAACTATCCTTTTCATAATATTGTTACATTCTTTACAATTAAGAGATTGACATTCAACCAAATTCAAATTCCCTACTCCTATTATAATATAACCCACATTAAAATGTAACTTGTTTTTACACTAAATATGATGAAGTACAACTACAAAAATGATAATTCAGAACAACATACCAATAATGACTTCCCAGTTCTTTACAGTGTTGGTTACTTCATAAGCACAGCGTATTTCTGAGAAGCACACACCACCAACAATGAAGACAATTAGACGAGGAACATTCTTTACAGCTTGTTGACCTTTATCTTTATGCCAATGGCCATACCTCGCACTGAAAGAAAAAAGACATTTTAACAGTTATCACATTTTGACCCTCCCCCACACACATAAGAGGGGGGGGGAGAGGGAGGGGGAGAGGGAGAGGGGGGAGAGGGAGAGGGAGAGGGAGAGGGGGGGAGAGGGGGGAGAGGGAGAGAGGGGGGAGAGGGAGAGAGGGGGGAGAGGGAGAGAGGGGGGAGAGGGAGAGAGGGGGGAGAGGGAGAGAGGGGGGAGAGGGAGAGAGGGGGGAGAGGGAGAGAGGGGGGAGAGGGAGAGAGGGGGGAGAGGGAGAGAGGGGGGAGAGGGAGAGAGGGGGGAGAGGGGGGAGAGGGGGGAGAGGGAGAGAGGGAGAGGGGGGGGAGAGGGAGAGAGGGGGGAGAGGGAGAGAGGGGGGAGAGGGAGAGAGGGGGGAGAGGGAGAGAGGGGGGAGAGGGAGAGAGGGGGGAGAGGGAGAGAGGGGGGAGAGGGAGAGAGGGGGGAGAGGGAGAGAGGGGGGAGAGGGAGAGAGGGGGGAGAGGGAGAGAGGGGGGAGAGGGAGAGAGGGGGGAGAGGGAGAGAGGGGGGAGAGGGAGAGAGGGGGGAGAGGGAGAGAGGGGGGAGAGGGAGAGAGGGGGGAGAGGGAGAGAGGAGAGAGAGGGAGGGAGAGGGGGGAGAGAGAGAGAGAGAGAGAGAGAGAGAGAGTGTACCTTGTTGGTGGATGGTAGCCAGATGGAGCAGCTCTTCCTGCCAAAAATGGAAAATGTTTAGGATCCAATTTATCTTCAATACATTCTTCCATTATGTCCTTGATGACTGGTGTCCAACGTGACATTTGGTATGTTTGTTCAGTAATACGTTCTTTCCGGGGAACCTGGTAGAATTTCTTGCGTGTCCCCTACACAAGATTGGAAAATTAAATCAATAAAAAATTGATACATATCTTGAGAACATTAATTATATCATACGCACAATAAGACCTGGAACTACTCACATCTGATAAATCTTAATGGTTTTAAATTATGGTTGGTTGGCCATATGGTGATGAAACCCGCAAGTAATTCAAAAATCCTAAATTCAGTGTGTACCTCTTACTTTCATTAAAAAGAGGGTGGTTTCTCTATAATATATCATTTGTTAGCAACATGTACCTTCTTTAGAAGCAACAGAAAAAAAAGTATCAAATGTAATTTTAAGCCTCCCCCAACCTACCATCACTACAGTCAGCACCACCACAAAACAAGGCCAACTGAATGTGTCTTAAGAAACCTTTTACAACATACTAAATGCAAATTGGAGCCCACAGGCTGCAACTATCATGGTTAACTTCTTGCCACAATAGCTCAGCTGACTAATGACCATGAATATGTATTAAATCTACTGTTATGGCTGATCAACAGAAACATTGTTTTCGAAGATCAATGTGTGTGTGAAATCTTATGGGACTTAACTGCTAAGGTCATCAGTCCCTAAGCTTACACACTACTTAACCTAAATTATCCTAAGGACAAACACACACCCCCATGCCCGAGGGAGGACTCTAACCTCTGCCGGGATCAGCCACACAGTCCATGACTGCAGCACCTTAGACCGCGAAGATTAATGTCCGACTACAATACCTTATGTGTGTATTATGCTATGGTTATACGTAACGGAAGTAAATTTTGGTTATCTGCATCTTTCTGGTAAAAAATGCATCTGATCTGAACATTAACAGTCACAGTCTTCTAGCACCAGGCAGATTGTCAATAGTAAAAATACAGTGAAACGGCAATGTTCTCAAACTATGGGAAGCATGCTCCCAGAGGTTGGGGGGTTCCTGTACAATTAAAAATACTGTTAAGCTTAAAACAGATCTTTCACATGGAACAAACAAATTTCCTGTCACCGATAAATATGCGTCCATTTTTTAACTATTGTGTTAAGAGATGACAATACTGAATTAATATTGAACCATTGTACCTACTAAAAATGCATTACAATATAAAAAATTCAATCTCTCTCTAATTCTGGACAGCAAACAACATACAATGTAGTGCACAAGCAGAAGAATGCATGCACTCGTGCACAAAGTGTATCACTTTGCCTCCCTCTGAATAGATGCTTCAAGGATGCTAAATAAGTTTCACTGGTATCTTTAAATAAAATACTCAAAATGTTCTTTTTTACTTACATCAACAACAACATTAACACCCAAGTTGGCCATATTAATAATGGTCTGCTTTTCAGATGGATTAATTTGGGCATGTTGGACAAGTTTGTTAAGGTTCTCTTCGCTTATGCCATTCTTTGATATTATATAAAGCAGAATAATACGCATTTTATCATAATTCGTCACACCTTGATCAAGAAGCACAGGCACTATATTTCGCATGTGATCTTTTATCCTCTCTCCTTCTGCATCAGTGCCCATTGCAAGATCCTGTAAATGTATTGTTCGTCATTAAAGTAATCAAGAGTAAGCAATCTAAAATATGTACTGCTAGCATGGAAAACACTATTTAAAATCACAGCTACTTAAGCCTGATGCAAAAATAACTTATATATTCTAATTAAATATCTATGTTAGTTAGTACTCTCTCCTCACCATTTTCCTACATAACTTGTCACTGGTATTTCTCCCCTAGAAAATCACTATCACATATTCATATCTATTGCTTCTTATTTAAGATTTTCCTATTTTGACACAATATCTTGACAAATTTCTTTCTTACTCTAACAATATGACTGAAAAACTTAACACAAAAATGAAAAATCAGCTTAAAATTTACTGGTAATAGATAAAGCAGCTTTCAAATAACTGCAAAAATATACAAAACATTCTTTTTAATAATTAAATAGCTGAATGCTAGAAAAGTGACCTAGTAAAGTTCACAGCAAAACTATATGTATTCAGTGGGACTGCTATTAATCCAGAGAACAGCCAACAGATGAGGGATAAATGAATAGTGCTGACGAGGATTTTACATATCTCTGACAATGAATACTTTCATTGTCAACATCAATAAACCTTTGTATAACTGTGGCATCAGGCAATCTTTCAGCCAAAATCCACAATCTGTAAGGTCTGGAGACCTTGAGGATATTCATGGAGGAAAAGGTGACCAAATGCAATATAACTACCAAATTTCTATAATAGCACTTGCTGGACATGCCAGAGTGTGTTTGCAGTTGCTAAAGCAAATGTACATTTTACAGCATTGACCACAGCTCTCTTTCTAAAAGTTCATTGTACTGCTCTGCCATGTATGCTGCCAAATAGTTTGAAATAAGCCACTATGGAGCTCTTTAAAGAAAAATACATAGACTGCTTCCAAACAGCCAATATACAAAAATTTTATCATATCTTTCTGCAAGAAATATACCTATTATGTTCTATTTTAATGAAATCTGATGCTCTAAAATGTATGCAAGCATCCGTTACACATTCAGAATTCTAATAAATGAGTGTTTTGCCCAAGAACTTTCTAATGGAAATCAGCTTATTCACAGTGAGTGTGCAATACACTGCTAGCATGTAAATCAGCCACCATTAGTGTCACAAGGTGGTCAGTAACGTCAGTGATAAATTTATTGTGCTGAGTATAAAGGTCTGAAATACCAAGTTTTCTGAAAACTGTGCCTGTGCAGAAGCAGTGGAGTGCAATGTCATCTGCTAACATTGGAAGTTAAACCAATTTTCGTTGTGTTCACTTGTGTTATAGTAATGGATTTTGTGTTATCTTAATCTTTATTTTATTATTAGCTTTGTATTTGGCTCATATCGCAAATGTTGCACGAGGACTTTTTCTTTTAGATTTTGTTCTCTATCACGGCAGAGCACTCATATGAAAAAGAACAACAGGTTATTTAGGTTTTACAACATATGAAAAAATATAAGGCCTACATTGTGCATAATTAAGAGCATAAAGAGATGAAAAAGTCTGTAATGAAACTTGTTTCAATGGTGAACAATTCAGCTACGCTGAAGGAGAAATAGTTTTTGATGTCATCTAGAACTGAGAAAGAAAACGTGACACAAAGGATAAAGTAAAAAGAGGCTAAATATTTTTGGGAATGGTTTTATGTATATGTTATCCCAAGTAAATAAATGTTTGAAGTGTTTGGATGACACTTCTATTCTTTCAGTTCATAGCGACTTGGAGAATTTACCATACGAGCTTTGTCAAGAAAATCCACTATCGATTTTGCTTTGGACATTAACAAAGTTTATCATCCATACTACTTCCTTATTGTTGTTTTTATAGTCCAACTTTTTCATAAGAATGGCAGTCCTTCATACTCTACTCTCACTTTCACCATAAGACATAACATGAATCAAGTTTAATTCCACTGTTTACTAGAAGAGAAATTTACATCCCTCACAACAAACCGATAACTTTAGCAGCAGAAAAATTAGTTACTGTGTCAATATTTTACCTTCTCATTAAAGAAAATTCCATATTGTGCTTTTCTGTGAAAATCATAAGACGACCAGCGCTCTTGAGGAATTATTCATTTTTTGCTTTTGGATAAAAATATTTAAGTAAAAAAGAAAACCCATGTGATAAAATGATACCTTATATGTTATGATGGTGATTACATAGCACATTTTTAATTAATTTGCAAAGAAAATTTAGTTTAATGGCACTTGGTCCATCAGCTAAACCTTTCACATATAACTCTCATTGCTTTTAGGATATATTAAAATACATGTTTCTTATTTAAATTATTTCTATTCACTTTTCTACAAATAAGTTCACTAATTTAGGTGGTTTGCCTAGTACTTTTTATTCCAATTTCTTTCCAATAATATGTTCCAGTTTTCATATAGTTTTAAAAAACTTAAAATAATCTCTCTAACAATTCTGTTCATATTTCAAATTCTCAGTCTATTTCAGCAAAAGCCTATCATTTATCTACAATGTTGCCTTGATTTTTAATTACAATTAATTTCTCAATGCCCTTCCTCTTGAGCACAGTAAATAACTAGGTACTGCCACCTGTGTAATGAAAGTAAAAAGTAAACATGCATGCTTAGTGCACTTCAGTAGAATGCACTGAGTTTCTTATGATTAACAGGAAATTGTGGCTTGTGGACATTGTCCAGTCTATTAAAATTTCTCAACAGTTCACTCAAGCTTAAATTGTGCACCTATTGTTACTTCATGACAAGAAGGGTCAAGTTGTGCGTGAATACTTTACCAAAACCATTTGGACACTCAACCACTAACATGAGACACAAAACACTGAAGAGTTGCCTTACAGTAGCCACACATTGTCAACATCTGTTGTTCACTACCTACGAGACAGTACTCTGAAGAGAATGCAACAAAACTGTGTGCTGTCTTTTTGAAGGGAACTGGAAAGGCTGTGTTTCCCAACATAGTATGAAACCATCTCAACACTATCAATTTGGTCCCCAAGTATCCAATAAGAAGAACGGTAAAAATCCACCAGAACCACGGGGCATGAAGAAGATGGGCAAGGAAGCACCTGGAATGCAACCTAGCTCAGCGACATCACGTTCTCCTCAGTGAAGAGTGTAGGATTTATCTAATGGCTGAATGGCACGGAAGGTTCTACAGGGAGCCATGAACCAATGAACACCTTAGGCATACAGTCAAACAGTTCAGCAAGGGCATGGTAAAGCCATGGTTTGGGCCAGTATCGCATACAGATGCTAGCTGTTTATCATTGCTATTGACTGTATTTAAGGGCTATGCAGTACTGTGGAAGGACCCTGCAACCTATTATAAAGGCAAACAGTGAAGACTTCAGCAACAAATTCATCTTTCAATATCAGCATACAACTCCCACATCTACCACACCTTCCTCAAGGAGGTAGGAAGGAAACAAATGGAGTGTATGTGGTATCTGCTGACATGGATCCTGCTGAGGCTGGTTGAAGCTTGTAGTATGTTACTGCAGGAACCCTTCTCACACCCACACACTGGATGACCTCGGGATGGCTGCCATCAAAGATTGGGCAGGCTCTAACACCACCCTGTGGACAGCATTCTAAAGAGGATCTAAGCATGTTAAATGCACAAGACAAAGCAACACTGTACTGAATGTTACCCAGAAGCACATTTTTAATTCACAACTGTTCACTTCTGAAGAGATTACCTTTATTTTGGTTGCTTGATTTTATTTTGCAGATTTTTTAAAAGTTTTCATAAGGGCTATTCCACCATTCTCTGTTCCCCTTGCATCTAAACCCAAATACATCCACTGATATGCAGGTGTTGTAGTTCTTTCTAAGCAGTTTATGTAACTGGTTTGACTGGTAGCATTCAAATTTGTATGTAGATCACATAAAATTACTTAAATGTTCCTTTAACTTTATCTCTTGCATTCCTTAACAGTTCAGCAGCTAATGGTCTATTGTGGTGGTGGTTGCTTCTGCTATTGCTACTGTATATATAAAGCAAAACAAGTATGAGTAACTCTGCATATTCGTGTTTTGTTTCTCCTCTTTTACATTGTGCAGTAACACCAATACCAATACCCCCCCCCCCCCCTCCTCTCTCTCTCTCTCTCTCTCTCTCTCTCTCTCTCTCTCTATATATATATATATATATATAAAGATGGTGTGACTTACCAAATGAAAGTGCTGGCAGGTCGACAGACACACAAACAAACACAAGCCTTATTTGGATTCTGTAAGTCATGATTTAATCTGTATTTCATGTTTCAAAACACCCTTAAGTTTAATAATTGAACTCAATATTGCTCATTACCAATGTATAAAAAAGCTGGCCACATATAACTTGGTTTCTGTGGCTCTGACAAGAAAATTGTTATTTCTTATCAACTGTATGTTAGTGTTTTCTAAATAAACTTTTCACTGTCGGGAATCTGACAAATAGTACAAATTTGTGAGACTATTTTAAGTTTTGACAACTGCCTACAGAGAAAGTTCTCTGTAATTTTTTGTTTGTCATTCTAATTACTATACGTTCACTGATGCCTTCAATTTCCATCCCATGCCGTTTCTTGTAGTCTAGTACATTGCCTATGTTCAACTGGGCAAGCCTTCAGTTTTCATAAATATGTCTCTAACATGAGGTATTAATCAAATTGTTCTATTTACTCTTTAGTATAGCAGGACACCATAAAACAATTTATTATTTCCCACCAAAAACCTATTTTGAGCCATCTGATATAAAATCTATCATGCTGGAGAACTTAAAATCAGATACTCTTACAATATATAGTACAATCACTTTCATTCTTTAAATTTGTTCTATATCGTCAGATTTTAGTAATTCTCGATGTCTCAAATTCATTACACTACTGTTTCTAGTTTTGCAGAAGTCTCATTAAATGGCCTGAAAAGTTTTGCTGCAGTTTCCTCCACTGCTAGATCCTGGATTCTGATTTCCATGAATCCGACAGATGAATCACCATCAACCGTGTCACATGCCCTCACTTCATGACACACTGTGGAGAGGTTTGGTATTTAAACCACGCCATGGGTGCAAAGTCTCATGATCAGGAACTTTACGCCACCACTTCTCCTCCCTTTGCCGACCAAATACTGGCAATGAAAATTTGTTCCACCACCATGACTTGAACCACCTTACCCCGCCACCGCACAAGCATGAGCTGCTGACCTCTGCCATGCAGGCAGGTTTCCATTTTCCTTGTGGATTCATTTATGGCTCCCATAGTTAAGAAATCTCTGATTTTTTTAAATTAATTTGTTTCTCCTTGCACTTCAACTTGTCATCTCATTGGTCTTTAGTGAAATCCATTCACATTTAGAAGCAATTTTTCACCTCCTTATCTGATCTTTGTTGTATCACTGAAACTATGTGCTAGATTCACAATGTAACTGTGTATGGGAAGTAACATTATAGCTGTATGTGACTAATGATGAACAATGTAAGTAAACATCTTTAAATTGCACAAATAATTAAGCACTTACGAATATTAGTAGTAACAAATATGTAGACAGCATACAATACCCTTGACTGTTCTAAACCAATTATGGTATCTATGATATGACTGTACTCAAATGTTTCTTCCTCTGGATGAAAAACTACATGCAGCACCGCTCAGAGGTAATATTCAAAATACAAAAGTAAGTCTGGAAATTTAAATTGGTATTTAATCTAAATTTATAGCTTGGACTTCAAATTGCAGTATAGACAGAAAACATCTTATGTCATATTTTCACTGACCTGTTCTACTTTGCACAGTTTGTCTACATAGCCTTGATAAGCTTTCATACAGTCTTCAGCCAAGTGAAGATGTGTTGAGTACTTGCTTAACTCTTTCTGGTATTGTGGCATCTTCTTTATCATCTGTGATAGGTCCCTCATTGACTGCTTATCACCCTGTGGCATTCGTTTGGAATCAATGAACTTCTTGAGATTCTTTGTAACATTCCTGAGTAGAAAAAGAAAAAAGAAATCTTCTGAAGAAAATATGCTGCAAGTCAGGAACAAGTTGAAACTACAGCCCACCATTTTCAATTACTTCTTAAGAAGAATTTTATTTAGCCCACACCCAGTTACATTTAAACACAGGTGTAATAAAAAATTGTTTTAATAGGATTTTCTGTTACATAAGCCTCCAGTAATTCGCAGACAAAAAAAATCACAGAACAACAGTTACACTTTCTAGTGCAATAAACTACGATACATGCGAATTCAACAATTATGAGGGACAACATAAGAACGGCATTACTTACCATAAGCCGAAAGACTGAACAATTACGGAAGGGTATTTTATGCACAACAGGGCATATACAGGGAAGCTATGGAGTCAATCCACAAGAAGTGACCAGTAATGGTTGCATGACCATTTTTAAATATTTTAATTTTTTATATGTGATTACCCTACAATTGAAAAGTTCAAAATAGTTTTAAAAAAATTTTTACCTTTCATCTTTACTGAATGGCGGCCATTTTCATTTGTAAGCACGCGATGATGTTTCAGTTTAGAGACGTTAGCAAAACTATGAATATCAGTGCACTGGGTTAAGTTACAACATTGCAATTGACATGATTGTTTTTCGAAAAGTGTCCTCTACAACATTGTCTATTACACAAAATACCCTAAATTCAAAAATAACCAGTCAAAATGACCTCCAAAGTTGTTATCCAAATTTTCAAAAATCCACTTTTTAGGCCCAAAAATAACATACAAGGAGCGATTTATGAGTATTTTTTTCCTGCAGTTTGATATCATACACTACTAGCCTCATATAGAGCAATAACACTTACAAATGTTTCCTTAATTTTTTATGAATTTTTGAAATTTGAAAATTTTAATTTTTTGTAAAGTTTGGGGTTAGTTATCTCACGTGGGACTCAATATAAAAATATGATTTTTGCACAGTTTTTACACCTATATGATGGCAAAGTACTGTAAAAATTTCAGCAATGATATCTGACTGAACAGATATATGGATTTTTGAAAATGAGGAAATAATTCACATTACTCTATGACTGATCTTATGGTTGTTGCCTATTTAAATGGTTTATTGTATCAATGTAATAAAATTTAATTGTGACGTATAATTAGTTAACACTATCACCCAATATTCATTTAGTTTATTTATTTTTAATAATGCAATTTTAAACAATAGGAGCTTTCACTTCTGTTCTATGGTAATAGAATGCCCATTTACGTTTGGGTTTATTGTCAATAGGTACATTATTGCTGCATGTTGCATTGTTGTAGTCGGTCTGTTCCCAAACCTCTGTTAGAGTGGATGTACATACTTCATCGAGAGTGTAGAATGTGTTATGTGCTTTGTTCTATGTGTAATTTGTAATTAATTTTGACAGATTAACTGGAATGCAATAACATGGATTAACAGTGCTCTGTTGGACAGATAGCAAAGTGAAGTGTGTCACAAAACAGTTTACGGTTCAGTTTCAAAAAACTTGAAAATATCAATGACTTTGATGAAGTTAGACAAACTTTGTTTAAATTTTGAATAAGTTCTTCTGTAACATCAGTTTGTGAGTATCACGAGAAGAAATATATTCTGAACTACAACTACATTTTTGAAAGAAAGTGCTGTGATCCACTTAAAGTTCATAAAAAGCCTATTACTAAAGGTTTGAGGGAAATAAAACTTGCAACTTTAACATTTGTCCTTGTTATGTGAGACTGAAATAGCTTCCAAAGTGAAATGTAATGTGATTCCTGGAAATTCCTTGTGCCCAAATTGTTACTCAAAAGTATTTGTTAAGAATCCAGAACCAGAATCGTGTAACCTTGTTAATGACATTTATATTCCTAATGAGGAAGCTGTTGGCACATTGGATTTTGCTTGTTCTAAGCTAGACATATCTCCTGCTTCGAAAATAATAAAATTATGTAGCAGAAAAAGAAAAGCAGCTATTGAAAATAAGGTACAGCAAATTTCACACAAAATTAGATAAGACTTGGAATCATGTTTTAATAATACAGATACCAACATTATGTCTAAAGAAGAAGAAAACCTACCACCAGCTTCATCTGACACTGAATATTTGAGCTTAACAGAGAAATCAAAAATTAAATGTTCAGTAACAACAACAACAACGACATCTAAAGAGGAAAAAGTTAAAATTTTACATTTGCTCCCTGACTCATGGTCAAGAGAAAAAAAATAGTTCATGAATTCGATGTTTCTCATCGTTTGGTTAAACTAACCCAAAAATTAGTATAAGAGCGAGGCATTCTTCCAGTTTTAGGAAAGAAGAAAGGATTAGGTGCGAGTGAAGAAACAATTAAAAAGATCCAGCAGTTTTTTGAAGATGATGAAAACAGTAGAATGTGCCCAGGTTGCAAAGATAGCAAAAGAGTTGTTATAAATGAAGTTGAAATAACAAAGCAGAAACAACTAGTGCTGTCAGATTTAAATGAACTTTATGTAGCTTTCAAAAAGTCTCATCCTGAAAGGAAAATTGGAAGGTCAAAATTCTGTGACCTCCACCCTAAGTGGTGTATTTTGGATGTTTCTAAAATCCAAAGTAAGTTTTTGAAGGACAAAAAAGCAAAAAATTCACGAAACCGAATGCCTAGTGCTAGCTGATTTTGTAGAAAATTTTACATTTGTAATTCAGGATGCAATACAAGGGTACCAGGCAACAGTGCATCAATTTATTCTCTTCTTTAAAAATGAGAAAGATGAAGCTTGCAGTTCTGCAATTTGCATTCCAAGGGACTACTTGGAGCACAACACTTTGGCTGTACATGTGTTTCAAAAGTATGTAATAAATTACATTAAATAAAATTCTCCCAAGGTTAAGAAGCTGATATACTTTTCAGATGGAAGTGGTAGTCAGTATAAGAACAAAAAGAAATTTTCAAATCCGTACAACCACAAAGCAGACTTTGGGTTGGAGGCTAAATGACACTTTTTTGCATCTTGTCATGGTAAAAATGCATGTGATGGAGTAGGAGGTACAACAAAATGTGAAATAAAGCCAGCCTACAAAGACCAACCACAGACCAAATTCTCACAGTACAGGACATGTATGTCTTTTGCAAGGATAATGTTAAAGGCATGACCTATTTTCTGATCAATAAAGAAGTGGTTCTGCATATGAAAACCAGATTTGAAAGCTGTATAGCAACAAAAGGAACAAGGCATTTTCACAAATTCCTTGGCATTGCAGAAAACTTAATTCGATGCTATATAACATCAGAAACCAAAATTTATGAGGATAATTGAGTCAGTAAAATTACATCTCTGTCTTTAACGTTGAATGACACAGTGGCATGTGTGTATGGTGGACAGTGGTGGCTTGCAGAGGTTGAAAGAATTAGTTTGGGAAACAATGATGTTCTTGCGCATTTTTAGCACCCTGCTGGCCCAATATCATCATTCAATAAATCTTCTAGTGACAAAGTTTGGATATCAATGAAAAATGTTTTAAGGAAAGTTTCAGTGCTTAAACTTACCACAGCAACTGGGAGGTTTTATTGTATATCACAGAAGCTGTCTGAAGAAATAAAGTGTTCTTAACATTCATCACCAGGTTTAAGAACAGTCACATATCAAAGGATGTTAATTTAAAATATTTATTTTAAATATGTCAAAATAATATAAATGTTGTGTTGCTTGAGGCTTTCCCGGCGGACATGTTGTATATATGGTTCTCGGGCGAGACGTCGGATGTCATAGTGCAAACTCCACAATATTTCGTCAGCGCAACTGGCCGACATCTTCAGGTGCGACGAACACACTGCTAAGGCAGGACCAGGGCCCCCCATTTATGCCAGTTTTAGACAGGAAGTGCGCATGCGTGGAGGCGCCAAATTCGATGGCCAATAGCGACGATATCAGCTAGTAGCTGGAAGGACAGTAACGCCACCAACAGGATGAAGAACCAAATACTTCGGCGCACGCGCGGAGGCTGCCGCCGCTGCTCTGCGCTGCCATCGGCCGCCCCAGCGACCTCCGACGGAAGCCGCAAGCAAAACTGCGCGTCCACGTAGGCGCCTTGATTATTCTCCCGTTGTCAACAGAATATTTATGTTGCTGGCGAATCGTCGTCAGTCTCATGACCAACAGTATTCCTCTCTGCTCGAAGCGACTTCAATATGGCCAGTGCTGGATCCCAAGCTGTACTAAGCTGAAAGCCCGTGTGTCTGTTTACAAGATTCGTCGAGTTACGTATTTCCACTGCTTCCTTAATAACACTGTCCCAGTACGAACTCGTCGATGCGAGGATTTTTGTATGTTGATAATTCATAGAATGGCCTGTACTGAGACAATGCTCGGCCACTGCAGACTTTTCTGGTTGCTCCAGACGAGTGTAGCGTCTGTGTTCAGTGCATCTCTCTTCTACAGTGCGACAAGTTTGTCAGATGTACGACATGCCGCAGCTACAAGGAATCTCGTAAACACCGGGTTTTCTTAGGCCAAGGCTGTCCTTAGATGAGCCCAAGAGAGCTCTGAGTTTTGCCGGCGGACGAAAAACACATTTAACTTTATGCCTCTTCAATAATCTTCCTATTTTTGAAGAGACACCGCCGATGTATGGCAAGATGACCATTCCCCTTTGTTCTTCGCCTTCTTCCACTTCCTCACGTTGGGTAACCCGCTTCAGTTGTAAGGCACGGTGAATCTCCCGTTCGGAATATCCATTTTGTTGGAAAACGGTGCGCAGATGGAGTAGCTCATTGGATAAGCTGTCTGAGTCTGATATGGCTCGTGCTCTGTGGACCAACGTCCTCAGTACGCCACTTCGTTGCGAAGGATGGTGACAGGTGGTGGCCTGCCCAAAATTCACAAGGATAATGTGCCACTGCGGCCTATTGTGAGTAATATCGGGGCACCAACGTATAATCTCGCGAAACATCTGGTAGCGCAATTCTTTCACATCACAGACTGTTCCCCGATGTGGAATGGTGACTCACCAGTCTTGAGAGTGTTTGAAAATGTGACTGGCCCTAAACAGTGGTAGATGAACATTGTGTTCCAGATTCATGAGCAGCTATGTCATAATAACCATAGGTTGCCTTACTGTTCCTAGATGAACATATGCTGACAAACTCTCTGCGTTGAACAGGTAGTATTGTTCCTTACTCCTGAGGAAATGGAAAAGTGTGTGCTATAACAACACTAATTAAAGGAAAGTGTAAATGTTTTGCTTCCTCTCTGTCACATTCCCTCTATAGCACATTCAATGGCAATTACACAAACTCTCAGCTTCATCCTTCAGTTTCTGAAGGTGCAGCCCAATGTGACATCAATAGAAACCCACACTTGCTAAAAGTCAGCATATTGTTAAGCTCTATTGCAATAGGGTTACTGCCAAGCATTTTAATATTTTGTACCTGCTTAGCCCAGAGATAGTTTTAGATTTGCATGTTTGATTGATGCATTGCACAGCTTTATCCTTGCAGAACTGAGGAAACTTTACAAAGGACCTACCTCCACTTTTCAGTATTCCCTCTCCTTCCCTCTTTCCTGACGAAGCAACCGTTTGTTGCGAAACCAGAATTTTTGTGTATCTTTGTGTTTGTGTGTCTATTGACCTGCCAGCGCTTTCGTAGATTATATATATAAAAACAAAGATGACGTGACTTACCAAACGAAAGCGCTGGCACGTCGATAGACACACAAACAAACACAAATATACACACAAAATTCTAGCTTTCGCAACCAACGGTTGCTTCATCAGGAAAGAGCGAAGGAGAGGGAAAGACGAAAGGATGTGGGTTTTAAAGGAGAGGGTAAGGAGTCATTCCAATCCCGGGAGCGGAAAGACTTACCTTAGGGGGAAAAAAGGACGGGTATACACTCGCACACACACACACACACACACACACACACACACACACACACACACACACATATCCATCCACACATATACAGACACAAGCAGTCTGCTTGTGTCTGTATATGTGTGGATGGATATATATGTGTGTGTGTGTGTGTGTGTGTGTGTGTGTGTAAAGGCACATGCCATGTTTGAACAAGCATTGTGCAGTTGAAAAATGGCACCACAACACTATCACATGAGAAAACACACGAAGACACAGGATGTATGTAACATACCACTTAGTCGTTTAGTTCCCTCAGCCACAACCAGCCATGGCTGAAAGTCTTACTCAATGGCTCCCCACACGATGATGCCATGAAAAGCACAGCTGCGCCTCTCCAAAACACTGCAAGAATGGGACCTCTCCCACTGCCATATTTACCGACTGTCATCTGTGGTGGTGCAGAACCACAACTGAATCACAAATTGTTGAAACCAAATAAGTCAAAATTTTCAATTTTCGCTTTTTCACTGAATAGTACATTTAAGAGTATAGCCTATAATTCGGTGTCAATATGAAACATGTCATGCTCATACAAATGGTAGAAAAGGTGGTTCACTTCACGCTGTATATTGTTGAAACCAAGTAAGTGCCTGACTTATTTCATTTCAACAGATGCTGCTCTTTTCCAGAATGAAGTCACTTTCAGTTCTGAAAAATTCCAGTAATGTAGCAGTCATACATATGGCAGTATTCAGTTTTTTGTTTCTCCTGAAAAATGTAAAAAAAAGACTTATTTGGTTTCAACAACTGATGATGATGATTCACTTAATCACTGAACAATGTGACTACATTCTTCAGCAGTCCATGCTTCTCAGTCATGACGACACTCAATATGCAGGTGTTTGTTTTTGTTAATAGCAGCCTTTACATGGGGTAGTAATTCCCTAATGTGGCTGCTGCTAGTCTCCAACCAACTGTGCAGGATGAAACAATGTTGCAGCGAGTCAATTACTTGTTTTCAGATGGCAGATGCAGGAGTTACAATTTGTCTGGTGGTCAATATGGCAATCCTTCCTTGTGGTGAAGACACAGTTGACTGGAACTTAATGACGACTATGACTGCCCTCACATCTGCCTGCAGTCCGACATCAGGTCAGTGTCGCATCCAAATGCCTCACAAATAAGCATACTGCACGATCCCATCTGCCAGCCAAAGAGAGCCCCACAATGATGTCCCATTCAAATTCTATTAGATACTGGCACTGCTGCCTCTCTGGAGTAAGTGGCATCGCAGTTCTTCCTAGAGATCACTCAACATCTGACACTGTTCATGCAGCTTATACACACTATCAGGTCTGGTAAAAACACTGAACACTAACCACACTACAGAACTTAGTTGGCCATTCTACCTATAACAATGAATAATCTTTTACACACTCACCGATGTGTACATGTACAGAGTTAAATTAATATCTGACCATGTCTTCCGAGTGCTTCACTATATTTTGGCAGGCAGTGTATTTCCACTGCAGGCAACTTATGCCATTCACAGTTCCTTTTAAGATTGTCTTTTGTTTAACATTTTATATCTCATATGCAATCATCAAAGATATGACTAAAATACATTATTCACTGGGGAGAAAAAATTCTGAAGTTATAACCACTTTCACATGGAACACTGGCAGTTGTGGCTGGTCATCTAGTCCAGTCTTGCTCACTTTCCTTGGAATTATGTACACAACCACTTACTACAGATTGTAACCGAAAGTCTAGTCTGTTGTCTAAATAGAGGAAGAATATTGGTGTAAGTACTCTGAAGACACAAAGGGAAATGAAGTTGTCAACACTGCTTCCACTACTAAACACAGAAATAAAAGACTCACTACACAGATAACCAAAATACATGTACATGAATTATCACTTGTACTTAAGCCTGGAAAGTATGAATCACCTCTATCTCCTATTGGTGATCTTTAATGTCCATACAAAATATTCAAGGTCTGACAGCCTTCGCAGTGCCATTTCTACTTTTGTACACAACTATGTGTTAACTACTGAAGCTACTTTGTAGCTCACTAAATCTCCACTGAAGTGACATACCCAGTAAGTGCAGCCCTCTGGCAGCAGAAAAAGGAACAGTCTGCACATTAAAAGACAAAGTAACTGTTGCCCTCAGGTTGTAGGTACACTTATCTATAAGGGATATGGATGCCTTCAGCAACACCTGGTTGCACGTGCCCATATGGCATATAGTCACTGTGCTGTAAGTGTTATGAGACATCATTCTTTGAGCACAATTACCTGAATACCTTTCGGTTGCATGGCTGTAAAATTGTCCATAGACCACACAAATTACTGCATGTTTCTGAGTAATACATCACATTAAAATCTAGTGAAATGAAGATTATACATCAGACGGATCCCTGCATTATATGGAAATCCTAGTTGTAACATTAACGTGTAACACGTGCTCAATAGGTTGCTTACTAAGAACTGTTTTGCATCAACAACTATCCACTGCAGTGATACATAGCAAACTTTTTTCAGGGCTTTTTTTTTGTAGAGGTTTGTACTACACTTCTCATCCAGGTTATGCCAACTTCCTTGTTGCACACAATGTTCAACTGCTGAACCATATGATGGCCACTAAGGCATGCCCAAGGACTAGTGGTGTGAGGCAGCATTTCCAGATCCCAGTACAGGAACCCCAGATTCACAAAACCCATATCCAATGTATAATGTGATAGTTCACTGAAGAGTGCAATATCTGGCACAAGCTTGTCAAATGAAAGAGAGAAAGGAGGCAGTGCAAACGCAAATTTGCACTTTATTTTCAGATTTTAGGAAACAAAAACTAAAACTTACTGTGAAACAACAGCAATGTGTTGATGTCTGAGCCCAACCCACAATTCATCATTTTCATCCAGCAGCACCTCTTTTTCTGGTGCCCCTGCTGTTGCTTCATACCTAGACCACAGAAATCAAAGATTCAGTATGGAGGAGTATATATTTACAGAGATAACTTAAAATATGTTACATTTGTGAATTTGTATCAAATTCAAAGAGAGAATAATACACTCAGGAAGAAGGGGGCAGAGGCTGTGAATACAGCTGTATGACAAAATAACTTACTTATAGACATCATTTTCTATTGGCAGTAAATCATATGCCATTGCTTGCAGTGTTAGTTCATGAAGTAATGGTGAGACACAGTCGAATCCTCTATCCAAAATCAAAAGCTGGGAACGAGCTTTTTCTGGTCCTTCACCCATTGTAGGTTCATCTGCCTTATATGCATCTAATTTCTGTTGAACTAGTTGGGCTAATTCAACATTCTTGTCAAAATCACTGGAAAAAAGATAATCATTAAAATGAAATTTCTAAAAACAGAACATCTATCTTATTAGACAGGAGCAAGTTAAAAATGGAAATAAAACTTCTGTGAACCTATCTACAAACAATGCCGAACAAATTTAAGACTAGGCTGGAACATAAGGAACTTATGGTCACTTCAGATAATATTAGAAGATAATTTACGTGAGCCAACAGTTTATTTCAACTGAAATTTTCACCATAATGATATTACAATCATTTTGTAAAATACATGAATGTGTGCACTGCAACAGTACAATCAGTAATTAACAGATACACTGTAGGGGAACATCATGAGAAAAATAACTAAACAATAGCAGAAGAAAAGGGCAGCAAGCTGACCACAGGACTACAAATTTATGAGCTCACTGCTCTGCAATGCGCTAAATTTTGAAAGATATATCACACTTTGCTTTCCTATAAAATGGAAGGATAGTATGTGCTTAAATTAATGGTTATCCCCACATTAAAATTTGTAAGTTACACTCTTAAAATGCCTCACACAATAACTAATACAGTAATCATTATTTGTGGCAGGGGAAGGTTCTCCAAACTAGAGTATGATGGCATTGCTTTATCAGGGTATATATGCAGACAAGGAAAAAGAATTCACAGATCTCCCAGTTAAAAATAAATTTTCTCCCAGGGGAAAATACAATTTTTCCGTGTTAAGTGACTGTATTCTTTCCGTCAGAACTGTAAAACTTATCAATCCTTTGAATGGATATGGTTTCATACAGCAGCGCAGAATTTATCGGCACTTTAGAAAATGAAACTCGAAGGGAGGGAAGGGGGGGGGGGGGGGGGGGGAGGGGGGGTAAAACACGTTTTGGAAAGATCATTGATGTGCAGCAACATGTACACTGCGTATTTTCGTATTACGAGAGTACAAATTCAAATTCTATCAACAGGAAAAGTCAATGGTTTAAGTTAATATACATTTCACGTATAATATTTCTTTCTCAGATTAATAAGCTACAAGAGAAGCTAAGCTTCCGTCCCGTTTTATCTGCAGGAAAGTTCATTTCCAGATGCGACGAGGATTCCCTGGCAGAGACATAACGTACTCTGTCCATGCATTCAAAAATCAACTTCAAATTCATTCAGAAATCAACTTAGAATGTGTTCAAAAATTTCCAAAAACAGCAAGGGATTTCAAAATCATATGAATAATCGATAGATCGACGTGCGCTGGATGCTAGGTTCTTTGTGAAACAAGGTTTTTTCCTCAAGAATATGAATTTGCCCCCAACCCCCGAAATTGCCGCCTGGCTCGGATACCCTGGTTGAGACCGACACTGACTGTGGAAACTTTATTATTGATAACTGAGTCATGCGTGGCTCGTGTTCCTGCCATCATGTATTTTACACCCTGTTTTTAACGTACTTCCACCTCACTACATTAATTTAAATTACTACTGTCACTGAGTTGCTGCTCAGCCTGACCATGACCGGTGCTAGCAGCACGTATCGATATATCCCCTCTCGTAGTACCGTTGTTTGACTGCTATTACTTCCTGCTCGTTGACTGTAGTTGGGGAGTTCGGGTTGCAAGTTTGGGTCTGCCAGTCAGTTGGAACATGTTTGGAACGCAGTCCGGGCCTGTCAGTCGCCGAGTTGCAATGCGGCACTAGTGCAGTCGGCTTGGAGCAGCAGTGAGGTCTGCGTCAATATGGCTCACCCGACCATTGCTGCCACACATCATTTGAGCCATGACATGGTCTTGGTGGATCGTCGGTCAGTCGTCCAACCAGAAGACCCATTTTGGCTCGCTGATCGTTCATGAGTCGTCGTCGTCCTCTCTCTCTCTCTCTCTCTCTCTCTCTCTCTCTCTCTCTCTCTGTGTGTGTGTGTGTGTGTGTGTGTGTGTGTGTGTGTGTGTGTGTGTGTGTGTGTGTGTGTAGGTTCTTTGTGAAACAAGGTTTTTTTTCCTCAAGAATATGAATTTGTCCCCAACCCCCGAAATTGCCGCCTGGCGCGCGCGCGTGCGCACGCACACACACACACACACACACACACACACACACACACACACACACACACACACACCGACTCCCGATTTGTCTTCCTGTGTGTTTAGTTACTGCTGGATATCGTTCAGGTCTTCGTGCAAGTGTGTGTCAGGTTGTGTGTGTAGTTTACGTTATTTCCACTGACGACTGCCCTTATAACGGTAGTCGGTCGGTTGCTACGGACCAGGGAAGTTATCTCCACGTGGTGCAGTCGGCTGGGTCCACTGGTGGCCCCTGTGCAGTGGCAGGGCGTGTGTGGAGCTGTCCAATCGCTACGAGCTTCATGGTTCACCGACCCAGGACGTCAAAGTTGACTAGTGGTTTCAACTACCCACACCACGTCCATTCATTCATGTTGTGGTAGTTCGTTTTGGTGGTTTGCTGTTGGGGAGGTTTTCTTGTGAGCAACACCAAGTGTTTCTATTGCTGAAATTTAGCTGCCATGCGGTGGAATTAACTGTTTTGGTTGACTACAATTCGAGTGCACCAGCAGAATTTTCTGCCTTGTTGCCGTTAGTGTTCTGGTTACCTGCCCTGGGCACTGACGTCAATTCAGGCAGTATTCTTTTGAGTGAAGTTAACTATATTACCGTATTTCAAATTCAAGTGTACCAGCGGAATTTTCTACCTTGTGGCCATTAGTGTTCCGGTTACCTGCCCTGGCCACTAACGTAATTTCAGGCAGTGTCCTTTCCTCACCTGTTGTTGCTGTCCAACATGGTGTGCAATTTTGACAGCTAATACATACTTCATTGTGGATTATCATGTTTGTATCCTTTTGTGTTTGAGTTTTCATCTACTGATTGATGGGAAGCAAGTCATCATGTCGGTCGGTCCGAGGCTGTCCCCTGGTCGGGCTCCGATGGATCAAGTACAGTTGGGCTCACCACCTCTCTCACGTAAGTTAACAAGGGCAGAACGAACTCCCTGGAGGCTTCTAAGTGCCATTGTCTTTAATGTCTTTCTCACCAGTGTTCAATTATTTGTTTTCAGCTACTTAAAATTTAAGGCTTATGGATATATTTCCTTTTTTTAAAATTTTGCAAAATTAATGGTGGGCTTTTAGCCTTGCAACTTTATTCTTAAAATTTTCTTTCAAGCTTAAACATTGCAGCCTTCTGCCTTTTAAGATTATGGTAATATATTTTAAAATTTTGAAATTTAATTGTGGCCTTCAGTCATTTGTATTGCACCTTGCATATGTTTGTTCTATCTGCTTTGCCTTGAGGTTTTCCACCTAGCTGTGATAAATGTTTTTTAATTATTTTATTTGCTTTTTAATTGATTTTTTTATCTTGCTGATTTTTAAGATTTCTTGTTTGGAGGCCTTCAGTCATGAAAGAGTTGCATTTGGTAAAGGTTCGGCTATGTGCCACATTGGTTGTAAATGTGTTATTAAATTACAAGAAATTACAATTAAAAGGTGAAACTGAAACCAACCTTATTTGGCCCTTTCAACAATCCTAATTACCTGTTCTGACCAGCAGGTGTTTCAATAATGATTATAATACACTGCCAGATAAAAAAAATAATACCCTTTTATATGTTTCCAATCCACTCAAGACTTGTTGGAACAGTGCATATGGAGTACAGGAAATGATTAAATTTACAGATCAATAGCACACGCGGTTCTGAGGTACCAGGTATTGATGCATTCTGAAGTACTAGTATTAGTATATGGTGCCGCCTCCACAGGCAGCAATACAAGCACTGGCAGCCATCCAGTCAATCGTACAGATGGCAAATACTGTCCTGGGAGATTTATGCCACACCTGCTCAACCTATTCATGTAGTTCTGTAAGAGTAGTTAGTTGATGAGTCACACAAGCCACTTCTCATCCCATTATACCCCACACACGCTCAATTGGAGACAAGTCCAAAGACTGTGCTGCAAACACAATCCTGTTAGTACAATGCATCACATTCCTGTTGCAAGAATTACAAAAGAACAGGTTTAACAACCTTTTGCACATAGAAAGTTTTAGCTTCTGGCACCACAGACCATAAGCCCAGGAATGGGGGCAGTGTGTCATAAACAAATGCACTCTATGGCTACAACACTCAGCAGGTCTACATCTTATGGGCACATGACCATCACTTGCATGCAGGCAGAATCTACTTTCACTGTTCAAGATCATGGCATATTATTCCATTTTCCAAGTGATCCTCTGACAGCACCACTTTAGTCATGCATATTGATTCTATAGCGTGATTGGAAGACAGATTAGATATGTGCATGCTCTTAGACTCACTGCTAATAACTGGTTCACAACAGTTCAACTTTACACATCTCAGCTCCCAAGCCCTCTTATCTTTGCTGTAGTAGCTGTATAATCTGCTTCTGCTGCCATTACAATACGACAATCCTAGCAGGTGTGTGTGAAGTGTGGACATCCAGAGTCTCAGCTACAGGTGTGAGAATGTTCAGGTGACCAATGATACCAGCATCATTGCACAACTAACGAAGCAAATCCAACTTGTATTGTAATTCTCCAGAAGTATCATGTCACCATTTGGAAGGCCACAATTTCACCCCTTTCAATCTTGCTCAGTTGGCTGCACAAAGTAAGAGTGTCTGTCTCTGACACGGTTGCCTGTTTGCCTCACAGGTTCGCACCATAACAAGCCTTCTGGCTGTCAACATTCCCTATTAAAGGGTAGACACAAATGGCAATCTGGTGGCTATGCCACTACACTATCTGTTGGCAGATGACAGTGATACCATTATCAGTACATCTATCCCCCAGGTGGCACACACCATCATCAGATCAAAACTGATGTCTTTACAAGAGTATTTCTTTTTCTCCACCACACTCCAGCAGTGTATGTTGGTCTGTGCACACAACAGCAAGGCCTTCAGTAACCTTGGCTGTAGAAGCACAAGTATTTGTGGAAGAGAGAATTACTTATAGTTCCCCAAGCCTCATGACTATCACACTTCAAAATACTAAGTACTCTGAAATCTTGATCCTCGGTTATAGCAGCTGAGTAAGTTAGTCATCAAAAGCTAAGCCCAGTAAAAGCAGTTACTTTAAAATGTTGGCATAAACCTGCAACAGGCATGTGTTTGCTGCAAGGATAAAAAAAAATTGAGAAGAAGTGTGTGATTAAAGGCCACTGAAGCAAACCATTTACAGTAGATACAGCGAATTAATAGCCAAAAAAACATTGTACTTTAAGCACTATTCTGAGAAGAAACTTCTATTTAAAAGGATCCAACAATGCATCTGTCCTCAGGCATAAATGAAAAGAGAGATATATATTAAACTCTAAACAATTTAAAGCACTATGTTCACTGTAGTACACCATTAAGAAGGTACCCATCACTGAAGTAGTGTGAGGACAGGAAGGACTGTATAAAGATGCAAATGCAGCTCTAAGCCAGATTCATACAGCTGTAAGTATATTGTGTCAAAATACAACAACAGGCCTCTGGAGTGAAATTAAGATAAATAACTTACTAAGAACACATATTTTACAGTCAACTTCATCGGGGTTAGATTACTAATGGTGTAGTGATACCTTCTGAGCTGACACGGAAAGTGATGTTCATATGGATTCTTAGGGAGGACATACACCGACATAGTGAGCCAACCTTGACATGTGGTGTAGCAGATAGATAACAAGACAATGGCCTGACATGCACGTAACTCGACGCCAATGGAAGTGATGCGCTGTTAGTAATGTAACACTGTCTCCGACGACAAAGGAGTTTTGACTTTAGTCAATAGAAGTCTAACAGACATTGATGGGTACCTTCTTAATGGTGTACTACAGTGAACATAGTGCTTAAAATTGTTTAAAGTTTAATATATATCTCTCTTTTCTTTTATGTCTGAGGACATATTCTAAGAACTGTGGCTGAATTGTCAAACACCTTCCCGGAACACCTGCAACCTGAATATTTACCAACACCAACTCAAGAAATCTGGAAGAAAATGGCTGGTCATTACTGAGAACTGTGGAACCTTCTGAACCTTATCAATAGGTTAGACAGAAAGCACATCAGAGTTAGGGCTCCTGCTACACATGGATCAACATTTAAAAATGGCAGAGGATTTCCTTCCACAGTCTTGTTAGCCATTGATCTTTATGTTTGGGAGTATGGTCACAACAGTGATGGAAGAGTACAAGAAGCGAATTCTTTTGGTAGAACACTGTTTGGGGGGGGGTTGACACCCTGCTTCCAGAACCTACACCTTTGTTGCAAGAAGACTGAAAATCTCATTATTTTGCTATGGGTAAAGCTTTTGCTCTCACAAAACACACAATGAGATTTACAAATAGACAACTGTCTAATGAAAGGTGCATATTTAATTATACATTACTTCAGGAAAGCAGCTCTTCACAATTCAAGTTCTGGATGTTGCGTACTTCAATAAACTGTGACGTGAACAAAACTGACATGGCGGTTCAAGCTCTCTCTCTGTGTGTGTGTGTGTGTGTGTGTGTGTGTGTGTGTGTGCGCACCACCCTGTTGGGACTTAGAGAAAAACTAGAGAACTAACAGAGACATACAAATGCCATGGAGCTGAGAAATCACATCTGTAGTTTACTTCTTAGTCCAAGTAGAGCATTGTCTTTGCAAAATGATGTATGTATGCAGCTATGTACCCAAAAAATCTAATTTGCATTATATTCAGCAAATCAGTAGACAGATTTTCAGACTTCTATAGAAAACCCTATTACATATTTCCATTTAGATCTTTATATTCTTCCTCTTCTAAAAATAAATTAATTTAAATTACTGAACTTTTCTCTGATCTAACACTTGTAATCCTTTCCCAAGCTATCTTGAGCATTTCTGTTGCTTCCACCATGCTACTGTAATCATAAATACATAGGCATTTCTCCAGAAGACCATGAAAATTAATACTGAACTCAGGACCATCTTTCGTTTTCTGAATGCAGAAACATTCGTAAACAGTCACTGGCACAGACATGGTGTACTGCAAAAGTTGCGCACACCAGTCACCTGACAACAACGTGACATGGCACAAAACTCAGTTTCATTGCATCAGTCTGGTGGCCACTGCTCTACTGGACTGTGCATGTTCCATCAACAGCTGCTACACTTGTAACATGCCACATGCCAAATCACTGCCATGTCACTTCAATGGGCACCCTGCCGTAGACCCAGGTAATGTTGCAGTTTAGCAGCCACCCCAACCTCTCTCCTATTTACCACATGAAATCAACACTGACAGCTGCTCAGAAAAGTGGCCCTTCTCATGTAAGGTATTTAAAATACCACTGCTACACAATTAGCAACACTTTAATGTCATCCACATGAAACTGATAAAATGAAGGGTTTATTACCTTCATTCCTGGGAGGCACCACTGGATGCAACAACAGATCCTACATGACAAAGTGATAGGTCATGAGCAAACAGTGCCTAAACCAGCTCCCTTATGGAGAAAGTAAAACTGTATGCTTTTCACTGACAGTCACACAGAAGTCACAACTGCCCCTCTCAGCAAGTCACTGGAAAATTGGATCATCAAAGATGATGGCAATAACACTCATGAAATTTTTTAATGATTGGGGTATGTCGATATGACTGGTCTGGAGCCATCCATTCAAATTACTGCAGAAACTATGTGGACTTACAACTCCCTGAAATACTACAAATGTTATGGAACTGTCCTCTTACTGAAATGGTTTATGACATTAAAGAAATTTCACCTCCACATTCACTTGTACTCTTGATACTTTTGTAGCATTACATCATAGTTAGTCCAAAACACAGTGATGTTCCCTGTAGCTGTCTGTCATTTGAATTTACATACAGCTGTCCACCTGATTCGAGAGCAGCAGTCTTCACTCCACTACAGAACATGTTGCATTCAAAGCTGAGCTGAAGACTGCAGGATGGGTGTGTCAGTGGTATGGCTGATTATCTTGGTAATACAATCTGCCTATTTCAGGATAGTGTTATCATTGTTTAACACTGTTGGCTATGCAGCAATATTATTTTTTCTTGGGAAGCTTTTATTTTTGAAGAATTCTTGGAGATTGCTTGATCTGGCAAATGTGATCCAGATCATAGGACTATAAGTCACTGATCACTTCCCACAGAACAATGTAAGAGCAGGAGAGAGTAATGAAACATTGCTAGCACATAGCATTGTACAAGTGTGTTCATTTTCCTATGTTCAAATGGCATAAACAACTCAAGCTCTGGGACAAGTTCAAGTGCTAATACTGTGTCTCCCTGGTGCCACAGTTAATGCACAGTGGTAAGAGGACACTTAGCAAAAACTGATTGCATACCATCAAGTCCAAATGCCCAGGAATGTTGATGGATGGCATCATTCTGTTGCAGGATAATGCCCACCTACATGTTCCCAAAATTGTTTTAAACACACTGCAGATGTTTTGCTGCAAAGCCCTTGTACATCCTCCATACAGTCCCAGTCTCATCTCATGAGGCTTCTGTATTTTTGGTGCCCTGAAGAAAAACATCCATGGCCATCGATTTTCTTCCGAAAAAGTGCATATGTGGGTATAATCATGGATTCGTAGACAGCCACAACTATTTTTCCATGAAGGCATTGCCCGTCTTGTCTCACAGTGGGGTAAATGTATTAACAGTTATGGTGATTGCTTCTAAAAGAATGAAGTTTGTCAATTGTACTTTAACTCTGACAGAGATGGCAAAGGATTTGGAGTAATAGACGAACTGAATGGACAATGCTCTGAAAAGATGAGCAAAAACCTACGCAAAACAAAGGTAATGGAACATATTCACATCAAATCAGGCAATGGTGAGGAACTGAAGAAGAAATGATACAGTATGAATAACTGAAAAGTTTTTTGTTATTTAGGCAAAAAATAACATCGTCACTGAATTGGGCAGAATATAAAATGCAGACCGGCAACGGCAAAAAAGTGTTTATGAAAAAGAGGAATTTGTTAACATCGAATATAAAGTGTTAGAAATTCTTTTCTGAAGGTATTTGTCAAGAGAGTAGCCTTGTACAGAAGGGAAATGTGCATGCTAAACAGTTCAGACAAGAAGGTAATAGGTTTTGAAATGTAGTTCCACAGAAAAATACTTAGAATCACATGGGTAGGTCAGATAATTAATGAAGGTGACACTGAATTGTATTCGGAGAACGTTTATGGCACAACTTTACTAAAAGGAGGGACTGGTTGACAGGACATATCCTGAGGCACTAACGAATAGTTAATTTTGTAATGGAGGGTAGGGGGAATGAGATTTGCAGAGAGGCAAAAGCAAGCAGGTTCAAATGGATGTAAGCTGGAGTAATTATGCAATGATGAAGAGGTTTGAACTGGACAGATTAGAGTGGAGAACTGCATCAAAGCAGTCTTCAGACCAATGACCATGTCATTTATTTTATATTTTATCAGTTCCTTTTCTGTGCTTGTTGTTGAAACAAACCTATAACATATTCTGACCATAATCTATCGACTCATTCTAAATCCTGCTAATCCTGCTATAAGCAACTTGCTATACCAGCAAGGGAGGCACTTTGTGGGGATTCATGCTGTATCAATTGAGCTAGGTATTTGTGACAGAAGGAAGTTTACGGGTTAATGTCTCAACATGTACGTCAAAAAATTTAGCACAAGCCCTGACTGGATAACAATAGGGAAATGAACCTACTCATTGTCCAGTTTGAAGGCATCAATCATTATTTTCTGGAATTAATTGAAGAAAACCAAAGAAAATCTTCATACCAATTGCAAAAAGAGAACTTCAATTTCATTCTTCACTGACACAACCGAAGTGTTAATTACTGTGCAACTCTCTTTGTTTGTTGTTCTGAGAATTACATACATCAGCACAATAAGGTGTCTTAGAGTAGGATTAGGATTTATTGTCCAGATAACACTAAAGTAATCAGAGAAGAAGCACCAACTCAAAGAGGACAAGGATTGATATAGAAATTGGCTGTGTTCTCTTCAAAGTAAGCACACCCACTTTTACTAACTGATTTAAGGCAACCAAAGAAAACAAATCTGGATGGTCATCAGAGTTCGGCCCTTTCTCCTTTCGAAAGAATCCAGATCATTCTTACTATTTAAAATATTCCTATTCACACACACAACAGGTCTACTTTGAGACTTAACATTACCGCCACCATAGGGTGTTGATGTAGTTTCTCATTAGTAAGCAGTCATGTGTGTATCAAAGTACACTGTATCACATAAAGACATAATGCAACAAATTAAGTAGCAATGTAAATGAGTTATTTCCCCAAACCTTCCTTTAATTCAGCATTATGTATCATATGATCAAAGCAATAATTATGAATCTAATGTATCTCTCTACTGACAGGAAAAAAACTGTCCACAAAATCTAAGTACAGCTAGTTCAATATAGGTGAAATAGTCACACCAAAAAGCTTTCCTTTTTTCACATGAAGGAAACACCTTCCAGTAAATTTTTCCTCGACTCATTTTTTCAAGATGCCATGACCATTTTTGATGAGAGAGAATACAGCTACCAGCCACTATTTGGTCCTTTAAATTTATTTTAATTGGTTTTATATGAAATTAAATTTACTTATATACCTAAATAGTTACTTTCTACAACCACACATCACATGGCACCTCCACTGTCCATACTTTATGATCCTCTGACATGTTAGAAGAAGCTACATTAAAATAAGTGCCCTTGTCTAGTAAAAACATTAACCACTGCAATAAAAGAGAGTAAGGAAAGGAGATACAAAGAGAAGAAACATGGAATGGTCAAAGGTGGGATCAACGAGAATTATGTATTAACTAAACAGCTGTCATTTTTGGTTTCTTATCTTTAATAATGCTGATGTTTTGTGATAGACTGATGGTCTATTAAAAAAGGAGAATTTCAATTTTATTACTCAGTCTGTGGGATAGAACAATGTGGGAGTTTTCAAACTATGTGTTGCAGCTCGCAACAGTTACATAAAGATGATTTTCTTCATTTGCTTTGTGGGTAAAGGAATAATGTCTGTGCTACTCATGATTTGTATTTCTCCATCAGCATAGATGACTTTACAGATATAAGCACAAAAAGTCATTTATGAATGAAACCAGTAAACTCCCGATTCTTTAAAGATTTGTACTCCCATGTATAAAACAATTTCAAACACCTGATTACTTTACAAATGAGTTAATGTGTTTAATATATGATTTTCAGCATGTAAACATGACACAGTTTACAGAAGGTTTGAAATTATGTTCAAAGATAGATAGTAGTCTCATTATGAAACACTGGATGAATACAGTGTCAGTACTTTGCACTCCATTATCAACAAACGCTAGTTTTTCATCTATCTCAATGTTTATGACATCATACATCATATCTCCTGAACTGTGTGTCTAACAATGATTTAATTTTGCAGGCACATTCAGTAGTATATGTGCATACTACTGTCTGTAAACTGCATTGCGAACAAAGTCAGTGGTAAACAAGTAATAAATTAAAATTTCATGCATGATGCTGAAGTTTGACTGCATGAACAGCAAAAATGTAGTATGCGATGAACTTTTTTCCATTTCATCAATTTGTGAGGGGGTTCCAGTGAGAAAATGTTTTGTAAGGGTTTGAAATTATGTTTAAAGTATATTGGAGGTACCTAAGTGCTCTCAGTCTCTAATAGTGGATGAAAGATGTCTGGGTATTAGAGCCCAGTCAGTTATCAGCCTAAAGACAAACACACAGTTTCTAACTTTCATACTTGTCTTATTGTGTTAATAGTTCAAGGTATAATTATACCTCTTAATGAGTAGATTAGGACAGTGTTTTATATTTGGTCAATAATTGTGTGAAGTACTAAAAATCAAATATTTGTTGCCCCTTGAAACTGTAAGGTACTGATAACTGGTACTGTGCCCCAGGTTCAGGTATAGTCATTTAGTAATATAGATAAATGGCAAGAACAGGGAAAAAAGTTGGATAGGCTGACTTGGCATATAGAGAAGCGACAACCACCTTCTGTTAAATTAAAAGCAAGGGCAGTAACAATATGAGTGAAATGGGTATTCCTCTGTTAAATGCAGAGCAGAGAGCACATAAGGGGAAAGGGTGCATTGAAGGCTGCTACGAGGGGGAGGACTTGGTTGATGATGTGACAGAAGAAGAAACTGGACTTGATATGGAAGACATAGGGGATCCAATATTACAGTCAGTATTTGAAAGAGCTCTGGAAACTTGAGATCAAACAAAGTGCAGAGCATAGATAACACTCCATCAGAATTTCTTATATTGTTGGGGGAAGTGGCAACCAAACAACTATTGAAGTTGGTGTGTAGAATCTATGAGACTGGTGATGTACCACCAAACTTTCAGAAAAATGTCATCCACATAATTCCGAAGGTAGCAAAGGCAGACAAGTGCGAGAACTATTGCACTATCAGCTTAACGGTTAATGCATCCAAGCTGCTGATGAGATTAATATACAGCAGAATGGGAAAGAAAACTGAGGATCTGTTAAATGATCAGTTTGGCTTTAAGAAAGATAGAGGCACCAGAGCAGCAGAGCAGCAGTTATCATGTTGCACTTGATAATGAAAGAAGGATTGAAGAAAAATCAAGGTATGATCCTAGGATTTGTTGACCTAAAAAAACCATAGGGGAAGATGAGTAATACACAACATGCATGCAAACCAAGAGGGAACATTAAGATCGGAATACTGAGAATAAAGTGCTCTGATTAAAAATGGGTAAGACAGGGTTCTCACACCTACTGTTATATCTATACATTGAAGAAGCTGTGACGAAAATAAAGTTTCACAAGTGGCATTAAAATTCATAGTGAAAGATTATGAATGATAAGTTTTAGCGACGATTTTGTTATCCTCCGTTAAAGTGAAGAACAACAGGATGGAATGAAGAGTCTAATGAGTACAGAATATGGATAGATAGTACACCAGAGAAAGACAAAAGTAATGAGAAGTAGCAGAAATGAGAATAGAGAGAAACTTTACATCAACATTCGTGATCACAAAGTTGAGGAATTCAGCTATCTTTGAACCAAAGTAACCCATGACAGATGAAGTAAGGAGGACATAAAAAACAGACTAGCGCACGAACACATGGAATTCCTCGTCATGAGAAGTCTACTGGGAATCATCATCAGGTCGGATTAAAGGTAGACATTAGATCAATTTGGAGGCAGGCTGCTATATTTGTTACCAGTAAGTCTGAACAACATTTGAGTATTATGAGGATGTTTCACGAACACAAATGGGGATTCCTGGAGCGTAAATGACTATTTTCGCAGAAGACTTTTTAGAAAATTTAGAGAAACTGCTTTTAAAACTGACTGCAGAACAATTCTACTGCCGTTAATGTACATTTTGCGCAATGACCATCAAGATAAGAAAAATTAGGGCTTGTATGAAGAAATATTGACAGTCATTTTTCCTTTGCCCTATTTGCTAGTGAAATAGGAAAGGAAATGTTTGGTACAATACAAACTATCCTCCACCACACACCATACAGTGGCTTGGGGAGTAAGTACATAGATGTAGATGTGCTGATATCAAACACAGGCCTTAATCTGAGGAAGAGATTTCTGAGAATGTACATTTGGAACACAGATTTGTATAGTAATCCATCATCAACAGCGGGAAAACCAGAACAGGAGATAATTGCAACATCCGAGATCTTGTGCTACAGAAGAATGTTGGAAATTAGGTGGACTGATGAGTTAAGGAATGATAAGAAGAAAGGAACATAGGGAAAACACTGACAGAAGAAGGGACATGGTGGTAGAACAATTGTTAAAACATCAGAACCGATTCCATTATGCTAAAAGGAGCTATGGAGGGTAAAAAACTGTAGTGGAAATAGATATTTGAATATACCCAGTAAATAATTGAGGATATAGGGTGCAAGTGCTAGAGAGAGAGAGAGAGAGAGAGAGAGAGAGAGAGAGAGAGAGAGAGAGAGAGAGAGAGATTGGTTTCAAATCTATCATGCTGTTGTAAAGACATGAACAAACGAAAATGAGGAAGTATGGTGAGACTTACTTTAACTTCAGTTTTACATGCAGTACTGATGAAAATGAACAACAATAGCGTCATCCATTACAGAGTCCTGGCTACTGAAAACATGATTCCAAATAAGATGAAACAACATTTTGAATCAAACCACAGTAGTTTGGTAAACAAACTAAGAGAATAATTTCCTCGCAAGTTAAAAGAAATGAGAGAACATAAACTTTCAGAAAACAAGCCCAAGACTCTTCTTTGATCTTGGAATATTGCTTTCCATGTAGCAAAGAGCAGAAAAGCTCACACCATAGCAGAAGATATTTTACCAGCTGCTATGAACATAGTGAGTGAACTGCCAAGCAACTGGCAATGGTGGTTTTGCCAGGCAACTTTATTTGTCATAAAATAAAATTAAGTTTACTTACACCACACTTCGAGTTGAATTTCACGTGTTGAAGCCATGGGTGCTTTTTCACCTTCAGGTCAAAGGAGCAGTGGAGCAAACAAGTTTGAAAGCCACTACAATAATGCCTCTGTAATAACATCAATGTAAGCTCTAACTTTCTGTATGGTGCTTGTTCCTTCAATTAAATCAAAGATTTCTCAGCATAAGGTCTCTTCTTTAACATGGTATAAAATTTAATTGTACTAAAGTGAAATATTTTTCATGGTAATGTTTCAAATTTAATACTCATACAAACACAAAAAAATTGTAAAATTCAATGCCCTTTTGGTCTACATATAAATCTGGAAAGACATAAGGCTGAATGAAAAGTACAGATTAAGATGGAGTGCTGGGTCTTCAAAATTACATAGTTTTGTTTGTCAAAGTGAGCAGATTCTATGACTCAAAATTTCCCCAATTCCTCATAATCATTAAAAACGGTTGTATAACAGCTGCTTTTAGGGGGTTTGTTCTCAACTTGTTACATGAAATGGTTTCTCCAGTGCAATCTTATACAATAAACACCAGTATTAGTATTCTACTCCGAACTGCCTATTCATGAATGAGGTGGTTGAACTTTCATGTTCAAAACTGTTCAACAGCAGTAATATTGGTACCTTGTATTATTTATTGTCAACCTTGCAGGTGTGACAGGACACAGAGATGCTCGATAATGTGCCTGAATTACAGGGACCAGAAAATGTATCAATGTTTTGTGAATTCCCCAGTGATCTTTTATGAATTCTGCACAATCAACCATGATATTTGGGGAATCTGTCAATTTTTGCAAAACTCTCATGTACATTCATCAAAGCCTGCATCTATTTTTATTTGGAAATTATTAGACACGCAAATTGAAAAGGTTGTCATGCTACATGAGTGAAGACAAACAAAACTTCAGTTCTTTAAAATTTACTGTTAAAAAGTGTTTATTGGGAATATTTCGACTGGAATATTTGCTTTTGCAAAACTTTCAACAGCTTTTTCCCAAAATTGCCTTTGTTTCCTTTATCTGTATTTAAGCTTACAACAAATGATTGCTCTGTTGAAAAGCAGTGGCATTTTCCCACCTGTGAATTGAAAGCATCTCCAGTTTAAGCTGTTTCTTGACATACTTTGTCTGGTCCCATCCATATTGATGATCACAAGCTATAGCACAGAGTGCAGGCAAAATATAATGGCAGCTGGTCACAAGCTTAAAACAAGCTAGAATTCTGAGTGCCCGAGGGGAGAGGAATTGTGCAGGAAAACAAGCCCGGCTTCCCTCTCGCAGGACAGGAGCCCATACCCACAGTCTAACACTACAACTGTGTTCTGGGAAAGCAGAATTGACACACTGTCACAGAGATCGCCAATTTCTTCTGTTGATGTAAGGGTCATAATCTAAATCTATAATGGAACAGGATTAGTCACTTCACTCATTTCAAAATAAGAAAAATAAACAACAAGGAAGACATAGCACAAAGCATTCATTCAGGAACAGTTACCACACAATTGGTTGTTGAGGATGGTAGAGTATTGTTCAAGAAGTAGTTCAGCCCTGACCTCTAGTGGTATTCGATGCAACCACACCTCAAAACATCTGTCACCTAGTTTGTCAAGTTAAAAGTGTTTACTTTATACCAACTTCCAAAATTTTGCTAACAAACATGCGAGTTTCTTCACTACAAAATGCTAGGTCCCACGGCTAAGTACTACATTGCATTATGCAACATGTATCTTAAATAGACCACTCACCTACCCACAAATGGCAGGGCACCAGAGCATCATTGGGTTTGTGCAATGTTTATTTTGCAATCAAGTTCTGACACATTATCTTTCCAAACTGGGCTCCTCTAGATGATGTACAATACCAGTAACTGAACACTGATTACATCTTCAAAATTCATATGCTGAAAACAAAGCTATTTCGAACTATCTCTGTTAAAATAGTTCCTCCGGATATTTGGTGGTCATAGTTCCTGTCTGGCAAAATGGGACATTTCTTTTAAACTGACAAATTGGATGTAATTTGGGAAGCAGAAACCAGGACAAATTGAGACACTTCTCTTAAGCTTTGTGATTACTACTGTCTGTAGTTAGATCAAAATAACGGATCTCTGAAAGATCATCACATAACTAGTTCAACGGTGTCGCACACTAACATTTATTTTACAATTGCTATTAATTTGTTCTGTCCAACATCACATTTTTGGTTTCTTTGGAATCATTATAAAATTTGGAGCTTAGCCTAGAAGTACAGTCCACCGATTTCAAAGACATCTGATGTTTAACGGTATGATAGTAAATTACTACTTCCACTGCTGTTACTATTTTGCCCTGTTTAAATGAATTTAGAACAAAGTAACTGTCCATTTTTTAAGTGCTTTCAGAATACATGATTTATGCTTCACACTAGCAAAATAATCCTCAGTATTTGCTCTTCCCCATGTGCAATGGAAACAACTTTTTCTTGGAATGAACACTTCCTCTTTGGCATTTTGAGTTCACTCGAAACAAACACTTTCATAACAAATTAATCACTATATGACTCGAGGAGAGAAACAGAGGACCATATTGCTGCAAAGCTTAAATTGAACTGAAATTAGGGATATTAATGGAAACTCAACAGCAATAATACTTGTTAAGGGAATCAGACAACTACGATGATAAAAACTTTCATTACTTAGCTTTTTTAGCTCAATAGCGGGAGTTGAAATACAATAGATCCTTGCAAGAATTTGGAGGAAAATAGATAGTATGAGAATATTTCTCTGAAATTCAAGATCCAGGACAAACTGATGTCTTTAAAGTATTTTTCCGGACACCAATTTATTTAATCACAAACCAAGACTGTCCCAAAAACCTGGACATCTGCCAATCCTCTCTACTTTCAGACAGTTAATAACAATGCAACTATGTAAAATATTTACTTCTTTACCTGTTTGTTACAAGGAAAAGTGTCACTGTAACATGCTAAACAATATTAATTTTGATACATTACAGGAAAAGTAACACTCAGAACAACTATGTGGCTGGCAAGGTTCACTGATTTTAAAGCTTTTATTTAAGAGTCAATTCACATATCAGCTCAATGCACTAGTATAACATTACAATTGACACTCATTTCTTACTAAAGTAGTGGATAATTAATTGTCAACATACCATCGATATCTGACTGACGGGTACTCTCCAAGAGTAGCACACAAGGTTGCTATTTGTTCAGCAATACGTTCCATGTTTGCATTTCGACCACCAGCACAGGAGGGATTGTAGAAGCATTGAAATGTATCAGGTGAATCCAGAGAAAATACCTAATAAAAATCAAATATTGATGTTAAAATTGTGGGAAAAATTACCAGTTCTATTAGCAAAACAACAAGTAATGTTTATGCCTAAACATGTATATACATCATGTTTATTATATACAAAATTGTGTGCAAGGGGGGAGGAGGGCACAAGTTAAACTTTGCCAGAGAAATGTATTACTTGTTTCATGCAACTCCAAGCATACACAAACAAAAACAACAACTTGTGTACACTACACATAATAGAACGAAACTGATAAACACACTAACATTAACCCAACCATGAAGGAAGTAACTACATAAATATTTATCTAAAGGCATGATGATAACTATACTTAAATTCTTCACTATCAAGATATAAAGTCATGCAACCATTTCTTCATTTATAAGACAGAACCAAACCCAAATTCCATGTTCAAATGTAATTACAAACTACAACAATGATAATTTATTTCTGACATGAAAAATTTAAGGGACCCTTAAACAGTTCATTTTAGTTGTGACATCATGGTGACTATTACACTGCTATTACATTTCAGTGTTAACACTATGTTCAGCATACTCCTTGTTCCTACATACAGATAATACACTGACATGTTTCCATCTTTCATAGAGATATTAGGCCACCTACAAAACCTGGCAATGTGAAACATGGAATTAATATATAATGTTAAAAATATTACTTTAAAATCAAATTAGTAAGAGATTATCACTAAAAGTGTTACTTTTGTGTTTCATGTCCTTCAAACCTACAAATTCATTTTATGATCATTATTTTGCAAGGCTGATTTGCTAGTTTCTACTCCTGAGTGGGTTTACAGAAGGAAACTAAGTCCAAAACACATTCAAACATGGGTATTCACTGTTTTAGTCCTATTTCAGGATTACTAAGAAACTTTACTGAATGGTCTTTTCTTTTTCACACTATCCTCCAAATATCTAACTTTAAATAAATCTAGAATTTTCCCAATAATTCTTTTACAAAAATATTCCATATTTAATTAACAAAATGTGTATAGCCAGTAGCTAAGATTATTTTCGAGATATCCCATCTCCATAACAATGTTATGTTTTACTACTGAATGGGAAAGCATATCTGCCAGTTTTGGACATCATAATTTATCAGGAGGTGGGTGGGTCTCTAGGACATTTTGAGTTATAGGACCCAAGCAGTCCCTGGCAAACTGTGCACCTGTAACCAAATTTTAAGGAAAAAATACATCAAATTAGGGAAGTTCTGAAAGTGAGATTTCAACCATGATGATAGTGTAGTTCTATGAACAAAATTGCAACAAGTTTCCCCATGTGAAATTCCCCGATTTCCAAACAAGTTTTAGCACTTCTCCCTGACAAATTTTGAGATCTCTGGTGTAAGTAAAGAAATAAGTTGACAAAAAATACAAGGATTTCTGTATTTCTGAACATGCGAGCAAAAACTAAGTACTAGCATCAACATCTTTTGTAATGAACTGTTTTTAGATGGAGAAAGCAAGCCAAATGGTAAATATGTTTCATTGAGACCACTGCCATTATGTCAATAAAGCAAAACACATTTGATGACGGAAATACGCATTTTGTTGGAGTCACAAGACAGATTTAAAATACCTTCACTGCTTTCAGAAATAAGCTCATAAAAAGTAGGCCTCTTGAAAGAAACGTGTAAAGTGGAGAAGAGCTGTATATACCAACACTATAGGTTACTGCCAATACAACGTTGCTTCTATTATGTTCATTATTGTTGGTTACTACCTACTGTGTTCTGTCTATTATTCTAGATGTATTGTATTTTCTTCTTCTTCTTCTTTTAAGAAATACACGAGTACATAAAATTGGCAGTGACTGCCACAATTTTCTTCTTCTTATCGTCCATACGTTGAAAGTGCCAGAATGTACTAGAATAAATAATATCGCTGTAAAACTTCACACTGTACAATGCACTTGTGGTGAGACAGTCACAATTCCTGAAATCCATCACCTGTGGCCTCTGGCCTGCCAAGGAGCACTACAGTCCTGGGTCCATGGGTAAACCATGAAAATCCACTGCATTACGCCACACACTACCAGACAAGGCCTGTGGGCAGATTGGTGAGACTACTTCTCACAGGCACGGCCTGCACATTAGTGGGAAACTATGGGCTTCAGAACGGCAGGTCCAATCCGTTAGAGATACCCACAGAAATGGCCTGCAGTTTTGGCCTGTCATGGAAGTCCATTCGTGTGGCTAGCTATTCACGTGCACAAACACCATGTCGATGAAATGAGACCGCGGTGATCACCCACACAACAGACAACTTGCGCAAATATTCTGAGAATAAATACTAATGAGGACAGGTAGCAACTCATCATACAGATGATCACTGAGCCACAGACAGGCACATAGAAAAGACAATCACACTCTAACAACTAAATTTTTGGCCATAGCCTTTGTCAGGAAACGAGAGTGCACACACATTCACACAATCACTCAGACAACTCGTGCAAACATGACCGTTGTCTGCAGCCACTGCATCAACAATCTGTGAATCAGATCCAAACAAACCACTCCTCATGCCTCCCTGCCTCTCATCAGCAGCTGCTACACTAGCACAAAGTAGTGGTGGCAGCACTGACTGCAAGCTGAGGGGAGGGGTGGGAAGGGCAGAAGCAGTAAGAATGAGAGAGTAGGGAAAGTGAGCACATCCTTAGCTGCACCCAGCCGACGACGCAGCATGACATCTCAGTAAATGAACAATTTCATGCTACTGAGACAAAAACGAGATTTTTCCAGTGTTTTCTCCTTCAAATTTCCAAGATGCATTTGAAATTCCCTGATTTCCAGAACTTTTGGCAACCTTGATGAAGGCCACAGCGATTTTTTCTGAGTGTGGCAAGCATTTAATTCAGAAATAGCCATCACACGGAAGAAACATGTGAAATTAATCAACTTCCCAATGGCCAAGACAGCAGATCCCCTGGGTTCTAAAAAGAATAATATGTGGGGGAGCTGTCAAATTATTCTGTGTGAACATGTTAAGTGGTACATAAGTCAAATGACATGCATCACACAATAATGATGCATGGATCAGCAGCAGTACAGTCTCATAACTGAAAAATCTGTAGCAGTGAAGCAAGGCATATAAACTGGCAACTCAATAAATTAAGACAATGTTCATATCCCTCCCATAGCCTCATGTTTAGGATTTGGGTGGGGGGGTCAAGAATTTTATCTGGCAGACATTCAGTCAAGACAGGGGCTTCCAATTTGACAATCCATGGACTCTTACTTGTATCTCCTCCTCCGACAAGAATTTTTTGTTCAAAGTCTTTAACACTAGGTATACCTACCTACACCTGTTATCAGTTTTAACAATAAGCCGCCTGACTCAATCCTTGTTTAGGCTACATTTTGGAGCCATTTCTTGTCAGGCTGAACAAATTTGTGACAGGACATGAAATTACACTCTGTTGTGTAACAGACTCTCCTTAATAATAGCTAAAGGTTTTCAGCTCCAAAATCTGAAAAAATGTTATGTACCAATTTCACGCCTGAAATTTAATACACAGTTTTCGCAAAATCCATACTTAAAAATTTAACAGCTGCCATTAATTGCGTTATTAGTCAACAGAAAGAAAGGGGGGGGGGGGGGGGGGGGGGAGAAATAAACATTTACAGCTTGCTGAAGTTTTTCTTTAACGATATTCGCCTTTTAACTGGTGTGACAGTTTAAAGAGTTAGACAACAAATCACTATGTCATTCAGTCTCCATTGGGTACTGTGATTTTTTCCCCTTGACAGTGGCTTTCACTTCTAGCAAAAGTAACTGTAAAAGTGGAAAGTCACTCTGAGATACAGATTCCACGTTTAACTGCAAGCTTCTTGTCATCATTTACTTGAAACTATCTTAGCTGCCCCTCCCCCCCCCCCCCCCCCCTTCTACCCAATACTACTACAACTACGACATCCAGACCACCAATTACAAAATAAGATGGTAGAAAATTTAGAGTTTAATATCCCATTTGTGTCAAGCTCATCTGGGCAGGAATGCAGGAAGAAACTGGTCACATCCTTCTATATGAGCTGTCCTAGGAAAATTACTAAACTTAAATTAAAATAGACATTTTAACACTGACCGTCTTTACCAAAAGTCCGATGATTTAATCACTGCACCACATTACCTGGGCCCAGGTAAAAGACAGTTCAATAACAGTAGCAACTTTTTAGCCCGACTGCTCTAAAATCCTATAATACCATAATTTAACAATCACATATCAATTCTGGACAGACTGTTAAATGACATTTCTCCTAACTGATTAATGGCTACATAGGTTCATAGGCAATAACACAAACAAAATTAATTGATTTGATGAGTATACGTTACCTCTCAATGAAATATACTACTGATCATGATGACTTTTTATGCAAACAATGACAAAGAGCCTATGTCGAAAGAAATAAAAGATCTTTCATGAACAAAATTTTGTAAAGCACACAGCCAGCCTTCCATAATTCTTATCTACATCCATACAAATGTTCCCAGTTCAAGAGTGGCGACTTACAGCAACAAAGAACAAACTTTTCCAAGGTCACAACTTATACAGTTAGAAAGCTGGTTATGAATTATGTGGCTTTGTTGACAAACAACAGCATTGTTTATTATAGTTAGTGACTAAAAATCTGAAGTGTGTTTGGCATTTGGCTAAAACTGGAAAGCAGTTATGAGATGTCCATTGCTCCCTACATTTGAGAAGCCATATTGGGTTCATTATATGTTGGTTGTTTTCATATTATAACTTGTTTGTTACGACTGTATGATATTTTAATGAAGATTTATCACACTAGGTGTGATGTGTTATAATTAGATGCCAATGAATGACATTAGTTGCAGATGTTCTAAGAAAATTTACTATGAACATTTTGAAGCATTATTTTGTATGTGAAGAGATGTGTCTTGTTACATTGACGGTAGTAGGTTCAAAGGTAGGTGTGTCACTTTCACATTTGTAACACATTCTGGAAGTTTCCTATTCACGTAACAGTAGTATATTCTGCAATATTCATTGTTATAAGAGTGTGCTCTCTCAGTAATGAATTCCTTCGATTTTGCGAGTTCAGTATGAGTAAAAATATGAAACTGATGTGAGTGAAACAACCAGCAATGACATTTATGTTGCTTCTTGTCATAAGTATTTGACCTTTTTTCTTCGACATGTTGTGATTCCTGAGGGTGAGATTAGGCAGGAACCTAAAAGTACAGCTTGAAGTGTTGCAAGTAAAATGCAATATATTTTTGCCTGTCACAAATTTTTGGCTATTTATTTTCAAATATGTCACAAGCACCAATGATGATGTTAGGCAGGAACCTAAGAGCACAGTTTAAATTGTTGCAAATAAAACAAGGGGAAATCGTGTTTTAGTCTTCCTTGTCACTAATACTTTGACGTTTATTCAGTATATGTCGCAATTTTAATGGGTGTGGTTGGGTATAAACCTAAGAGCGCAACACAAAATGATGCAAATGAAATGAGCAGCAAACCTATTTATAACCTTGCTTGTCACAAATATTTAGCTGCGGACAGATCCTGAACAATTCTTTAGTAAATCTGTCAGTCAAGACAAAGACTGCACCACACAAGTGAGAGACGTCACATGACTGCTGTCCAATTTCAGCCAACTTCCAGAAGCATTCACAATTTTTAGTCAATTGTCTATTGAGGACAATCAATCTCTAGCACTTTCCAAACAACTGCATTTCCTTTAAATGAGTGCATGGTCCAACTTGGAGCAAAAGAAATGTCAAAAGATCAGCAAAAAGTCACTACCAATTATCTTAGTATCTTTTACATGTTCAAAATTTTTAATGCTGTAGAACAGTATCAGTTGCAAAGTTTCAATGGAGACCTTTGATATCTCCCAGTACATAAAATCATTCAACTACTACAAACGAAAATGTGGTTGCTTAACACCCCAACTCTATAGCACTAAATGGTCTGCAAGATTTTGCAACTTGATACCTTTTATTTAACCTCTATAGTGTATGGAGCTGACAGAGGTAAATCTGAAAATGAGGCACAGATAACCAAACTAATTAATAAACTGAAAAACACCTAACCAAACTTAGATATTGATATCAAGGATATGTAAAAACTTGAGACAAAACTAATTTAAATGATACCATTTATCACATTTAATTCCTAAAACTAACTACTTTGCTGGTGATATGATCATATAATTTACATAAAACAAATGGCACATATCAGTGCACATTATGCAATTTTGAAATTATTATTACAACAAATTGGTTAAAAAGAGAACCATAATTATATTTTCATTCAAAACTTAATTTTTATTATCAAACCTTGTGTGCATCTACTCATATTTCATCATAATTGAAAAGATTTGCAACTAATTCCCATTTAACATTTTACTGCAGACACTTAAGACTACTAATCTGAATCAACTGAGGTACATTTAACATGCTGTTTCTTGTTCTGAAGTTAGCTAAGCTGAACATCAAGTCCGATACTAACAGGCAGCAAGCATTAAAATAGTGAAATCGTCTACACTGGGAGAACGGTAACAGCTACAAACCTGGCACTCATATGGCAAGAATGCTATGTTGATTTCTTTCAATGTCTTTATCTTTTTGGCAGCACAAGATTTACATAATTCATTGAATAATTCCTCTGGACAGACTGTTAACAGAAACCAAAAAGTAAATTCGGAAGTTAACAACATTAGCAAAACTAAAGTAATTGATTTATCAGCAGTTTTTACAACTCGAAAAGCCCTGGAAAGGAAATATGAGTAATTCACTAACTATGCAAATTTTGCACACAATAAAAGCTTGAATATACACACCAGAAATATTACTTAAACTACACCAGCAAGCATGAAAATAAATACATGTAAAAATTAAATCACAATTTAATTTAAGAAGTTCCAAAAACCTCTGCTAAAGCAGCAATGAAGAAAAGTAACCTGAAATTCATCTTCAGCATTTTCTAGTAAACATTACACATATTTCACACCAACCAATAAAAAGCGTCATGTAGTTCCCACTCCTTAACAGCCCATGCTAAACACCCTACTTTAAGATAACTTTTATTACAGTCATGCTCTACAATAGAATGTACGGTACACTTACTAATATTACAAAAGAACAGTCTTCTGGCAACTGCCAATATATGAAAACAAAATAACCAAATTATTGCTACAGTAATCAAAAGGAACCACTCCAATGATTTAGGGATATGACTAACATATCACATCCAACACATGAGCTACCAATAGTTTAATACATATCATAAACAATTTTTCTCTCCTAATGGCACTGACCTCTAGCAACAATGCTAAACTACTTAGCAGGCCATGTAGTTCCACTCCTTCGCTGGACTATATACTAGGACAAGTCAACAGAGCTCACAAACCTAAATCCAAACTTCGAAAATTGCTAACACAGAAAAAGAAATCACAGAAACCATAGAATCAAACTGAACTGTTTCTTAAAACTGATCTGCCCCATGTGTACACATTAATAAAATGAGTAGTTTTGTGAGCTTGATCACATTAAAAAGTGAGAATTTCTGAAGTAGTATCCTGCCAAACATTTGATGGCTAGGACTGGAGCCAAAACATTGTATCAAGTGCTTCTGTAGATGCAAAAGCTATTTTAAATCATTTCACAATTCACACAAAATGCATGAATTTGTGCAATTTCTCTCACCAGTGATGGCAGGATTTATTCACACTTCTCATACTCTGTCATGGCTGGTCACTGTAACCTGACATTATGAACCTTTTCCAAACTTCATACTTAACTTCATTTTTTCCCTTCCTCAAGCTCAGCAACCAATATTTTCTCCACTTCTACTGTCTTGTAAATTATCAACTAACTTTAGTATAATTCTCGTCTATTTAGCAGTACACGGGCAGATAAGAAATAAACTGTACCTTCTACAGCCCAAGAGTAAAACTGTTCTCCTGTCTGTTGCATAAGCTAAATACCAGTTTTAAGGAAGGAAACTAAGAGAAGCATTAAACTGTTGGATACTTTTCAAGTCTGTAAAAAATCACAATACCCATAATGACTGTCTCTAATGAATCCAAACATGGATATCTGTAACAGCATGCCATTAAAAAGCATTCGTGAATGTACAGATATGGTGCACGTGTCACCCCAGAATCATCATCTCATGCGACAGAGATAATGATACACTGAGATGACAAAAAGTCGTAGGATACCTCCTAATATTGTGTCGGACATCCTACTGCCCAGTGTAGTGCAGCAACTCTATGTGGCATGGACTCAACAAGTCGTCGGAAATCCTTGCAGAGATGCCGAGCCATGCTGCCTCTATAGCCGTCTGTAATAGCGAAAGTGTTGCAGATGTAGGGTTTTGTGCACGAACTGACCTTTCGATTATGTCCCATAAACATTTGGTGGGATTCCTGTCAGGCAATCTGGGAGGCCAAATCATTCACTCAAACTGTGCAGAATGATCGTCAAACAAATCACAAAAAATTTTGACCTGGTGACATGTTGCATTGTCAGCCATAAAAACTCCACCGTTGTTTGAGAACATTAACTCCGAGAATGGCTGCAAATGGCCTCCAAGTAACTGAACTGAATAAATTCCAGTCAATGATTATTTCAGTTGTCCAAAGGACCCAGTCCATTCCATGTAAATGCAGCCCACACCACTATGGAGCCACCACCAGCTTGCACTGTGCCTTGTTGACAACTTGAGTCCACACACTAACCCTACCATCAGCTCTTCCCAAATAAAATAAGGAGTCATCTGACCAGGTCACAGTTTTCCAGTCATTTGGGTCCAACCGATATGGTCACGAGTCCAGAAGGGGCACTGCAGGTTATGTGCTGTTAGCAAAGGCATTCGCAATGGTTGTCTGTTGCCATAGCCCATTAACACCAAATTTCACGGCACTGTCCTAACACACACACATTTGCCGTATGTCCCATATTGATTTTTGTGGTTATGTTACACAGTGTTGCTTGTTTGTCAGCACTGACAACTCTACACAAACGCCACTGCTCTCATTCGTTAAGTGAAGGCCGGTGGCTATTGCGATGTCTGTGGTGAGAGGTAATGCATCAAATTTCGTTATCTCAGCACACTATTGACACTACCTCAGAATACTGAATTCCCTAATGATTCTCGAAATGGGATGTCCCAAGCCTCTATCTCCATCTAGCATTCTGCGTTCAAAGTCTTAATTCCTGTTAAGCAGCCCTAATCATGTCGGAAACCTTTTCACATGAAACACCAGAGTACAAATGACAGTTCCAACAATTCACTGCCCTTCCATACCATGTGTATGTGATACTACTGCCATCTGTACGTGGGGATATTGCTATCCCATTACTTTTTGTCACCTCAGTGTATAAGAGCTGCCATGGAAGATGCATGAAATGAAACAGAAATGTAGTAGAAAATGCTTAAATGACTCACCAATAAACAGTGGAATATTCAGCTGATCCACAAATTCAAATTGACAGAATGATTGGTCTCCAGGAAATGGGTTTGTTGTATCATGTCATTTTGCCTCATACAGGGCGCACTTGAATAGAAGAGTGGGTACTAGACCACAAAATGTATTATCATGGTATGATCATCTTTTCTGTATGGCCATAATGGAATACAGAGCATCATCCACAGCATTCAATCCACACTGGAGAACTGCAGTCTTTGTTGATATGTCAACAAAATGAGTCACAGTATTCCGCAGTATGCTGGACTAGCGGCATATACCACTGGCATAATTATTTCATAGTCTACGGATCCCACAAACAACTACTGTGTCAAGTGGGAAATAGATTTTGATAAGACCTTTTTCAACCTGTTTTATAATGATGGCTTCTTATGCGTGAAGATACTACCATTACGAACATACACCAACTGCCTGCATTGTCGAGCAACACTGCTCAGTTGCCAAATGTGATAGTTTGGAGTGCATTTCGATAAAACATGAAATTCCAATTTGTGCATCGGGGGTATAGTGAACTGTAAGTGTTCCCTCGGGGGAATTTTAGTATGGGCTGTTCCAATTCTAGTGCCTGTGTGCATGCAAAGGGATATCCGTAAGTAGAAGCAGCAAACAGCTCATGCACTGGCAGTCAAGCAACTGAACCATATGCTATGGGATTACAGAACATGGCCAAGAGCGAGCAAGCAGGGGTGGCCAAACAGGTCAGAAGCAGTAGAACCTCTTTCTGTGTAGTACAGGGAACACTTTTACACATGTAATGTCCTGTACCATCACAACAAATTCTAGCACGTGTAACTCTTGTCCTTGAGCAGAGAGCAAGTTTGTAAGTCAATCAGTTCTAATTGCATTTCCAAAGGTACACTACCTGGTGCAACTGAAAATGGAGTGCTAAATAATTTCAGTTCATTTTTTAGGCTATCAGATCCAGAAATATCTCAAAATTCAAAGTTGCACAATGTTTTGCTGAAAATGTATGAAACCTGTCTGGAAGTGATCACAGAGATGGAAGATATTAAAAAAATGTTGTGTTTCCTTTACTAAGCTGTCTTTCAAATAAATACAATTTATCAATTACTGCATTAATTTGACTGCACATGGAAACAATCATTATACTGTTCCCTATAAGTAATTATTTCAGTTATGCAAATGTCTCATGACATCTACCAAAATGGCTGTAAGCAAAGGACAAACAAGATGCAAACACTTTGCTATAGGTCCACTTTAAAGGTGCCCATGTTGCCTGGGACTGAGTTGGAATAGCCTGCGTTAGAAACTGGGGTCCATTCCTCCATCAGGTGAACTCAGATTACACATTTCAACAAGACAGTTCCCTGTTACATATAGGAAGGAAGGAAGGAAGGAAGGAAGGAAGGAAGGAATATTAGGATATGAAGTCAATGCTGAAGTCTTTAGATACGGAGTACAAACTCTGGGGAAAGATAGGCATGGAAATCAGCTACACCCTTTTAAAAGGACTATCTCGACATTCACTTTAAGTGAATTCCTTAACCCACAGGAAAGTTAAATCTATATGGCCAGACAAGGATTTGAGCCACTGTCCTCCCAAATAAAGAGTTCAGTGTTGCATTCACTATGTCATCTTCCGGCATTTCAAGTAGCACGGAATAAGCCAATTTTCCTTGAGGAACAATGGTACCATTGTTCTCCTTGTCCGTACACTTATCTCAAATGTTGTCTATTGAGTAAAGCTATCATAGTGTGACATTAAGAGTAGTCTGTTCATGGAGTGAGAACTGCAATAAGGGACACAACTGTGAGTTCAGCAGCAGGGCAGAAGACAGCAGTACTACAGTGAACAAAACATAAGATGGATGTTGCAGTTCCAGGGACTCTATGTAACAGGGCTTACAAATATAGCAGTAGAACCAAATAAACAGCAAAAATCACAGTGATGAGGCAAGCACATTGAAACTTTATACATTTTCCTAGACGAGCTGACTAATATATTGCGTATCTCACAAAAAGACCACAAAGGTAGGGAAATTTACCAGCAATCATTCATGAGTGGGATAGGACAAGGGGGAAGATACAGTGGTACACAAAGCACCCTCCACCACCACGGTAAGTCAGTTCCATGTTCCATGGGTCATTTGAACAATTCTTTTAGTGAAATTATGTGGAACAAATCAATTTACATGTATAGATGATACACGATTAGCGTCAACATTTATCAAGAGATTTTAGTCCTACTTATGTCACTACACATAAAAAACTAGTTTTCTTTTAACAAGCTACCACTTTCAAAATGGAAATTCATCCACAGAAGGATGAATTGTCTACGAGAAAAGATTGTAAAGGTGAATGATGTTGTTGTCTTCAGTCCTGAGACTGGTTTGATGCAGCTCTCCATGCTACTCTATCCTGTGCAAGCTTCTTCATCTCCCAATACGTACTGCAGCCTACATCCTTCTGAATCTGTCTAGTGTATTCATCTCTTGGTCTCCCTCTACGATTTTTACCCTCCACGCTGCCCTCCAATACTAAATTGGTGATCCCTTGATGCCTCAGAACATGTCCTACCAACTGATCCCTTCTTCTTGTCAAGTTGTGCAACAAACTCGTCTTCTCCCCAATTCTATTCAATACTTCCTCATTAGTTACATGATCTACCCAACTAATCTTCAGCATTCTTCTGTAGCACCACGTTTCAAAGGCTTCTATTCTCTTCTTGTCCAAACTATTTATCGTCCATGTTTCACTTCCTTACATGGATACACTCCATACCAATACATTCAGAAACGACTTCCTGACATTTAAATCTATACTCGATGTTAACAAATTTCTCTTCTTCAGAAACGCTTTCCTTGCCATTGCCAGTCTACATCTTATATCCTCTCTACTTCGGCCATCATCAGTTATTTTGCTCCCCAAATAGCAAAACTCCTTTACTACTTTAAGTGTCTCATTTCCTAATCTAATACCCTCAACATCACCCGAGTTAATTCGACTACATTCCATTATCCTCGTTTTGCTTTTGTTGATGTTCATCTTATACCCTCCTTTCAAGACACTGTCCATTCCGTTCAACTGCTCTTCCATGTCCTTTACTGTCTCTGACAGAATTACAATGTCATCGGCGAACCTCAAAGTTTTTGTTTCTTCTCCATGGATTTTAATACCTACTCCGAATTTTTCTTTTGTTTCCTTTACTTCTTGCTCAATATACAGATTGAATAACATTGGGGAGAGACTACAACCCTGTCTCACTCCCTTCCCAACCACTGCTTCCCTTTCATGCCCCTCGACTTCTATAACTGCCATCTGGTTTCTGTACAAATTGTAAATAGCCTTTCGCTCCCTGTATTTTACCCCTGCCACCTTCAGATTTGAAAGAGATTATTCCAGTCAACATTGTCAAAACCTTTCTCCAAGTCTACAAATGCTAGAAATGTAGGTTTGCCTTTTCTTAATCTAGCTTCTAAGATAAGTCGTAGGGTCAGTATTGCCTCACGTGTTCCCATATTTCTACGGAATCCAAACTGATCTTCCTCGAAGTCGTCTTCTACCAGTTTTTCCATTCGTCTGTACAGAATTCGCGTTAGTCTTTTGCAGCCGTGACTTATTAAATTGACAGTTCGGTAATTTTCACATCTATTAACGCCTGCTTTCTTTGGGATTGGAATTATTATATTCTTCTTGAAGTCTGAGGGTATTTTGCCTGTCTCATACATTCTGCTCACTAGATGGTAGAGTTTTGTTAGGCCTGGCTCTCCCAAGGCTGTCAGTAGTTCTAATGGAATGTTGTCTACTCCCAGGGCCTTGTTTCGACTTAGGTCTTTCAGTGCTCTATCAAATTCTTCACGCAGTATCTTATCTCCCATTTCATCTTCATCTACATCCTCTTCCATTTCCATAATATTGTCCTCAAGAACATCGCCCTTGTATAGTCCCTCTATATACTCCTTCCACCTTCCTGCTTTCCCTTCTTTGCTTAGAACTGGGTTTCCATCTGAGCCCTTTATATTCATACAAGTGGTTCTCTTTTCTCCAAAGGTCTCTAATTTTCCTGTAGGCAGTATCTATCTTACCCCCTAGTGAGGTAAGCCTCTACATCCTTACACTTGTCCTCTAGCCATGCCTGCTTAGCCATTTTGCACTTCCTGTCGATCTCATTTTTGAGACGTTTGTATTCCTTTTTGCCTGCTTCATTTACTGCATTTTTATATTTTCTCCTTTCATCAATCGTAGGTTAAATTTAAAACTTGCTTTTCTACCCGTCAGGCAATTTTTACGGTACTAATCAAATGATCAAATATTTCTGTTGGTGCATATTGCACTCCTTTCTGAGCCACTGACAGCTTTAATAATGGGTAATACTTGACTTTTTTGTTCCTCTAGTGTTGTAGGTATGGATATCACTATTCACAAATTGCGATGGATTATTTACAACTGAATTCATTAGTGGATGTGTGTAGTGTAGTGGTGCAGTTAAACTGTCGAACTCCTTAAAGAGGAACCCACAAAACGATCACTGGTGAACACATATTCTTACTGCTTGCTTTCGTGCAATCAGTACTTCATTTATAAGTGATGAGTACGCTGGCTTGCAGATTATAGATGTAAATGATTCTATGCTAAGTATTAAAAAAGTTGCAGCTGTTTTTAATTATAGATATCACACGGGAAGACAGAAATTAGTAACAGACCACTAGACAGATCAAATCATAGAAAGTGTCAAATGAAAGCTGTCGATGTCAGAAAAACACTGCAATAAGATACACTGTGAATCCTGCACGTATCAGAAGTTACAGACAAATTTATAAAATAAAGATATGCAAACGTGCCACAGCCATAACTACTATCACCTACTTCCTCACCTAATCATCCCAGGTAATACCTACCTACAGCTAACTATTAGATGTGCAACACTCCAAGTGATTATGTAAAAGGCCTTTAATAAAATTTATATTAAATCACTATCAAAGTGGGGTATTGCTTCAGTTGTGTGACTGGATTCATCATTTCCTATCAAAGTTCAAAGTATATAGTAATCAATAGAAAAATCATTGAGTAAAACAGAACAGATATCCGGCAGTCCCCAAGGAAGTGTTATATGCCCTCTGCTACTCCTGAGCCACACAAATGATTTAGGAGACAATCTGAGTGGCCCTCTTATATTGTTTGCAGATGATGCTGTACTTTACTACCCAGTAAAGCTGTCAGAAGATCAACACCAATTACAAAATCCCTTAGACACAATATCTGAATGGCGCAAAAAGTGGCAATTTCCCCTCAATAAGGAAAGCTGTTTCAGCACTAATAAGAGTTTGGCACTAGAGTTCATCTGATACTACATTTGTAGCCTGGTTGTCATGATTTGGATGATGTGATTGCCACTAGATATCATATTTACTGCATGCAGCTTTGGATACTCAGCAACAACATGTGCACTTTCAGACTCACTCCTATGTTATTGTTTAGGTAATGCTTTCAAAAAAGGATGGCTATAGTGATCCTGAGTTTGACATTGAATTTAGCAGATAAGAAAGTCCAGAAGAATGTGATGTTACTGCATTAGAGACTGAACATTACAGTTCTTCAGTTGACTGACAAGTGCTTGCTAGTGGTACAAGAAACAACACGTCTATTGTGCTCTAGCCAGTTCCTCCCAGATTTATGTTCACAGGTAACAGTTGTTACAGTTCATAACTACACAGAAAATAAAAAAAAGTTTTCACGTTTCAGAGTATTCTAGTCAAAGTGCAGGGCACAAGTATTCTCTGGGTTTCTTGTGATCTTTAAACTTTTGTAACTCATTATTTAGAACTTTAAAAGCTATCTTTTTATTCTATATGTTATGGCATTCAGTATAGGATTTTTTAAAATACAAAATATTTATGGGAATAAAAAAATAGTTTAGAATGCATTGGTTTTAGACTGATGTATAACCAACCCCTATGACATTAACTTGAGCCAGGTTAGTACTCAAAGTTGACACTGCTCACAGCAATAGTGGACTTTAAAACTGCTGGTTGCTCAGCAAGTTTTATCACCACCACCCACTACTGATAGCACTTTTTATGGATTTTCATATAAATTGCACAGAGGAAGATTCACTAGGAACATATATTGGTCTTTGGTTCCATACTAGACCTTGGTTCCATGCCAGACCATTCTCCTGGAGACTTCACATGACAATGAATTCTCAAAACCAGGAGGTCAAGTTGTATGAATGTCATGCTCCTCGAGGGCATGTATCTGTGGAAACAGTTTGCACATGTGAAAATGCCTATATCAAGATTATCTGCATTATGACTATTTATTCAATTCAATTTTAAGTCGTCATTGCCCAGTCAATAAGAATTCAGTGACAATAATAAAGGATGGGATCAACTACACGGTTGAGAACAGTATTTCTGAACACTGTCAACTGCTCCTCATTCACCCTTACCTACAATAAAAAGTACTCTTTTTCTACAATAAAAAGCACTGAAAAGTTGTGACATATTACAAAAATGATGACATTTTAATAATCAACCAACAGGTAAATGTGAGGTACTTTTAACTGCCTCTCTCCAAAGAGGGGAAGAAAGACTAAAAACAAGACACAAACAATGACAAGAAGTTCGAAATCGCAGCCAATCTGTCACAATTGTCACTTATGTGTGTCTCAATCTCTTGCTCAAGCCACTGAGCATACAACAAGCATGTCAATGTCAAAAGAAATTACTCTTAGAACCCCTTGGTTTAGAGTAATGGTTGGATTTTTTTTTTTTTTTTTTTTTTTTGCCTTATTTAAGCTACTTCTGGGACAAACATGTAACAGGAAATGAGGTGAAGATGGAAATCTCCCAACAGTGTAATGAACTTACTGCAATTTTTCCGTTTTGAAATAGGAGAGGTTATAAATGTTATAACTGCAGCAACAGATGCCACACTACACATCCATATTCTCTGGCCATACTAAAGTCAATGGTGTCCTGTATCACTTCAAGTTCTTGTTACAGTCTGAAAATAAACATGAGGCATTCCAAGATGCTGTGTCAGGATTTCATGACATGATCCAACTGAAATGTTACATTCTACTGCAATCTTTCGGACAGTCAGTCTTCGATTGGCACATACAATTTCATTGACATTCCTGACGTGAGCGTCATCAGTAGATGTTGAAGAGAATCTTGAGTGAGGGTGATCTTTAACTTCCATATGGCCATTTTTGTACCATGTGAACCATTTGTAACACTGTGTACAGCTTAAGCACTCATCACCACCCTAGGCTTTCTGGTGCATTTGGTATGTCTGTAAGCGTTTCCTTGAGTTTCATGCCAAATTTAATGCAGAATCATTTCTCCTCTGACCCTGCCATCTCAAAATTCACAAACCGTACAAAACAACATTCTACTCAATACAGCACTGAACAATAACTAACAGATATACAACAACAAAACTTCCAGCAGTTACACATTCAACACAGGTGGGTCAGGGTTGCCAACCGCATTTTGCTCCAACATACCATTCACGAGAAATTATGAATGTTGCGCAATTTTTTTTAAACACACCTTGTATTTTTGGTGTTTAGCTACACTAATGTGTCACATGAAAAACCTATGAGCTTTAGCAGTAGGTCTCTGAGCTCTACACACTAACAGTTTCAAATAGTATATTGCCATTAACAGGTGCAACCACAAATTGTGCAACATGTATTATTCTTTACTGTATAAAAGAAAAATATATGATCATACAATGCAGGCTTGCACACACAGCCAGTACTTATATCTTTGGTAATTTGTTTCTGTGCCTACCTTTTCATTGCTTTATTTAGCACTAACAGCCAGAATTTGTCTAGTTTCAGTCCTCCTCTTGTTCCATTAAAATTGTTTGAGTGTTTTTGAATTTTTATGGTCTCTCCATATATCTTACTATAGCAATGGGACAAGGGAACCACCAAATTTAAATCTCTGATACTACAGTTTTATCAAGATATCATTAAAGGCAGATTTATATGTCTATGCTGGGATGTACAGATGGGCCATAGAAAATAAAAAACACGAACTTTAATACATCCACATCGAATGAAATTGGTTGAGGTCAATGACTGAATGGTCAATAACTACCTAAGGTCAATTTTTACTAATATTTGTAAGTATGACATTTGCTATCATCAAGTGCATTACAGTTACATGTACATCAATCTTTACATTTCATTGGAAATTTATCTGGCACACACAGCACATAATAAACACAACTTCACGTAACACTTTCACATTCAGATGTTTACAGTCCAACAAATTAACTGCTAATATAAATTTATTTCAGCTGGTATGAAAATAACTGCTGAGCCTTAGTTGGAACGTTGACACACGTGAAGCAGTTATGTTCACACACAGACCAAAGCTACTGTGCAAACATCAACGCTATAGACAGGTAACACTACTTGCATGCCTAATACATTTCCGAGAGAAAGTCAAGACACCTTGGTGTCTGGCTGGACTGGAAACTTACATGGGGGGGGACCCCACAGAATACGTTGCCAACAGAGCGCACGTGAGGTTCAAATGACTATCCAATGCTCAACACTGAAAGCACACTAAATAGGAGGGTGTCAAGGTCCATATACATGACACTGGTTAGACCTCTGATGACGTACGCAGCAAATGTCTAGGGATATGCAGCTCCTACATGACTGCACCACCTGCAGATCGTACAGAACAAATTGCTACGCATAATTAGCAATGCTACACTCTACAGCCGCACCATGGATATTCACAATGAATACAGCCTTGAAGCCCTCAAGGAAATTTTCGAAAAACTTGCCACGCGATTATACAGGAACTTGAGACACACTAAAAATCCCCTCATCCTTACTCTGGGAAACTGATCACAACCATAGGTGGAAGCATAAGTGGCCAAAGACATACCTAGCTAGGGCATAACCATCTATGGTCAGCTACTAACACTCACTAAAGACAACACTGGCCAGCCCCTGCACATCAGCAACACTGATATGCCAACTGCTATCACAGCCGACCAACAGGCCACAGCAGGGAAGCCGACAACCTCACACACAGACGCACAAACAAACTGCCACACAGCGAATCCAATGTACGACCTGTCTGCCACTAGCCGATGATGAACCCAACTGTTACAGGGATGCTGATGCCGACCGAGAAGCCAGCAAAGGCACCCAGCTGCAGGCATTGAGTATCACCACTCCACAACATCTATATCTGCCTGCATCATACCTATTACTAACAAAACTTACCCTTGCATGACCTGTCGCAGATAGCAAAGAAAATCATTACTTCTCTTACAGCCTGACTGAACTATTGCACAGATTTTTTTTCTGTTGGCTCTCGCCTTGGCACTTTTTCTCCTGCCCTTCAAATCACTGCCCTTTGTTCAACTTTTGACCCAATCTATCTCCAGATGAGCACGTATTAATAGTTAATCATAACCAGACGTATGCAAAGATTGCAGTACCCACATTCTTCGAGATCTCACTTAGTGAAAACTAACAAATATGCAGAGATGGCTATAGACCTTTTGTGTTGGCATCATGCCGGTGTGGGCGCAGAGGGGCTCCACCCTTTTATGTGTGAAAATTATTTTTTTTATACTGGCATATTGATGTAAAAGCACATATTAGATATTATGATTATTTGGTGTTCATTGGTTATCCAGTAAGATATTAATATATTTTTCAGTTAACTGTCTATATTAATAAAACAAGTATTCCACATTGGAGACAATTTTGAATAAGTTTATATTGTTACTTTATAACTTATTTATCAAACTGTTACGATGTAGTGTGCCATGAATGAAAACTTCTAGTCCATTCGGTGTCCTTTGTCCATTTTATGTAATATATGTAGATCATTCATGAAATAATACAAAGGGTGGTGAGTGTTCTTAATGTCTGTGGCTACTGCTGACTTAGCTTAATTGTTGGCACTATTTTTTTTAAGTCTCTCCCAGTTTGACTTACATACACGCCTTTGCATGTAATAACACTTTTTTGTACATGTCTACTACATGTGTGTATCTGTGTTTTATGTTGTGTCCAAGTGTGTGTTGCGAAAGTAATGTTGATGTCATGCAACTTGAAAATTTTTGCTATTTTGTACAAGAGTTTTGTTGTATCCAAGCAGTAGGTTTCTTTTTATTTTCCGTGTAGCAGTTTGTTTATTTTTGTTTTCTTCTTTTAGGTATGATGTCAGTAACTGAATTGTTACAGCAATTTGCTGCAGCTATTTGTTTGATCAAGTACAGTTTGTTGTGATTCGTGTATTTATCCATTTTTATATTACACACTTAACTAGTGCTCTGTACACAGAATATTTGTGTTTTGTAGGATGGCAAGATCAGCTCTGTGTGGTGGTGTCTACTGTTTCGCTGTGAACTTTGCATGTGTGTCAGTTGTTGCCTTTAGTCATGGTGAGGCCTAGGAAGTCAATACTAGCACTGTTTTCATATTCAACATTAAATTTTATATTTCTGTCCTGTTTATTGAACAAGTTGTTATCGTTTATGTGTCCGTCTAAGAGTAATCTACCACCCATATAATATTCATAATAAATAACGTTATTTGTAGAGATTCATTTTATTGCAAGGTTTTTTTTTTTTTTTTTCAGGTGGTGGTGTGTGTGTGTGTGTGTGTGTGTGTGTGTGTGTGTGTGTGTGTGAATTATACATGCTATACTGGATCCCAGTACATTCCGTTTCGGCAGTGGTCTGGTGACATCACAACCCAACTGATGTGCAGTTATAACTGAACAGTTTGTCTTGTTGAGTATTTTTAAGTTCGAAAATTAATGAATTCTTTCTAGCCTTTGTGTTTGCCCCCTACAGTAGGTGACAATATTGGTCACAAAAACATGCTATAGACCATGGCCTAATACTCTTAAAACAGTAATCACTAAGGATGCAAATAGAATTAATTTGTTTCCAAATATTTTGATTTGTACTTTTATGGGAACAAAGTTTTTCATGGTATAATTATGCTGTTTTCTTGCTGCATTACCCGTGGATTAATTCCCTCAACTGTGGAATTCCTATGCCATAGATGTTCAAGTTTAATTACTACTGAATGTTTGCCACTGCTTCATTTTTGGGTACACTTAACAGAAGATTTTTCAACACTATGACAACATATACTTTACTGTGACACTGAAGAATATATAACTCCTCCACAACAAAACTCATTCGTTTGTCATGGATTTTTACACATGTGAAGCAGCCAACAACGGTAATATGAATTCTGAAGGTAAATGGTATGTAGGACACTCCCCTACATCCATTTCATCCATCCACAGCAGAGCCTAAAGATTAAATAGCATTCCAACATTTATTTTTATTTTTTTAACAAACAAATTCTACTCCAAACCCATCATCATGGAAATGTAGTAGTTGATTCTCCAAATAAATGTTCACAAACACAGCTTACCATACCCTACCAGAAGCAATTAAATGACTTAATTGACATAAACATCAAATTTTTATGGTACCCTTGTCTCAGCTACCACCATGCTTTCTAGTTAAGATTGTTGAATAATGCCTTTTTCACTTTCGTATGACTCAACTGGAGAGTCAACCATACAGCTTTCAAAGTGCAAACCATTTAATCAATCCAATGGAATACTGCTTAAGAAATAATGACAAAATTAACTTAAGGCTTCAGTGAAGAATAGATATATTGTGACAATCAATTCTGGATGGTGCACCCACATACAAAATAATCATACTATGCAGAAGCCACCTTGAGTTCTTATCAGTCACGTTACTAGATCTGCATTCATCAATAAGTCACAAAAGAAACTTCGTGTCAGATCTGGAATTTTGTACTTGATTTCACAGAAACAGCTAATCCATGAACTGATAAAAGCTCAGAGTTTCACCCAGATGAGACATCAGCCTGGATGACAGCCAAATTGAACAGTGCATCAGTGGAAAGACAACAAAATGTCAGCAGTTCCGCCAAGTATCTGAGTAAATTTTCATTTCCATGTTAGCTGAAGCCAATATTTATGTTAGAAAGATCATGTCTCCCCATACAGCACAGGTTCTGCAGAGCAGACAGCAACATTTAAAAGATAATTCACTAAGCTTTCAGAAAAGAAATCAGTGTTCTGGGGCAGTATTTCTGGCATTCATACTACATTCAGAGTTGCAGATTCAACTTTTTGGACACTAATGATAACTCAGTGACACCATATGCCTTAGAACATTTAACAATTTGTAACTGCAATGTAAATGAGTGCTGTGTTCACTGGCATTCTTAATACCACAGAATTTTACTTCCTTTCCACATGCAATTGCTAAAGAGGTAACAACTGCTTTATCCCTGTGACTGCATTTCAGGGTAAGTATATAAATGAGTAACATAATAATAAGTGAACACATGCCATACTCAAAAGAACCAGCACATCTACTGAAAGTCATCGTACAATAAAGCTGTGCACAAAGCATGTTGTTATTGAAGACATTTCACTGTGAACTGAATATTAAGTGGAACATATAGAAACAGATGAAGCCAAAGAACAGTCTCACTGGTGAAATGATTTATCACGAAGAATACTTAGGTCAGTTTCCCCTAAAGCAAATTTGCCATGCACTAACTTCGCTCTTAAAACCATTATGTTTGAGTTACTTAAGTGGTACACAAAAAGTGACATTTCTGATTCCCAACAGCCATATGAGTGGAAGTTCTTTAAACCATGCAAAGGAAATGAAACCAAGCTGTGATAAATCTGAACACAGTTAAGTCATGACAACACACAAAATTAATGACAGTAAAATCATGTAAAAATTAGCTTCAATGTGTTAATGCACACAGATTTGTGTGGGAAACAGGAACAACAGCACGTGATACATCAAAGCTTCCCACAAAGGGAAAAACTTTACATAAGATGTTTTTACCTGTTCCTCGTATGCTACAAATGCAATATTAATTTCCTTCAAAGTTTTTATGAACTTCGCAACAGTTGCACGACACAATTTGTTAAACAGCTCCTCTGGGCATGCTGAAATAAAATGTTGTATTTACACAAGTGGTACCATGCACAAATAAAATAAAATTCATTCTCTCTCTCTCTCTCTCTCTCTCTCTCTCTCTCTCTCTCTCACACACACACACACACACACACACACACACACACACACACACACACACACACACCCCAAATTAAATATAAAAAGGTAATAATTTCAATTATTTTAATGTCTTCTTCAAATAAGCAATGTTTTCCATCTGCTGTACTGTAAAAGAGTAGCCTGTATCTCAACACAAAAATAATGTTACACGTGAACAGTTAAATCAAGAATGTTTACTTCCCACCATTCACTCACACTGCGTGACTAATACTCGAAAAAAATAATCAAAAGACCAGAAGACAGTGCAATGTTGTGCTGATGTCTGTGCAAATTATGACAGCTAATAAAACTAGCACATTGTGATCTTAAGAATACAACGATACTTGACAATGCACGTACCATAAATTTGAAATGAAAAACAAACAAATGACATACTTTTTAATGTCAAGAGCTAGCTACCTTTAAAGTTCAGAAATGGGACTACAAGTATATAACAACTGCACTGCGCAAAACGCTTAGGCTTCAGCAATAGGATTATGACACACTTAATTTACACAAAGGATGCTAATTCTTTTTGAGATCTATGAATTATCACATAACAGAAGGGATCACGAAGCTCAACATGTTAAAACTCATTACCTTACATTACATCCCACTGCAGAGCATGTGAGGGAGCACAATGAACCTCCAATGATGGACTCTCAAGTGAAAGCAATAGTGATTTAGAAAAGAACAAATAAATTAGATAATGGAATCCAGCAAATGTGGAAGTTCTCTGACAAACAAAGAAATCATATTTCTGCCAAAAACTTGAGTGTGGAAACATTTTCAAGAAGTAACTCCAATGGAAACAATGTTTCACCTAGACACAAACAAACCAAAGTGTTCAATTGTGACTGGTAAAAATAAGAAAAAGGATGTCTAATAAATGCCAAACTGCAAGTAACCACAAAATTAATAACCTTAGATGGAGCCCAATGCAGCAGTACAACTGTGGGACAACAGGAGCCAAATTAAATTTTCCAGTTCTCATCACCATGCTCATTTCAATGATCTTCCAGCCATATCATCAACATAGCCCCACCGAAATTTCACAGACAAAAATAAGTAATGAATAGGCACACTTCATTAAAGAAAATATCTTTAAGCCTTTTTAACACACATTTCAAAAATGATTACTTTCCTACAGAGACAAATCATTACTTCTCACTGTAATCACACAAATGATTTATTATGTCCATTTAACTCTGAACACTCTGAAATAAGTAATTCCCCAATCACTCTGAAAAATAATTATAATACAGTCACAATTACAACTATAAATAATTAATTATGAACACTGCAAAGCAAAAATATGTAGCAACACTGTCACTAATCTTTATCCACTACATAATTACTCCCACGGTAATAGGAATGACTGAATTTTCTGACACAAAAAGAGAGTTTAAACAAATATCAAAAGAAATAGCTTTCTGGGATAAATGGAACTTCACCAGCTGATCACACAGAGGCTGAACATTTGACTTGCAAACCATGTCTTGGAAAGATACTGCACGACACATTCTAAATGCTCATCTTCCACTTTAGCTTCTCTAAGAATTCACATGTCACACAATTAGGATCGAATGAAATTTAAAGTGGAGGTAGCTGCTTTCATGACTCCCATGTGGTCTAGCAAAAAAAAAAACACCTGGTATGTCCACAAAGGCACTCTTGCTGAGTACAAAGAAAAAACAAGGATCAGAAAAAGTGTTCTCAGCCAATGTGCACAGGCACCACAATCTTTTTAACCAAGCCCTGCAATTTTACATTGGTGTTCCATTTGTTCCTTCCTTCACTTTTGTTACCAAGCCCACTACCAATAAAAAATTTTGGAATTTTAGATGAGAACTGAATCTCCGATTTGGTTATGCTCATGAAAATTCTCTCTCTTAATTTGTTGCATTCATTTTCCTAGCTTGCACGAAGTTTAAAATACTCCTCCCAGCAAGGTTCAACTTATCTTTATTTTCTGCTTACACTGCATTAGTTGACATCATCTTGCTAAGGATGGAAGCTCCTGTTGACTTTTGTCTGTGTTTGCAATTTAAATTCGGGTTATATTATATTTTACAGAAATAAATTTAATCCACAGATAGGGTGTATACATGGACAAGACAAAAAATTTTTTAGATTTTTGGGTCAAAAAGACACTTTTCCAGGGCGAAAAGGCACTTTTCCAGGGCGAAAAGGCACTTTTCCAGGGCGAAAACGCACTTTTCCAGGGCGAAAACGCACTTTTCCAGGGCGAAAACGCACTTTTCCAGGGCGAAAACGCACTTTCTCTATGTTAAGTGACAGTATACTTTCCCTCGGAGCTGTAAAATTTATCAATTCTTTGAAAGGTAAAAGTTTTATACACCAAAACAGCTTCACTTTGAAATGATCTTTGATGGGCAGCAAAATGCACACTGCTTATTTTCTTATTACGAAAGTGTAAATGTGAACTCAATCAAACACAGCACACTAGTTTCCAAAGCAATCAAGGTTGCTATATGCTTTTGCCACCCAATCACAGCTCTTATTACATAATCTCACCAGCCAATGGCAGCAGATATTCAGAGCATAGGACACGGGATGTAGCAAGCCAACAGCACCACCACTTAAGTAGTGCAAACACACAAACCAGAGATGTTAATGGTTTGCATTAATAAGTAGTATAGCTACAAGCAAAACTAAGCTTTCAAATATAATATTGGTCCTTTTTGCTTGTTTAAATAATGACAGCTAGTCTTCTGTGCTCGAAATTTTTTTAAGTGGCTAGTCCTCAAAGTGTTAAGTTTTGAATGAGATTCAGACATACTGATTTAAGAAACTGATTGCACATTCTCACATGTAGCATAATTCATCCCGCATAAAAGGAAATTTACTTTGAAAGTGATGCTTCTCAAACCACCATTTGCAATATTTTCCCACAACTTAGTAGAAATGGTTTCGTTTGAACAGTTGCCAGAGCTCCAGAAAACAGGCGTTACTGTGCATGTGCAGCTACAGTGACGTAGGAAGCCCATGCTTGGTGTTTGCTCTGCTCATACGCCTCTCATTGCATTTCTCATTGGAATTGCATGCATAGTGGGGCATCATATAACCATGTGCAACATTGCAGCACGTTGTTCGGAGAGCACATGCCGAGTAACTGTACCTAGGGAAATTGTTTTATCACATTCTATCCAGGTAAGGAATCAAAATAAGAAAGTAGTCCTACGAACAATATTAATTTTGAAACTAGGCTCTACAACCCAAGTACTGCGCTAATATTTTGCTATGTGGTTGCTGTAACATGGATTCTTTTATTCGTACTCTACAATACTGTTATCTAGCATTTACAATCAGGTTTACATCCATGCAGCCTTGCAAAAGGCTAGTAAAAAGGAATACAAATTTTATGCAAAAGTAAAATAACCGTTGTTCATATACACCAGGACTAAGGACAAGTTTTTATAACTTTTCAAATGGTATAAAACAACTAACAAGTTTATCTGTGAAGCCAAGAAACTGTATAACTGGCAGTTCATATTCTACTCCAGGAGTAAATGTAAAGCATAGTGGGGAGTTACAATGATAAAACATGGTGTGCTGCCAGTCTACAATTTACCGAAGAATGGCATTTCATTTCATAAATTTAAGACATAAACTACACAAATTAAGAAATAACGTCAAGCCTAGACGTGGTACCAGACAAGTGTTGCAAAAAGTTGTGTGTTCAAAAACCATTGTTTTTCATGGAAGGCAGATCTGCAAAATTCTGCTTCCAAATATTTATATTTGAAAGCAAACATTTTATTCGATACTACTGTGCAAATTTTACTGCTTCAACTTCAAGTGGACATTTACATATCTTCATGTGTTTATAGCATAAACAGAACATACATTATGTCATAAAGAAGACAGGACATCAGAATACTCCACAAGCACTGGAATTTCATAAACCATACTAAAATGCATAATTTGGATTAATGTGCACATTTGTATGTCCATATTCACACTGAAGTGGGCTCCTACCTGGTACTAAGCTTTTCTGCATGGTTTTCCATGGTTTTCGGGTTGCCAGTTTTCTTTGAGTACCAGTACAGTATTATCTCACGTTTGGTTCTTTATTATGGCATTATGCCATACGCGCTAGGTGATGAAAATGTGCACTTGAAATTCAACAAACAGTTGAAACTAGCCAATAGTGTCGGATGAAACACTGTTTCAAATAAATTAGCTGTCTCTGTGGAGAAGATTAATAAAAGCCAAATTCTTCAGCAAACTTACAAAAATAACTTCACTGTTCTGCAAGATGATTAACGATCGATTGCCAATAACATGGAAATAAAATCAGGAAACTAAAACTAATGACCTATTTTAGACTTAAATATATACGTGAATGTAATTTAAGTCACTTGATAGCTCCCAGTCACAGAAACCTGTTTTGCTTTATTTGACATGAGAGCTATGAATGAAGAGAAAACACCAAAATCGTGAAACATAAACACAGATCATGTGAAGGCTACTGTCCACCTCAACTCTGACTGCTCTGTGCATGCATGAATCTGGCATCCTGGGTGACCTATAAAAAAATTTCCGGATAGCATATGGCTGCTTAATGCTTACATAGCTAACAGCCGCACTTCAAGTAGCCACAAGCACAAGAAAGTGCTGCTAACATACAACTTCAGCTCTGTGCATGCATTTGAGTCCACTGGCAACTGATCAAACGAAATTAATGTAAACAGTATCATTTCTTACAACTCAAAATTACACAAATTTAACTGAAAACAATGAAAAATTCCCAGAACTCTTAAAAAATTCCCAGTTTTTCTCCAGTTGTCCCGGCATGTATTCACCCAGCAAAGATGATGACACACACATGTCTAAACATTTCTGAGTTAACAAAAAGGAAATTGTGTTTTGCACAGGGCGTAGTTTCAATAAACCAAGTCTGCTGACATTTTTACCACAGTAACATTGTGCTTCTTAAAATGGACCATCTATGGAGACAATTTCTTCTGCACATACTCACTCCCTAATCCTGAAACTATTTTACATGTATCATCACACATCACTGAGTGAACACAGCACTGTTACTTTGCTCTGCATAACAATACAAACTTTTGTTTCTACATCCATGTTAAATATAAACACTTACTCCTCAATAGACAAGTAAGAAACAATGTATTCATCACTCCCATAACTTCACAAAGAATAAACCTGTCAATACATGTGAGTGAAGCTGATGTACCTTCAGTGAAATACACATGGGCAGCACGATACATGGTGCGATTAGGACTGGCGAAGTCCTGCATTAATGCGTGTACAGATTTTTCACTTGGTGTGATCAAGTACACGGCCTCCATTGTAGACAGAGGTTCTCTCTTTTTATTTATATCCTCCACAACTGGAAAATAACCAAAGTAAAAGATGTATTAATGCGAAAAGCATCCAATTATCTCCTTACAAAGCAAAATACACGAAGTTACATGTGACCTGGAAGTTTATTCCTGAACGTCACAGATTAACAAAATCTTCACATTGAGAAAACAAAATTCACAAACAATTAAATGAGAACCTGAGCAACATTAGAGAGCACATATGGATGTTTTACTTACTCACTGCCAAAGTTTTCACACACACACACACACACACACACACACACACACACACACACACACACACATCAGGTTTACATTTTCAGTAAATTTATACAGTCTTACAAGAATGGAAACCAAACCTAAAATTAAACTTGCTGACCATTTTGATTACAAAAACTGACTACTGATTGGACATAGAGAAAAACAGACTACATACCACCTCAAATTTCTCATGAAAATAAAGAAGGATCCAAAACTATTTCTTTCACTTATTTTTAAACAAATTGGTCTCCACCATCCCCATACCGAACCAACTCACACTTATTTATTGTTTTAATTGTAATCAACATATAAAAATCATTACAAAATCAAATAAGGAAATTCATTGGACTTTATTACACGAGTACTGAAATGCTCTTATTCAGCACAAATATACCTAGAACTAGAAAAAGCTTTACACAGCAGCTGTACAGTGACATTTTCAGTGCAAGACCAAAAAATGTTTACAGCTTCTAATTTTTACATGTAATGTGGAAAATCATCTACCTTTCCTTACAAAATTACGGAATTAAGTCTCTGACTACTTTTTACTTCTTTGAAAAATAGTTATATAAAGATTTTTACTTAACTGCTTTCTCTTCCTTTTCTACATCTTTAATTTTCTTCATTCTTCTTCCCTTATCTTTTGTAGCACCCTACAACATTGCTTGGGGTACATTTGCAACAAGCCCTTTTTATGTATTGCTTCTTTTAAGTAATTGTTTGTGTCATCCAATAATCTACCAAAAGTCAACCTCTCCTCCTTTCCTTCCTCTTTCATTTTATTCAGTGCTTATTCACCACGTTCAGTGCCATAATTAGCTTTTTTCAAACTTACTCTTCACATTTGCTTGCAACAACCTCTTTTTCCTGTTTGTGTTGTTTCTTCAGTTTTTCCTCAGTAAATCTCTTCTCACCTTCACAGTACTGTTTGCATCTGATGAGCTGTGCCTCACAGGTGAAGTTCCTGAGTGATAACTGCAAAGTGAGCTTTCCCCTTAACCACATTCACTACAGCATCTGTACAGTTAAATGAGCATCCAATGTTCCTTCACACATTTGCAGTGTTTCCATCAAAGGTGTTCCCTTTCTACATCTGCACTGCCAATGCAAAATTACAAGCACAGCTTTTAGAATTTTTGTAACCTGATGGTATTTCTTTTCTCTTCAGATATAGGTCTTCTCAAAAAACTGACTCCAGTAAATGTCCACTGGGTACTTGTCACCAACAGATTTTTCTTATTCTGAAGTCAATAGTTTCGATTCATTAACTAGTCTATGTTCACTGTACTCAATTCGAAGATCTGCAGCTACTTTCACTATGTTTTTGTATGATCCTTCTTTCACCTTCTTCAGAGGATGCCACAATATAGGTTTATCCAAAGAACACTTAATTCCAAAATGTGTGTACTCACACTGCTTTCTAGCTTGCAAGTAAATTTAGCATCTTGCTTTGGCACTTTGAGATATTCACTTTCTCTAGGGCTGAACACACCGTTTTTCAACTGCTCTACTTCTTATAAAATACTCCCAGATTCAACAGAGCAGCACTAACACAAAATCAATCAATTCATGAGTGTTCTGATGAGATTTGTGAGTTCATTACTGATTATATGGATTGACAGACCTCTCTTCTGAAAAAAAAAACCATTAAATCTTTAACATGTATAAGCAGTCACACATGCTAACATAATTACTGCTTTGGTAATTTTTTTTCTTTTTTTGTCTAACAAATATTCTTGTTTTTCAAAGAACCATTCAGCATGCTTTTGTGCTGAGGTATGAACTGAATACAGTATTTTTCAACAGCTGACCAGTGTTTGTAAAGTCCCTCTCCAACTAGTTCTCAGGTGAGCCATCTACAGGAAACATGCTCCATAAGCTGATGACCCAGAAGTTTCGTATTTTATTGTATCATTTTTTTATGAGAAATTTCTGACTTATCTTGAGATTTGTCAAATGACTTCACATCATTTAGATAACACTGAATGAAGCTCTGCTGCGCAAGGTTGTTAAAGTTTACCACAGAGCCTTCAACAGTTTTTGCTAATTTTTCAATCCATTTGCCACATAAAACATTTCTTTACTGGCCACAAACTTTTTTCATATCCTGTAAATATTTTAAAAAAGTCACTGTACAAAACATACTTTAGAGACCAGAACTGAAAAATACAGACTAACCTGACTAAACTGAAAACAAAACAGACTCACTGAATTTACTGACCATTTTGCATCCATAAGTCTTACAGTCAATTTTCCAATCACCAAAGAAAATTAGAGAAAGCCTCACCCAGTAACAGGCAGTCTTTGCCTCACTGTTCCTGGAATTTATCATATTACTTGTGAAAGTGGTAGCCATTACAGTGACGAGTCAATACAAAAAATTTCTGAATGCTGCACATAGCACCAATGCCACATTAAATTTTGTGATTTCAATAAATGTTATGTTACTCAACACAGTCTCAAGAACAAACATACGATTATGTTAGATGAAACAAAAATGTTATCCCACACATCAACCTACTGGTATTCTGTTATCAAAGAAGCCTCTGAGATCAGAATGTGCACCACCACCACCACCACCACCACCACCACCACCACCACCACCTGCTTTAATCAACAAGTGGCTACACCATTAGTGGTGAATGGTGAATGGAACAAGATGATTGATGCTGAAAGACAATGGAGAAATAAGTTGAGTCATCCACTAGCTAATGAAATCAACACTGCTACCACTGTCTTTTCACCGCAGTCATTGATGTAACAAATAAAACACCAGAAACTTCTATGATGACTATGGAGGAAGTCATCAAAAGCTTGACACTGCATACAAGTCTCAGTAAAGGAAATCGGTGCAACTTTTATCCAAAATAATACAAAACTGGCAGCATACCAAAATGGAACAGTAAATCAATCCGATTTTTTCAGGGTCAGTGATCTTATTTCAGAAACCTATAAATTTGCAACTCATGTTCACAATGTAACATTAAAAGTAACTTAACAACTGGAAGCTTTATCTCCTCCATTATCCTAATGATAACAGATTCATGTTAACTTTAGTAACAACAAAGCATTTTCATTTTCAATAATGTATGCTGTCAACGGCGTGAGACCCCCTCCTCTACAAACCCCACAAAAAAATTAAAAAACACACATTTCATTAATTGTAGAGATTTATTAACAACACACTAAGATATACTGATGAGTAAGTAGGGTCAAAAATCTGAAAATACTGAATATGACATTTGTTGTGAAAAGTCACATCAACTACTAAGGGGAGACACTATAACCACCTCAATTAGACTTCAATTGTTGGGTTATATTTTACCTGAAGAGTTTTAAAACAATTATAGGACCTGGAGAAACGATTACCTCGCTTATCTGGAACTGTACATGGCGTACTGACAAGGGGAAGGCCTCAGACACGGCCAACAGATTCGGCTCAAATTTGGCAGGTCGCTTGTGTACAACCTAAAACGAAGGAATCTAAGATATTTTGGGTCAACACCCCCGCGTTTTTGAGAAAATCACCCCTAAAGGTTATGACGAGCAATCGACTCAAAATTGGAGGGATCGATAGATAATTGTAAATAGAGCATTTTTCATCACCAGGTATGGGTCCGAAAATGCATAAGTTTCCAGAAATCGAGGTAAGAATCTTTTACAAGTGCCGCTCTTATCAATCTGGAACACCGAGAAACAGAACTGCCTGCTTCCGGTAGTGCATTGATAATGCATCCATCTTGCAACACTTTTACAAACCAAAACACAGCGTCGGTAACTTCCCGCTTGCCATCGTCTGTGACAGGCTCCTAACTATATATTACAGTGCTAGTCGAAGGGTGTACATCCTCCATTATTCAGATTATGCACCTGAAAGATATGACACAACAAACAATAACTAGTTACTACGTCATAAACAGACGAGTTAATTACTACAAACTACATACAGTACTCGTCATATGTTACTGAAGGAAGAACACTGTATTCATTCACTAAACGTATTTCATTCGGTGCATTAACGATGGAAAAATCACTACATGTATCCGCGAGGTTCGCAGCAGCCTAATGATGGAAAAAAACTCTTTCTGATTGACTTCTATAAGGCTCGTGCTGGACACCTTCACTCTTCCAGGTTCACAACTATGATATGACGAAGAGGCAACCGGGACAACATAACTCTCCCCACGTGGATTCCGTCCCGTGCCTCGCTGTAAACAAGCGTCGCGCTGTTGGCTATCTGTGATCCCTCGTGAGGAATTCGCAGCACTCTTACTCGGAGTTGTTTTCATGTGACAAGGCTTAAAAGTTTAATACTTTAGTAACTCACGGCATTTGGGACATTAGTTTGCCTACCTTATTGTTATCATTCCTTATTGATTTACTTACCTTATTAACCCTCCTATCACTATCAGTAGAGATACGGAAAAAAAAAAACGAAGAGTAACATCAGCTAGGTTTCTTCGAGATTCAAACCTGGGTTCTCCGATTCCCAGCCAGTTACCTTGGCCGTTGCTCTATCAATGATGGTGGCGGGATGTGTTTACCATGTGGGTACAAAAGCGGCAGTTGTAAAAGTTTCTTACCTCGATTTCTGGAAAAGTTTGCATTTTCGGACCCCCATACCTGATGATGAAAAATGCTCTATTTACAATTATCTATCGATCCCGCCAATTTTGAGTCGATTGCTCTTCATAACCTTTAGGGGTGACTCTCTCAAAATTGCGGGGGTGTTGACCCAAAATATCTTAGAGTCCTTCGTTTTAGGTTGTACACAGGCGACCTGCCAAATTTGAGCCGAATCTGTTGGCCGTGTCTGAGGCCTTCCCCTTGTGAATCCTGCGATTACAGAGGGTAATATGACATACTACAGGCAGTGCATCATGAAGTCACAATGGAGACAGGTAGTATCGGGTACCCTCCTGCATACGGTGCTATGTTCTGTACTCTCTTCATTGTATGTCAATGATGTGTCATCAGTTTTGTCTTACTCTAAATACCAAATGTATGCTGATGACCTCAAGTTGTATTCAAGTAGAAAATCAATCAAGTTGAAGACAGCTTTCAATAATTTCAATACTGATTTGTATGCATTATCAAAATGGGTACAGAATATAGGATTAAAGCTAAGGTCAACTCACCCAAAACTCAGGTTCTGGTTGGTCATTCTAGGCTAATTAGCCTGTAAATATCGGGAACCCCTGTGACCTTTAATCCTACATAGGACAAATATCGACTTCTCTTCCACAGCAAAGGGTCTAGAAGTAATAATTAGAGGAATATCTAAATTGGGCTTTGTAAATAGCTGCAGTGTGCAAGAAGAGATCGCCATAGCACCATGCCATACAAAAATATAAAAAGCTCTTGACCTCCGACCAGAAAAAAAACCATTATACAAATGCTTGTACTTTCAATTGAGTACAATGGTGTTATCCTGTAAGGTCTTTCTCAGAAAAGCTTGTATCTCGTGAAACTGGTTATGAATGCCTATGTTCAATATATCTGACGTTTGACATTTTGGTCATGTTTTGCCATCATACGCACAGCTATCCTGGCTGTGTGCAGACAAGTGCAGAGATTTCCATACACTATGTCTCCTCTACTG